>NC_059475.1:5716936-6039436 GCF_018139145.2 Gymnogyps californianus
AAGACATTCATGATACTGATACTTCTAGTGATTCTGCTGGCACTGATGCAGTTTCTTATTTAGTTGAGTGGCTTTATAATTTTCTTCAGTATCAACATGCCTTTGGGATTGTTTATATGTCCCATTTCAAGTAAGTGATAATGTCTCAATGCTATCAAAACTATTTCTCTTGCTGTCAGCTATTGTAGGAAACAGAGTAGCCTTGTCAGAAAAGAACCAGTTTTGCGTGTGCATAAAATCATTGGCCTTTGTTTTCTTTATTTTTATCGTGTTTTGTTATCTTGGGTTTAAATGCCACACAATTTGAGAGGGTTAGGAGGAGTTGTTCCACTGGTGCCTCGGTATTGTAGAAGCTCATCCTTCTACCAATGTGTTTCAGAGATTCACCTGAGTGAAATGTTTCTGTTTGTAAACTAGTAGTTTTGTGTTACCACTGAAGCATACAATTAAAATAGTCAATCAGCTGGTTGGGAGGCTGGAGTCAGTGTCTTGCATTGTAGTTATTAAACTAAGTGTGGAAGAACTCAGTGCAATAATAGAGGAACCGAGTAGGTTTTGGTACTTTGTTTTAGTCTTTGAGTCCCTCCGCCTTCTTCTGAAGGCTCTGGTTGTCTGAGATGGCCTGTACGGAATGCTTTATCTTTGGCCTCTTGGGCACACACCCTGGGCATCAGCTCTTTTCAGTTATTCTTTCATAGACCTCCCAGTCTGGTTGCATTTGGACCCCCAGGACTGGGTGGCCTTACAGATAGCTGCCCACAGTTTCCAAATGGTAGGTGCTCGGGTATAACTGTCTGTCTTTTTAAGGGGCATCTGGTGATTGTGGTAAAAGAGAGGGTAAGCAATGCTTGCAAGGTTTGAGAAAGCCCTCATATTCCTGTTTTTTTATCATACTTTTAGTGTTGTTTTTTTATTATACTTAATGTTATTTCCATTCTATAAAAACATTGCAACTGCTTTCTTGTAATTATAGGGGGAGTTATACATTTTTAATGGAGTTTAATGTTTTTTCCATACAAATATACAGAGCCGTTTTTTTCCTCAGGCTATGAACATTACTCTCATTTGAATCAATACATTTCAACTGTTAAATATGTCAGAGTGTCTGTTTTAGCAAAGAAATGCCACCTTTTGGAGCCATAAAATACAGTGAATTGAAAGCTGACACCTAATATATTTTTCATTGGATACAGATGTTCAATGCAAACCTCATTCTTTCAGCTTTCATAAAAGGGAACAGAACTACAATACTCCAGCTTAGCATACAATATGCAGTAACCAAACTGCTAATGCAATTCAGCATTTAAAATAACATAAACATATTGTTAAATAGCAGAAGAAGACAGAAGAATTTTTCCATGTCTGTGTAAAGAGAAAATACCTCTAAATAGGTTTTAGGTTTTTTAATACTTGACCAGTGAAATAATAAATGTATAAATCATGGGACAGAATAGATACATAGAATGTGATTTTTCTTTTACCTGTGTGAAAAATTGTGCTTTCCGAAATAAAACACAAATCTTGAGTAGGTTAATATTTGAAATAAATTTTTTAGAAGAAAATGAATCTATTATAAAATGCAATGCTCTATTAAAAATAAAGCAGTTTGTATAACATAGTCATTTTTCAAATTTAGCTTTCTAATGGCTTTATACCTCTTGCCAAAAATGCTGATGGGGCAAATGGGAAAATATGTAGGATAGAATGGTGATGAAGGCTTTTGAGGTGCTGAGATGTTCAATTTTTGTATCTGTGGGCTATTATAGTTTCAGTCCTGGCTTCAGCTGAGCTGGAGGCACTGCTAAAATATTGTCAGTTATGCACAATCTGCCACTGAATGTCTGCAGTGCTGCTACTGCTCTTTTGCCTGGAGAAGTCATTTAGGTATACAGGAGCTATAAAGTGGGCTATGTGGCAGAGAGAATTAAGGGGGAATAAAAAGGGGAAAAAACCCAGATATTTTGAAGTAGAAATGTGTTAGAAAAAACAAATTTAACTTCCACCAAAAATATAAGTCTACTGTTGTATCTGAAGATGATTTGCTACAAAGGTCTTTATCTTAGTCTTTGATTTTTAACCGACCAAACTGAAAAGATTCACAATTTTTTGCCCAAAGGATGCTGAAGTAGCTAACAGTTTTCAGGCAAGGGCCTAGAGAAATGAACTTTCCTTTAGCATTTTTGTAATCATATTGCTTTATAATACTGCGATCTTCAGTGTTATAAGTGACATTGACTGTCAGATTACAATGTACCAACACTATATTGCAGAAGTACAATATTAATTTTTTATTATCTACTTCATTTTTGTTACTTTTGAATGATAGTTTTCCCCTCTCTTCTGAGTGAAAAGGTATAGAAAAGCTTTACTTCTTTTTTCTAAATCTACTTTTGCTAGGTTTTTTTGACAAAAAAATGTTGTGAACCTGTTCTAAACAGATTAATGTTTTCAGCTTCCAGACATCTCAGGGGAAATAAATTTCCCCAAACTAGAAAAACAAAAAAACCCCTGGTTTAGTCAGGCAGCTGCTTGTTGGTCAAAAATCTGTGGCAAAAAAACCTGACCAGCAGTGGGCAGACTTCTACCTGTCGTCCTGTAGCAAACAAGCTGGTTTTGAGTAGCAGAAGTGGCTCTGGATGGGATGAGGAACCACTCTCGCTTCAGTTTTTCATTTTTTTTGGTTTTTTGGCAGGGTAGACTATTGTTACTGATGATTGCTGTGTAACAGCCTGTGAAAAATCACTTGATAGTGTTATTCCTGTTCCCAAATGACATATGTAAATATCACCAAAAATAAATAAATCCTGTCGCAATAGGAAGAGCAAGAATTAGTCCTTGATGTTCTCTTGATATTAGTAGAAGTTAAGAGGGCTGAAAAATACAGCTGTTGGTCAAAAAAGTGTCCAAAGAGAAGGCAAATTTTCCAGTAGAAATGTGAAAATGGAAAACCTTCAATAAGAAATAGGAATATTTTTACCTGGAAATGATGTTAAGATCCTGGAAGTTTAGTCTAGGGTGGTAAATGATTCCCTCCTCATCTGGCCTGTCCAGTCTGGTCAGAATGCACATCTCATCGTGGGACTCTTGTGATCTCCTCCGCCAGGAGGATGTAATTACGGTGTAATGGAAGGTCATCTGGTCTGCTGTAGCCAGGAAGGACAATCTGTGGCAGCTGAAGTACAGTGTCACCTAGCATGATAATAATTGATATGTTTTGAAATCACATATTTTTTGATATTTTTTGCCTTTGTTCTTTGGGTGAAAATCTTGATCTGTGTGGCAAGTAGATACATAACATGAAATTTCACTTTCTCCCTTTTTTTTTATGTACCTAATTTTACTTCTGAAAAAGCTCTTTCAAAGGAGTTTCAAAGGAGCATTGCAGTCACTGTAGTATCTTGTAACTTCTTGCAGGATCAAGTCTTAAAGTCTTTTTTAAAAAATACAGTCCTTTCCTTCTTGACATGGTTTTCTACTTCTGTTACAAAATAAGCTGCAGTAGTGTTAGCAACTCTCACACTATAGCTACCCATGCACACTGGTGTAAACCATTTGCCTGCTGTACTCTGTCTTTTAAAACACTGTGTTAAAAGCACTGGAATTTCATAAGTAAAATGAGATATGTGGAGTCTGATTATTTTTCAAATAGCACATGCCTTCCCAAAGGAAGCATGTTATTTTTGAATAATTTGCTGTATGTCTACCAGTAAAGTAGTAGTGAGGTTATTCACTAAATATTCAGAGTAATGCAAGTTTTTCAGTTAAAGCATATTTCAAGTTGTTGCCAAGATTTCTATTGATTTCTCTTTTTACAGAAATGCAGTCTATACTGTTGCACGCTTTCTGCCATGTTAACTTTCTGTTTGCTGTTCAGGTAGAGAAATAACAGCAGAAACCTTTATGGAGAAATTGGATAATGGTGCCTTGCTTTGTCGGTTAGCTGAGACCCTGCAGGAGAAATTTAAAGAAAACAGCTTTGATGCAAACAAGCCTGGCAAAGTAAGTGTTGGTAAATGTTCTAGCATGTATTATCAGTATTTGAGGTATCTGACTGTTTTGATACTGAACTTTTTTGCACAGTTAAGAGATTTCATTTGTGGAGGCTCTGCAAATGGGCAGGGAGGTAATTACTCTGTATAGAAAAAATACAATATAAAACTGGGGGAATTGCTTCTTGGGTAATTATTAAGGCAACTATTAGAGGCAGTTACTCAAAAAATGACTTGTAACATGTGGAGGATAAGACATAGAACAAGATCCAGCAGTGTGATGTGGTAGCTAATAGAGAGAATGTGATCCTTGTATTTATTTGCAAGGGGAATATTAAGTAGCTGTGGGAGGTGCCTTTTCCTCCATGAACAGCTGTAGTGAGGCCAGTAATGAAATTCTGTAGTTAGTTTTGGTGCCTTGAGTTTAAAGGTCCTGTTGGTGTACTGGAAGAGGTTCAGTAAAGAGTTGCAGGGATGATGTGGAAAACGTGAACCTTCAGAAGCTACTGAAGAGCTTTGCAAAGATCAGGTTAAGATCTTGCTTGACCACAACCCCCCTTTAATTTAAATGATTTTCATAGGACAATCTTATTAGGAGAAATTCAAGAGTGTAGCAAGTTTTTTTTTCTGGGAGAAGTTAAATTAAATGGTTGACACTTACATTAATGCGTTTACTGTGAAACTGTTTTTATTTTTCTTGTTGAATTCAGATACATCTTACTTGAAAGCTAAAACAGGCAGATACACAGCAGGTAAAAAAGAGCCCAAGAACCGAAATCACATAATGCATCTTCTATTCTTGATATTTTCCTAACTAGTCTGTAGCAGAAATTAGGGCACAGCATAAATTTTATCGGCAGTTCTGAGAACTGACAGCCTTGTGTCAGCTGCAGCTGCATAAGTTGTTTTTCTTGGTTCCAAGCTCACAATTGTTGCAGAAGAAATTGTCTGGACTAAGGCAGGCTTTATTTATCTAATTATTTTTAACCTTCTGTGGGTTGGGGGTGTCCAGGGGGGTGTTGTTTGCTTGCTTTGGTTTTTTTTTTCCTAAAGAAAAAGGAAGAGATAGCTGGGAAGAAAGATAAGAAGTAGAGTAGAGAAGGAAGGAAGCCTTTCTCCACAAAGGAGGAAAAGACAGATGGAACTAGTATTTCATATTTCAAATTACAAGCAGGGTTTGGTTAGTACCAGTACTGGATGACTTCTGAATTCCTCTTTATAATATGGTCCGGCTTGTCTTCACCTAAGTGGTGGCCTGTTAGTGTCATGGTAGCTCCCAAGTTGAGGAGACACTGATGGCAGTCTTTTTTGATTGAGCCTAGGAACTAGCTAGGCAGAAAGAAGGGTTACTTGTTGTTTTGTTTTTTTCCCTCAACAAACAAACAAAAGGTACCTTTGCTGACAAAAACTACTAAAAGCTTCAGTGAGTACCCAAAAGGTAAACTTGGCTACATAGTTCTAAAACATTCCCTTTTCACATCTTGCCCAGCTGGTGTACTAGAAAATCAATTAAATCACAAAGTGTAAAGCATTTTTTTCCAGACTGACATCTCAGAAAGCCATGTCTATTTAATGTAAAATTCTCAGGAAGAATAATAGTCATAAATTCTACTACAAAGTTCTAGTGAATATTCCGAATTCAGACAATATGTTTTTGTTCGATATCTAACTAGTGCTTTTGGGGGTTTTGGTTGTTTTGTTGTTTTGGGGTTTTTTTATATCATCAGACTTTTGTCTGATGGTGGCTCATTTGGAGAGAGCTACCATTTGGAAAGATAACCAAGTGTTTTGCCACTGAAAAGAGGTAGACCTCCTTTCTTGTATTAACTTCCTCAGCTGAGAATATGGCCTTCCTTTACTTCAGTTAGCTGATCCCCTTTTTTTGAACCTAAGTTACATTAAAAGCCAATTAGACATTTGTGATCCCATATGTTGTAATTACTTACATTTGTTGGTCTTTATTTGTCAAACTGGTATAACAGGCAATGCAATTCAAGGGAAAACATTCTGCTCCACTGCTATTTTTTCAATGTATATTATTTCATACTTAGTATAGTAAGAATTCAAAGAAATGGCAGAGTAATAGATTTGTGTCATTGCAGACTATTAGGGAGCTATTAATCCTTTCAGATTTTAATTCCCTATGTAGCAGTCCTAGGCAATAGGACTAGTCTACACATTGGAAAATCTGACTTGTGGTGCCAAGGAAATTTATAAGAAGATTATACCGTATGAAATTTAGCATAGTAAGAATTCCACAATCCTCCCCTGAATCATTATCATGCACTCTGTTAATAATACATGTGGAATTCTGAATCCATTTGGCCATTTTGCTGTGCACAGGAAAACGGAAACATTATGGTCTTTCACCCAGGTGCCCTGGTGACTTCACTGGCAGCTGGAAGAAGCTGCTGACTTCTATAGAGTTCAGCCTCTATCAAAATAGATTACATGCTTTTCTATCCATATATGTAACTTTAAATTTTTTTAGATAGAAGCAGACTGATATAAAATGAGTGGCTGCCAGAAGGATCAGCTTGCAGGCAGGATCAGCTTGCAGGCAGCACCAGGTTGCAGCTGAGTGAGGGAGACAGGATAAGGCTATAGACCATGGCGGGTGTGTGTGTGTAATCTTACCAAGTCCCTCCACAAGCCTGAAGATTTGGTCTGTCTTCATAAGTGAAGTTTTTCCTTGTATGTGAGCTACTTCCTAGATGGAAAGCTCCATATAATATTTTGGTTTTAGTTTTGTCCTAGAGGAAGACGATATATCCTGTTCTGCTTGATATGTACTACTGATCATGAATTCACTTCTGCAGCTCTTTGGGGCTGTCTGGCCAGTTTAGTAGCTGTAGCAACACATGTAAGAAGACATTAAAAACTAATATTGCATACACTGACTCATCAGTTGTTTGCCGTAATTCCTTAAGTTCATATTGCAATAGTCTACAGAATGGCAGAGGTTAAATCCTATAGCTTCTGGGTTAACTGCTTGTGCAATATGTCTCTAGTCACTGTCAGTTTTGCAGTTTGTTTCTTAACAGAACTGTATCATTCCCTTTCTTATTAGGGAGGACTGAACTTTCTTCAGCTTTCAAGGACCCACTAGGTCAGCATCAGCCTTTCTGAGTGTGGAATAAATCAGAAAAGCATAAACCAAAAAAGTTGTGCCTCCCAAAATATCGCGTTTTCCAAATCTGGAAGGAAGATGGTGGTATTGATATGAACACTTCCTTTTTGTGTCATGTGGAGACACTTGTCGATACTGGGGACGTTTTCAAAAGAGTTAGGAAACTACTGGTAATATGACTTAGGAATACAGCTTTAAGAAACTGAAAAGGAGATTAAAAGGTGTGCAATGCAGAAGTAAAGTCTTTCCTTAAGAGTCAGAGGAAGGCAAAGAAGGAGTAACTTCTTATGAGTAACGAGATCAATGAGTGACTGAGTAGGTTAGGATTCTTCAGTGTGGAAAGAGGTAGCATGAGGTACCTGCAAAATCAGGAATGGCATGGTAGATGTTCAGTCTTTTCTATACAAAAACTATGGGACATCGAATGAAGCTATTGGCAGCCAAACAAATAAAAGGGGGTCCTTGTTTACGAACTGGTTGGAAATCTCTTGCCAATGAGTGTTAAAGTTTACCTGGGTTCAAGAAAACACTGAATAAGGTAATGGAAGAGAGAACTCTTGGAAGGCTGAATACACAGGAACCCCATCTAGATGAGGAGGTCCCCATAGCTGAAAATGGTTGGAGCTTGAGAAAGCATTGAAAGGGGTAACTTATTTGCTGTGGTCTTAGTCTTCCCTAGATACTTATGGCCAGTCTGCATTTGGGTTAGATGAATGTTTAGCTGACCCGGTAGGATCACTCTTATGTTCTGTGCGTTATTGCTTCTTGGGGCTGAATACCTTGCTGGTTGTGCAGGTGAACATGGGCAAATCTATCCTTTCACAAGAGTCAAACTTCAAAGAAATTATTTTAAATTAAATTTGTACTTTTTCTTTTTGTATAAAGATGCCTCTTAAGGACTGAATCCCTGCAGCTAAAAATAGCACCTGAGTCACACTCTACTCTGGTATCTGTTATCCAGGGGAGTAACGTGTGATTGAGAGCACTGGAGTTTGGCAGCCTCTGGTGCCATTTACGCAGTCTCTGCTCATTGCCCTTCTCAGCTTAATGCCATAATAGGCACTTTTGGATGTCATAATAGGTACTCTGAATGTGTCCTCCACGAGTCCAGCTCCCTAACATTGTGGTGTTTGATTTGTTAATCATTCAATAGTACGTTATTAAAAGCATTTCTGTTTCTAAAGAAGAAGCATTTAACAATTGTTCATTTCAAAGTATGTTAGGTGCTAGGTTCTTTTGCAAATCCCAGAAGACAATGATGTTCTTCATTGTTAAGCAGCTAAACCATGCTTCAAAACCTGATGATTCTGAAAACATTGATGTTGTATCTGATCCTTTGCTTCAGACAGACAAAACTTTGAGTTTTAAATGAAAATGGAAATTTTAAACAGGGAGGGCAGTATTAGACTGGTGTGACTGTATGATATATTTTTAAAGAAGTCATTTTTTCCCCTTTTTGGAGATTTTACAGTCATAAATAAATCTAATCATGTACATTTATAAAATGACAAGGAGATGACTGATATCAATCTTAATAAATGCTCAAGATTTGTATGGTAGTAAGTTTTTGGAACTACCTGTGCTGCTGCTGCTAATGATCTTCTGTCTAGAAACTACAGACTTATTATTATAGTGGGAGTTATTCCGTAAAAGTGATTCATGTCACAGGATGCCATTTTGTAATTTTCTCCCATTGGCTTGGATTTCATCTCCGTGCTCTCCTGGCAGTATTTTACTTTTCCTGACAGATAGTTAATTTGAGAATTTCACAGCTGTACAAACAAATTCAGAGCATCAAGGCATGTGCACTATGCACAGAGCCCACATTTGCTTGGGCTTAGTTTAGTAAGCCCATTAATTAAGATTTTAAAATAAGCATAAATAAATTGTGTTAATAGTTATCACCATTTTAATAGGCAGGGTATAGTAGTCTGCCCACCATCCTTGAAGCTGCCTATATATTTATGAACATTCCACTGAAAACAATGTTTTCATGGCAAACGAATGAAAACAGGTTGAAGCTGAATCATCCTTTTTCTCTGAGTTCTCAGAGCTTAATCAGATAAATCTCAACTCAAATCTCTCTTAGAAATACTTTTGAATAATGAATCGGAATCTAAAATTCAACCTCATTTTCAGGAAGCCGGGATCTAGATTTGCTTTGGCCTATAAAAGAAGTAGAAGTACAAAATAAATCCAGATGCAAGTATTTCTTAAGTCCTAGAATGTTTAATTCAAATATGCATTTAATTTTATTCTTCCAATGGGAGCGGATTTAATACGATTAAACTGAATGTGCACTGAAATAAAGCCATTGTGTAGAAAACAGCAAGTAAATTTTGTCCTTGGACGTGCACGTGCACTTCCATTGAAACTGTCTGTGAAACAGTAATTTCTGCATACACACATTCATGTGTTTCCTAACATTACGAGATTCTGTCCACATCTTACCCATAGTCCTAGTATCTGAAGTGTATTTTGTAGTTGTTCCGTATCCAAAGCTTTCACTTGCTCCTGGGAAATGTACTTAGCGAATCTGATACTTGGTGGGTGTAGATCACTGTGAACAGCATTGGCTTCTCAGAGTCATGCAGGTTTGCATAAGGCGAGATTTTTGGCCTAGTGAGAGCCCTTTGAGAGTCACATTATGCATTTTGAGAGTTACAATTAAGAGATCTAAACCACTATTTGGGATGGAAGTTTTTTGCCCTTAATTAAGTTCTACTACTGAAGTTGGATGTCAGAGGCGAAACGATTCAGCAGTTTCACAACTGAAAACTCACAGTTTGTTTTAAATTACAAGATGTTTATGTTTCTAAAGAGAATTATGTATATCTGTGGAAGTAGAGGCAGAATCCTGTAAACTAAAGGACTTGAAAAGCCGGGGAATTGACTTGAATTCTGTCAATATTGAAAGAAGGGGCTGGTGGCAAAAGAACAAGATTATAAACTGGAGGCCAAGTTAATTTCCCATCTCAGCTGTAAGCTTATTGTTTACTTTTGGGAGAATACATCTCTGTGCTTTCATTTTCCACATCTGTAACCTGGGAATAGTGTTCACTGTACAATAATGGCTTGATTTGTGAACATTGTAAAGTGCTTTGAGCACTTTGAGTGTTGCTGCCCCATTTGGTGAGCTGTGATTAGTATTAGGTAGTTCCCATTACGAAAACAAATTGATATTTGACTCTGCTCGCTTACAAGAAACATGGAAACTCATGGTTCTCTAAGTGTAGGTAGGAGACAGACCTTTGCTTGTGAATCTACTGCTTCAAAGAGCTTTGTGTCTGCTCTGCAATGGGGCCACAAGCAAATGTAGGGAACCTAGTCCTCCTAAAGTAGAGAATCTGGACTAATGGTTTGGGATTTGACTCCTGAACCAGTGAGAGGATTAATCTCCTGAACCAGTGAGAGTTGGGATTGAGTAACAGCTCTGGGATTGCTCTAACAATTTATAAGAACAAAAGATACATTTATGCTTGTTCTATCTCTTCAGTCATTCCTTTGCATAAAGGGAATTATGTGAATGGAGAAATTATTAGAATCCTGGAGGTTCATGAGGAGTAACAAATGCCTCTGAGTCTCCAAGGCATGCATCATCAAAGAAGGCAAGGTGTCTGGCAGCAGTTTGGAAATGAGGAAATTTGTTTTTAGAAAATCTTATGTATCTTCATATTGATATATTATCACATAGGTTAAATGACAAATGAATATGCTGCTGTAACCCTCATTTGTAAGTTATCCAGGAAGATCCGTTCAAGTCTTGAACAAGGTGAGACACTTTTACAGATACTGTAAGGTTATATTGTTATTTTTGTTTACAATTACTTACAAATTGTAGAAGGTATAATAGGTCATGTTAGTATATTTTCACCTAAACTGATCAAATATCAAACCAGGAAGAGAACTAGGAAAATATTTAATAATTTCCCAAGGCAGCTAGCTTAGCTGGTGGACGGGAGGTAGACTGTGCTTGGCGTAACTCAAAGACTCAGTAGTTGGTTTAAGATCTAACTAAACCTGAATAAAATAGTAAAGACTACAGTATTTTTGAAGGGCTCTTAAAAATGAGGAGGCTAGTAAAAAATTCTTTGGCCTAGATATTATAGTTTATAAAATCAACACCGAAGCTCTTTGAGCTTCCCTTACTGGAGCTGTCAAAAAGTGGGTGTGCATTAAAATTATTCAGGATACTAAAATGCAAAAAATAGGCCAAACCAGGTAACATTTTTTTCTTCTTCAAGTAGAAAATGTCCTGCCCTAAGGAAATGTTCCTCTCGACAAATGATTGAGGTGCTCTGCAATGAAAATTAGTAAATTTATAATTTCCTTTCATTTGGTTTTTCTGAAATATGATAATACTTTTTGAAGTTACTGCATCAAATTATTCTCAATTAAGAATAAGATTAACAGATTCCTAAACAGAATCAGATATGTGTGATTGCTATGAAAGCATCCATAGGTACAATAGAGAGAATTGCTTCAATGTTTTTTAAATTTGGAAAGGGTATAAATTTTCATGCCTGAAGGTGTAATTCAAGTTCAGATGGAAAGGGCTAAGAATAACTTTTCTCTTTGGACAGTCTCTTCCATTTTTTTGTCTGCTTTGAAGTATCTTCCTTTGAAGTATGTGGATCTTGCTCTTAGACCCTGGATGACCAAGCTGAAAGTCTGATCTAATCAACATGGTGGTTTTATTTTTACTGTAGGCTTCAGTTTCTCAAGGTTATCTGTGTCCTGTAGATGGGATGGATTCCCAGCAAATACAGTAGTCTGTAAGCTTGGTGCCTTGAGCCTGTCTGCCCAGTGTAAAGAGTCCTCAGCTATAGCAGAGCCATGTTCAGGTGCTCTCTGTAAGTTATAAATCTGACTCTCCAGTCGAGAATTGCATGAATGTGGTTAGGCTATGAACAGATTCCTTGTGGTCTGGGGCAGCAATTTGCTTGTCTGCACACTTGTACTTTCTGGAGACTTTTGTTTTGCAGTAAAAGCTTGTGGAGCCAATCTCTAATCATATACAATATAGATATGGCCCTCAGTTACTGGGGAGGGCAAAAAAAAAAGTACAGCATTGTCTTTTTGTGTATTAGTCTTTATAGTGGCAGACTGATGTGGATATGAGAGGAAAAGAATAATCTTGTGAAATGACTCACAAGTGCTAATCCATCTGGAAGGAATCATTTCCACAAGACTGTAAAGCTGTTTGTTAGAGAATTCCTTGTACCTTTCTCAGACATGTCAATAGCTTGCTGAGCTTATGTTCAACTGGATTGCTACCAGGTTTCTTGCAGATACTGTAAGATTTGCCTGCAGCGGGTCATGGGGACGAACCCTATATGCCTCAGCGAATAATTCTTACAGCTAAAGCTTTTCTGCTTGCAGGAGAATTGCGTGGTAGAATAGAGTTCTGTTTCCCACCAGATCATAAAAGGAGATTTCTGAACAGATTTAGGATATTATGCAGTTGTCTGCTTGGCACCTTCCAGGTGAATACATTGAAGAACTTCTTATAAGCTTTTAGGTGCACTTTAAGCCATGCACTGTGTTGGGGCAGAGCTACACAGTCCTGGAAGGAGCACTGCAACATCATGTCTCTCCAGATTGTTCTTCTCGCTGATACTTCTTGTCCTTGGGAAAGCATGGTTTGTTCCCCTGTTTGGCTGGAGCACAATTAATCTCTGTGTGAACTGGCCTTGCTTTTGTCAGTGAACCTGAGGTAGGAATTCTCCTGCGTACCTCTCCCTCTGCTCTATTTGACATTGCAGAAATAATCAGAATTTGCATCTCAAGGTAATTGTCATGGAAAAAGCAGTGCAGATTTAAGCAGTTAACTGCCTGTTAGCTCCTGCTTTGGAAAATATCGTAGTGATTCAGACTGCAAATCAGGTCAAGAGAAGAACCAAGCTTTGATTTCTAATAATGTCATTTAACTAGAAGACATCTCAAGTTTTTTCCAGAGATATTTAATTAACATTGTTTTTGTATGGAATAATAATACTTAGACACTTCATAAAATTTGTATTAAAACTGGAAGTTTTCATAACATTTTTACTGTTACTGCAGTCCAGGTATTGCAAATAGGGATGGCATATTTTTTGAGAGAAATAGCCATTTTTAGATTTGCTGGATTTTGCCTCTTATGTGAAATGCATTGTAACATTCCTGTTATTTATTTTGTTAAGTCTTTAGAGCAAACTGTAAAAATCTTTGTAATAGATCTTTCTATGGGGCTTTTTATTTAGACTAATAGGAATAGTCTGGAACACAAATGTCAGATTAGGGACTTGAATGGAAATTAGCATATATTTTTAAAAGCTTGAGAAAATATAATTTAGACGAACTATCTTCAGCTTAATTGTGCAATTTTTAGGTCAAACTTAGTGTTAGTAGTTTTTAGGGAATAATGAATAAGTAAGAACTACAGAATTTGGTCCCTTTACCAATAGTGAGTCTTGAATTTACAATAACAGGCCAAAATTTCTGAAACAATGAGAATAGTGAATATACAGCCATAAGTGATGAATGCAATGCAGAAGGAGAAAATAGAAGTCACTTTGAGGCATAGATACCAATTTATACATGTCATAATTATGTCTAATTTGTTTATTTGAATAAACATGTATTCCCATGTATATGTAAATATACATATACATTCATATGTAAATTGGCCCCAAATGCTTCAAGTATACAGTAAAGCTTTGTTCACAACTTTAGAGGCTGATTTAAGGCTGGTTTGGAAATTTGGCTGTATAGATTAACATTCCAACATGTTTTTCAAATCATGGACATTTTTAAATTCTACGCCAGCTTAGAATTCCCAGGGCTCTAGCAGTTTCCTTGTGGTTTCTAATTGGAAAACTCACAGAAAATCAGATTCTTTATCATAAAGGCAAAGATGCAATTTTTCTTAAAAATGGACATACAGGGCTTTGGAGAATCAGACTTACCTGCAGTGAGCTACATGTGAAATTCTTTCTGAATGCTTTCAGCATCTGCATAAAAATTGTATCTCTGTTAAACATCTGGAAATCCAAAAAGTGAACAGATAAAGCATCTGAAAAAACTCTGTCTTCCTGTAGACTGCATAGATCTTTATCATGGTCTTCCTTGACACTTGGCTTGTGTTAGGTAAAGCACCATTTGGAACTAATCTTACAGAAAGGGCTGGGAACCCCCCACCCTGCCTCACACTTCAAAAGGTCACAAAGTGTAAGATTGATCATTGAGAGAAAAACAGGAGGAAAAGGAAGAAGAGGCACGACTGTAATACAGCAGTATACTCAGCATTATAATTATTACATCAAGGAATTTGAATGACTTCTGACATTTGTTATTCAGACTGCCAGTGAAAGGTTATCCACTATAGTTCCATAGATCAATTTGTTATTGATCTATATTACACCACACCGTAAGTGAAAGTGTGGAAACATCTTTCAATATGAAATTTTAGAACCTGTAAGGTGTTTTGATGGACTTCAGCTATTCAGACTGAAATTTTCTAAGCGTTGTCCTTAGCTTGGGTTCTTCTGGAAGGATTAAGGGGAAAAAGTGATTCTGAAATTTCTGAGACTAAAATGAGTTGGTTTTGCCAAAATTTAATATTTTTCATATTTAACTTTATTTTGAGAGAATCATATCCCCTTCAAGAATGTGATGTTTGATAAGACATGATTGTGGGTTAATAAGATGCTTTTTGAAATGTGTCCTATGAAAATCCACTCAGATTTGACCACTTTGTCTCATGGAAAAATTGCTACTTATGCATGTACTTGCCATGTTCATTCAGATGTCGTGCTGTGTGACAATGAAATAGCCACAAACAACTTACTCAAATGCAATCCTCCTGTTTTTCTCATTAAATTACAATATAAATGAGGCAAATTCAGAAACGAGGATTCTTCAGCTAACTCTACATTAATTCAGCTCTGGCTTCTGTGATTGTGATGGGGAAAAGCTCACGATCATGTATCAAAGATAAGGTGTAATTGTCCTCTGAAAGAGCAACTGTGAGAATTGCCCCATTCTGTTCTAAACAGATATTATCTAAGAAACCTATTATGAAATGCCAATTTTAAAAATCTCCATCCAAATGTAAATTCTGAAAACCAGAGGTCTAAGGAGAAAGTACAGAGCATTTATTGAATGGGAATGAACTACTGAATCCCAGGCTTTGCCCCTTGCACTTGTTTTCAGGAACACTGCAAGGAGGTCTGTGCCATGACTTACCTTAGTGTCTCTGTCAGTTTCTCTGCTTATAAAATTTTAATAAACTTTTCTTTTTTTATTTTGATTGCAGTCGCTAATGCTATTTAATGGTAGTCTCTCTCTTTAATGCTATTATAGCATTAGGAAAAAAACAAACTGCCTTTGATTTTTGCTTTTGGCCTGCCAGCATTTTCAGATTGTAGATAAGTAGAAGTAATGGCTTTTAATTTGTGGTTCGTACATGCCTGGAGTTTGTAAATTACTTCTACAAGATCTTTGAAAGACTATTAATAAAAGTGAACTTGTCAGTAGGCATAGATATGTTAGAGTTAGATGTCTGGAAGTTTTGAAAGTCAATTTATAGACCTCCCCAAGACTTTGGACTATAGTAACTTAATCCCATTCTCAATTACACAAATTGAGTGGGCAGGAACAGGGTCTGACATGTGTTTAAATGCGCTCTTTGTTGTCAGCTTCCATTAGTTGTGCCTCACCTGCTCTCCAATGGAAGGTTCCTGGTTGTTGGTCTCCGTGTGTTATCCAGCCGCCCGATAGCCAGCCTCTCATAGGCGGCCTTCTGATTCTGGCAGACGTCGTGATTTTGCCTCCATACGTTGAAATGGACGTGTCCCTTCACTACATTTAATTTAGTTATTAGTCAAATAATCAAATGTGCTTAAGCTGGTGAATGAAGCTTCTGCCTTGCCAATTTTTGACATTATTTGCTTCTGGGTATCCCAGGTATCTGGTGCGTTGTATGTGAATTGAATCATCCCTTGTATTCCTTGGCTTTCTAACACATTGCTAGAAGTAGGAGTTGCAGTGTTTCTGTTCAATTAGTTTTTCATAACTATTTATTAACCCCATCTTTTTTGGAATGATAACCAATGCTTTCATCTTTTGCTGGGTGACTAGTAAGCTGTGTCTTGGACAGAGCACTTAGAAGAACAAAGCCATGAACAAAATCTTATCTTTTAAAACTATGTTGTTGTTAAATTAAGCTTATTCTCCATCTGTGCTTACTCTTAAGAAGTTTAAACTAGGGCTACGTGGAAGAAGTGGGAGAATGTATTCTACTTTGACACTAATAGGATGGCTAAACCATTCTCTTAGTTCTGTATTTATTTTAACAGTGTAGTCTGTATGTTGATATAAAGTCTTGATGATGTTAATTATTTTTATTGGCATATCATAAATCTGTTAGGTATTCCAAAGTGATCACAAATGCTTTCTTAGAATCTAGGAAGTTGATAACGAGTGATTTTTGGCTTTTGGTGATCTCTGCGGTGATTACATAGGGTAAAAATCTGGTCAGCACATGATCTTCAAACTTGAAATCCAACCTGCTATTCCATTAAAATGACATCTCTCTACAGTACTTAATGTGACAGTGCAAAGACTGTATTTCACTGAAGGACAATGTTTCGTCAGTTGTTAAGTGAATTGCTTAGGGATGCTTGCTTTG
Organism: Gymnogyps californianus; assembly: GCF_018139145.2. Taxonomy (NCBI): domain Eukaryota; kingdom Metazoa; phylum Chordata; class Aves; order Accipitriformes; family Cathartidae; genus Gymnogyps; species Gymnogyps californianus. The sequence continues at coordinate 5,733,726 of NC_059475.1, forward strand.
TTGTAAGTGCAATGTCATTTTTCATTAATCTGGAAGCCGTTCCTTGTTCCATGTCTGTTGAAAAGTTTGGCAATCTTTACTGATGTCTCCTAAGCCTTCAAAATTTCCATGTTGAGTTTTTGTTTTTTAAGTTTTCCTGGATTTTAACTTTTATTGCAGCTTTGGGAGGGCTGGGGAGGATCATATTTTTTTCCTTAGGTTTTCTTTTTTGCAGTGGGAAATGCTTAATTTTAAATTCTATGTATGTATTTCCATATTCAGAGTTCTTTCTATCCATTTTGCATCTTCATTTAGCACATTCTTTTGATTGTTGGTCGCGTTGTTATATTTGGAAAGTGTTCTCTCCCATAGTAAATGGGGTAGAGGGAAAACAAAACTGGGCCCGCCTTGCCAAGGAGTAGTTATTTTACCTTGTAGGTATTACAGTTTCATTTATTTAATGTCTAGGTCATACTTGTCTGTACTTTATGGCTATTCACTAAACCTGAATTTTGGCACTGCAAAGTGGTCTAAGGTAAACTTAATTTTCCTTTGCTGAAATGACTGTCTGGGACACCACTTCTGTGATTTATAAAAGGGATCTGAAGCATTTTAGGTTTGAGTTCCTGAAGAATTAAGAATAGCAACTGAATAAATGATGGTTGGCTGGGGGTATTGTCGCTCTGTGGTGAGGTGTACTGCAACAGCTCAATAAGAGTAAGTTCATGTAGCAATGAGCTTCAGTTCACTTATGTTTACCAAATTAATAAAAGACAAGGAGCAAAATCATGTTTACAGAGAAGATTGTGGCAGAACTTCTCTTTTGTATTCCCTATCCTAATGAGCCAATTCAGATTTTACAAGGGGGAGGAGGGCTTTTCTAAGAACACCTGAGCAAAATGAGGGAAGATTTTAAGGAGAAGAATGGCTCTGTGGCCAGTAGCAAAGTTAAAGGCAAAATTGTAAAGACTTCCGAGACAGTTACGTGTTCTGTCTAGCTGATATACTCACATTTCGATATGAATTTATGCTTGCGTAACACTAAATAGCCACTGCAGTCAGAAACTGAAGTCTCCATAGTGTAATTTTCCCCCCCGTTTTGGTTAATGTAGGTCATCAGGCGATAAAAGCAAATTTTTCCTATGAGTGCCTAGCTAAATGTAACCCTCTTCCATAAGAAGCAAAATTGCTAATCTTTTTCCTTTTATTCAAGTGCGTGTGACAGTTCAAAAAGTTGTGAAATCATCTATTCAAAGAGGGAAATATGATTAGGAATCTTTAAAATATGACTCAAGTCTGCTATAAAAAAGATGGGTTTTTTAACATGTATTTGTGGACCCTCATTTTGGAAAAGCAGTACAAAAAATACATTTTTCCATGTGATTTCAGAGCATCGGTGTAAGAGAGTCCCTTTTGGGTCTAGAAGTGAACCTGACAGCATTTTTCCAGGATTGCATCATATGTTTCACTCACACTTTCACATCCTGCATTAAACCACATGCATGCACATCAACAAGACAAGATTGTAAAAGGAGTGTAACTGGGGAATTGTTTTCATGATATTTGATAGGAGTAATTGCGGCCACTGCTGTTTCAAAGCAACTGCGGTTATACTACACTATGTCAACAAAAGTCACTTTTGCCAGATGGAAACCTAATTACTTCAGAATGATCTGTTAGAAAGCACTTTTGAGATAGTCAGGCCATTTATACAAATCAGTAAAAAATATTTGTGCATGAGACCTTTCTTAAATAAGAGCTTTCATGTGTTAAAGGTTGAACATTACAGTGATAGTTTTGGAAATATTAAAAAAGTAGACTTCTATTTAAAAGGTGGTAGGGAAATTTATTAGGTGATAAGAAAATACGAGTATTTCCCTATGATTTCTGTGATAAACCTGATCGTGCTATTGTTGAATGGAGAGGAGGTTTTTTTGCTGTTCTCTTCAGCAAGACCCTAATATTGTGGGAAATGGGATGAAATAGAGAATGCTACGTTTCAGTGAGATCATGTGATGCCAGGGATATTTATCTGTGTAATGTTTGTTCCATAAAATGACTTAAAGCTTTTTCTTTTTCTTTCAATCATGTAGGTTTTTTCCCTTCTGTAGTCCAGGACATGCCTTGTTTTTACATTTGGGTGTTTGTCACTTCTGAGTTGTTTAGGGCACCCGTTAATCAGACATTTTTTCTGTCACTATGAAACTAGAGAATATCACAAGTTTGACTAGTTAAGTGTGACAGTTCTGTACCTAGACTCTTACTATTTGCCGTCAGTAGGTGTTACTACCAAAATGTACTTTTAAAAGACACTGTAATCTTTATAATTGTAAAAGAAATGTTGCAAGCTCCATGAATGTCTAAGCTTCACAGTGAAGCTAGGTTGACTGATGTGTTTAAAGGTCTGTCTTAGTTGTCAAGGTATAGAAGCATAATTTATGGATAGTCCGTTACGTACATGAAGTTGTAGATGGTTTATTTGCTGACTCTAACTGCATAGATTTCTGACACACAAACCATCTGTTCTGAATTGCTTTTCTTGAAAGCATTTCTATATTCAGTCATTACGATCTACCTAAATCAGAAGACATAAAATATTTAGAACCAGATTTATTTACATGTTGTTAGTACTGGGGAGCAGCAGTGTCGCAGGGGAAAACTAGACTTTTCTGTGTTCCTGCCAGGCATTGCAATGCCTTCCCAGTAGCCCCTTAAAAGAAAGGTAGTGCAGGTTCTCCTGGCTATCTCGTCGCTTCTAGCTGCTTTTGTGCTGCTGAGGGCATCTGTGGCAAGGAGCAGCTCCTGGTCTCCAGCACCGGTGCTGCAGACTTGCTCATGCCCTGTGGGCTCAGGGCCGAGTAGAGCAGATTGGTTGTGCCCGCGCTGGGCCCAAGTCTCCTCTGATTGCCAGATCGCAGCCACCAGCCATATAGCACAGTGTTTCTTTTTTTGTGGTTTTTTTTCCTAGTTCAAATTTCCTGAAATAATATGAGGGGTTTATCACAGACTTCCAGAACAGTGTTTAATACCCTTAGCATGACATGAAAGAATATAGGCTGGTTATCAGGGGACATGGCAGGACAAAATAGTTTAAAGGCACGGAATCGTCTGGGCTGGAGTTGAAGAACTGAGTGGAAGGACAGAAACCTGGTAGGATTTCACCTGTAATGCCCTTCCGAGCTGTTCCTGGAGTTATAAACAGGTTTTGTCTTAGAGAAGACTCACTAGTTTTCTACAAAGGGGAGCCTGAGAGCAAAGTAACATATAGGCACTGTGGAAAATCCAGAGAGAGATGAGAACTGAGGAGTGAACTGGGAGGTGATGTGATTTGACACTGCAGGTCTGCTTTCACATGAAAAGTCACTGTAGCTTTATCTGCTTTCCATGCTCTCTGAAGTAGCTTACGTACAAGTCTGCAAGTGCCAGGGATACTGGAGCTGGCTTCTTGTCATCTTGTTCCTGTCACAGTGCTGCTAATCCATTACAAGGTCATCCAGGATTTGTGCTCTAAATTGTACGTAATCATTCAGAAATTCCAAAGAGTATAGTTTTGTCAGATATAATTTGTTTGGTCTCCTTAGGTTGACATGTTAACTCAGTTGGTTCAACATCCATGTATCACTTCAGATACTCTAGTCCAAGCAGAGGTATTATGGGAAAAGAATTTCATTCCGTTTGATTTTAATGGTGTTAAACCAATTTGTAGCTGCTGGTAATTTGATTCTGTGAGAATATGATCAAGTATGTTGTATGTACAGTGGATGTTTTATGTCATTAGATTAAGATACAGTGCCATGAAATGGCACCTCTTTGAATCTACTGACAAGATAGAGTTGATTATAAACTAGCTATGAATTTCTGAAGGGATTGATTCCACTGAAACACTAAAAAACATGGAATAGTTGCTGTCAGGACCCAAGGGAACCAAAATACCTTAACAGTCATGACCAGCCTCCCCTGGGACCCCAACCTGCAATCTCTGTCCACGGCCCAGGAGCTCCCTGTGACCTCAGCCCCACTTCTTGCCTGAGCCACACTGTAGACAGACCATCTCCAGCCTTGCTTCCTGCTGCCTGGGCTTCGTGGTTGGAGTCTCAGCTTCTGCTGTAGCCTTGCATCCAGCCTTGTTTTCTGCTGTTTCTGACTTGTCTTCCTGGATAGACACTAGACCTGACTTGTCGCCTCATCTTGTCACAGGACAGTGTTATGTCACCAGCACTGCCTTACTTGGGTGCTATGGGACTGCACCGTTGCCAGTGAGGGCTGCCACCGCCTGTGCTGGGATCACCCTTGGCTCCTGGCTCATCTTCCCTCGTGGAGCAGCCGAACTCTTGCTGCTGCCTGCCTGTTTCCCATCTTGCTTCATGCTGCCGTTAGCCAGTCAAATATCCCTGCCCACGCTGCTTGTTCCTTTTCTGCACTGGAGGAAGTAAGGTCAGGTTAGACCTTCGCTGTGGAAATTATTTTGAAGAAGGAACTTCGTTAAGGTTTTTGCAATGTTTTGGGTAAGATTTCAGTAGAAAATCATGAAACAAAAGGCCTATTTTGACAGCTTTTCTCCAAATGCAGACTGGACTAGTTGACCTTCCTCCAGCAGGCTGCCAGAGAATTTTGTGTGACTCCTTTTAACAGAAGCGGGTACTTTTTTGAGACTATTAGACTTGTCCAATTAAAATCTCCTGAGAAAGGATGTAGAGGGGGGCAGAGATGGACAAATGCTACATTACTTCTTCCTAAAGGCTGTAAGTCACAAGGGGAAATTCAACATGTGAAGCAGTCTGTAGAGTATAATGAGAATTTGCCTCAGGGTACAGATAATCATTGTTTCTTCGAAGAAATTAGTGTGATGTGAAAAGGGTGCTAATCTAGAAATGTGTCTAGTGCTAACAACTCTTCTGTTTTTGTTTTGGTTTGGTTTGTTTGTTTGTTATTTAAAAAGAAAAGAAAAAGCCCTGGTCTGTAAGGAACTGAGCACGCCCTCCGCTCCCCGCCCCCCCCCCCCCGAAGAATGGAAAGGGATTTAAAATAATGGTTAACAACTTCCTTGTGCTCTGATCTCTAAGGTTGTTCCATATCTAGAGCCCTTTGGAAGATTCAGGTTTCATTGTTTTTTATTTATTCTGGATTTAGTGAATAGCTGTTTTCCCTACTTTCTTCTTCCTTCCCCTCCCTTGTTCCAGGATGGTCCGGGGGGATGTGGTGTCTGTGACACAAGGTTTACTTGGATTTTTCTTTAAAATATCACGTAAAACTGGTCAATGTTTTCTGCTAATATAGAAAAGTATTAATATCTCCTTGTAAATATTTTGAAACATAAGCATAATTTTTGCAAAACAAGGTCATGGGAAAAAGTGCAGTTGGAATAAGAATCATGGTGGAATGAGAGCTAGATGGTGATCTGAGGAATAGGTCCAAACATTTATAAGGCATGTGTGTATGTCTAAGACAATTTATAAGCTCCCATTGACATATTGATAAAATAAGTAGAGTGGTGTTTATCCCTGTAGCCATGCTATTTGCAGTTTATTTGGTTTATCAGGTATATAGAGGTGAGTAGTTCTGTGCATGTAGATGTATTCTGCAATTACATTGCTGCTATCGTATGTCTAATATAAAATCATATATAAACTCTTTCTAAATTGTCTTTAAACACTGATGTTAGTATGCTACCAGCAGCTATTGTAAGGGGAAGCCTACTCCTGTATCTTTTTTTCCCTCTCCACATTTCCAATAATTATTTTAGACTGTTAAAAACAGAATTTTGGACCTACATCTAGGGACTAGTAGAGGCGCCGTTTTCAGTTTTCTACCTCTTAGCTCACTTGTCATTGAGTAACTACTGACTCCAGAACAGAAGCAAATATTTCATAAATCAGCATTAGAAAAGCAGCGCATTCAAATTGACATGGGGTCTGAATTCCTCCATGGTTTAGAGATTTCTAAAGTTACGTAGTAACAATATTCCGTTCTTCATTTTGCCATGGATGACAGCTATTTTTCATTTGAGGAAAAGAAACCTTAAATGAGAACTAGATTCTAAAGTATTCTTTATATGTGTCTCAGTAAATGTACCAATACAAGCAAAAAGCTTGCTGTGGTAATTACTCTGGTTCAGATACTGATATGCTATATCAGTAGCATCTCCTCTGACATCAAAATCATGTAAATGGAACCACACTGGTACAATGAGAGCCTGGCTCTGTGTGAGACCTTGATCTTGTAGCTACTAGATTACATTTCTGTGTTGTGGATAGAGGGCTTCTGTGTGCTGTTAAATGGGAGACAGTGGCCTTTCTGAAGTGTTTATGGTCTTTAGGTCTCAAGACCTATTGGTTTACACTAGGATTCCCTCCTAATGTAGATCTGAAACTAATTCACCCTTAATTTGGGGAAACTTCAGTTCCTAGTTTAAAGTCTGTCTTTATAAAATTTTTCTTTTTTCTTTTTTTTTTTTTAAATTCAGTGAACTGGAACAAACACTAAATCCCAAAATTGTAGTTGCTAATATTCCTAAGAAGTTGCTAATATTGATTCAGCTCTGAACTTCACATTGCGTAGCCTATCATGACGCTTTTGAAAAGACTTTGTGGTCGACAACTTCATGCTGTTAAATTCACTTCTCATTCTTCTTTGCTTGGAATTCTTTAATGGACAAGGAAATATGTTGGTGGCAGTCACCCATCTATGCAAAACCTGCATATTAATTTCATGATACCTAAGTATTATGCTAGCATGTATCATTTATCTCAATAAAGAACTTCTGTTTTTCAGACCTTACCAGTACGAAAGATTCCATGCAAAGCCAATGCTCCTTCAGGGTCTTTTTTTGCACGGGACAACACAGCAAATTTCTTATCCTGGTGCAGAGATGTAGGGGTGGATGATACCTGCCTGTTTGAGTCAGAAGGTTTGGGTATGTATTTGTTTATATAGTAGTTGGTAATTTTAAATAACTTTTCTTTTGTGTTTTGCCTTGAAAGACAGAATGGCTCTCTTAATAGATCCTGACTCCAAATCTGACCTGTGTCTGACTGTGTTAATTCTGCCCCTTATCTGAAGCGTGAACAAATAAAGTACATATCATTTAAAATTCATTTAAGTCTCTTTTAAGAGGATCTTAAATGAGACAAAAATCTTGCTATGACTTCTTGCACACAGATGATTTTTCACCCTACACACACTTTTTTGATCATGGAATGCTGTTCCATATTTCAATGTATAAGGTGGTGCTTTTCTGTTTCGGGAAAGTAGGATACAAGTGCATGCTCAGTTTTGGCTGCAGACATGTAGCTATTCATGCAGATTCAATGGGTTGCATAGGAGGCAAGAAAACATGAAATTTTTCTCTGCATCCTATACTGACCTTTTTTCCAGCTGATTCCCTTGTGCAACTCTGGACAAGAATTATCCAACACTAGTGCTTCAGGGTGTTCCATCAAAAGAATTGGACTGCTTAGGAAATCACTGTTCTAATACTACATATTCTTCATTATTTTAACTCTTCTCTCTTCAAAGGAAAACTTATGAATCTTACCTTGAGAGTTTTTCAGCCAAATATCATTAAATGAATAGAATCAAATGTTTGTTTGTTATCTGAACTCAGATAAAAGTGTAAAGCAGTTGTGATGACAGACAACTCAGTTTCTATGGAAGACAAATGAACACATAAAGAGAATCAAGAGGCTTCTTTGTTCTGTTGCTCAAAAGGTCTTTGACTGCCCAGTTGAAGTTCTCATCTGTGTTGCAACTGATCTATTCCCCTTTTACAGTCTTGCTCTTCTAGCACAACTGTTTCTGAAGCAATTTTTTTTCATTTGTCTGTTCTTTTATCCTGTGAGGTTTTTTATTTAAATTAAATTATTTTATGTCTCCAGGAGAAAATGCTTGGCAGAGAAGATATTAGTATCACAAAGGTGACAAATAGTAAGGAGGATATATGTATTGTCTCTGTTTTGTTAATTAAATCCTCAAGATGAAATTTTTATTGGACGTGGTAAATCATCTGGAAGATGAACAATAATTGTATTTCCAAAGATTTGAAATGATGGAGAAGTTGGACATTGCCTAGGACAAAGAAACTTGCAAACACGAGAAGGAAGGAGACACAGACCTCCAATGTCTGAGATAAGCAGAAGAACCTGTGGTTAATCCAACACTTAAATGAATTTAGACTTTGTACTGTTATGGTAAACCCAGCAGTTTACCATTGTTCCAGTAATAGGTTAACTGTGTAATTGGGAGCGTGTTTATAAGGAATTTTCTTGTGCATTGTTAAGAAATCAGATCTTGTTTAGAGATGGAATTGGTATAGCTGAAATAACGACATTCCCTGGGTAAGTTAATTTTTACACATACACAGTGCTTTGCGTGCCACAGTATAACACTGAGTGCAAATGCACCTGGAAAGCTGATGTTCAAGATGACTTCCTCTCTCAGAAAACTGAAGTGAAATATGCCCAAATACACAGTGTGCAAACCTGTGCTGTGTTAGATTTGTTTGATTAGTGACCGATTTTCTTCACTGATTGAAAACTAGGTTCTGTTTGTTTTCCTTCTCTGAGTGTTACTGTTTATAGAATGTACTTGTTGAAAAGACTTATGGTGCTGGAAATAGGATTAGGACTTGATAATATTTTGACCTATTTTTCTGAACTTGAGAAGAGGATAGTGACCATGCCATTTCTAAAAAAGATAAAAATAGAAGCTACTATTCTCCCTCGGTTTGAGCTAGAATTCTTAAAAGTTTCGATTTCATTTGAAGTTTTTCTAATGCATTAGAAATAATGATGAATCATAATAGTTGTCTATCTAAAGCTTTTATGTTCCCCTCTCTCCCACAAATCACTTCTCCACTGCGTAGGAAATAAAAATTCAGCAAAGGTAAGTAATATCAAAGGTTCTATTCAAAGTGGTGAGAAATGTGTGTGAATGACCTCTAAGTGTTTGCACTGCCTCATGGAATTCTGCTGTATTTTTGATAATAAATAATTGTGGTGAAATTATGGTTACAGAGATAACTGGTTTTTGTGTTTTCTGGTGTTTTTTCCCCATGGCTAATAACCTGTATTGATGTGTAAATTGCTAGTGATAACGCAACTATTTTCTGTCTATATTGAGGAACCTTACTGTGTTAATGTTCTTAATTGACTTGATTTTTATCCTTATTTTTTACTGTATTCTGCCTGCCTTATGGTATGTAAATACTGGTTTTTTAAATAAGATGCACATAGTGATATTTTCTTCATGCCATTGTATCACGTAAAACATTCCTGAGGCCTTTTTCTGGCAAATTTGTATTCTAACATTATAAGAGTAATTTTGAAGATTTATTGCACTGAAACATTTGAATGATGGATTTATGTCACTACTGATTTAAAAAAAAAAAAAGTCCCAAATCTATTCAGAGATCAGCAAAATTAGATACATACTAGCTAAGAAATTATTAATTGCTATTATTTCTCATTACTTAAAAAATATGTTCTCATGCTGATGAGTTCTGAAGTCTTTGAAATCATGCAAGTATAACTGCACACATGCATCCAACACTCCCACTTTTTTAGCACTCAGATTGAAGTCATGTGAAGGTATTCCTCACTGGAATGGAACTGTGTCAAACAGACACAACAGCAGATAGGTGCAGTCCGTGCCTGAGGAGCTTGCGGGTGAGTGATGTTTATGGGCATCTTGAGTGTTCCTAGAGGCTTGGTTCTACAAAGTGTTAAAGTTCTAGGGCTGATCCAGACAAGCAGGTGAGTAGACCTACTCATGTCACTTTGTGTCCTTGTCCAACACTTGTGAACTGATTTAGTAATATATTTAATTATTTAAAGTGAAGCATGGGTTCAAATGCTTTATTGGATTTGGGCTATTCAGCTAAAGAAGGAAACAGGATCAAAGTCTTTCTTCAAAATAAATAGAAGGGGAAAAAAAAGTGGTGTTTGTTATGCTGCTAGATATGATTATGCCTTCTAATCAGTAGAGTTACTTTAAAGATCCTTGAGATCAGTACAGAGCTCAGAAGTTTGAAAACAATGCACTTCTACTACTAACTTGTAGTTAGTAGTCTATAATATGATGTATTTTGTCTTGCTGAATGTTATGATGCTTTAACATAGTTGAAAATACAAACAAATTGGAAATATAGTTTTCTGTAAAGTTTTATAATACAGCCAGAGCTGACTGGTAGCAATCTATATGTATTTTGCCCTTTGAACTTATCTTAATGCAGAGACGTGGCAGGAAAGTCTCAGAGTTAATGCCTTTGCAAAGAAAAGGTGGATGGTGTACCTGTTGTATGAGCTGCAGAAAAGACATTAGCATCTGTGACAAATACAGCGACACAGGGATAATCTTGAATGCTGCAAAACAGAGGGAGACTCTGCACACTCCCTGCACTCATTGACCAATTTAGTGTGCTTTTCATAATTGTTATTTTTATAGGTAGTGTATTTAAAAAAGAAGGAATTAGCTTTGTTGGACTTTGGATCATAGTTTTTGGTATCAAACTTTCATCATCTGGGCAAATCTTGAGATACACTGTCTTTGAATGGGGTTCTTAGATGTATCAGAGGTCAAAATTTGTCCCCTATCTAGGACTCAGCACATGATGCACTAACTCTTTGCAGTCTAAGAAAAGTAATACTGTCTGTAACGCCTCTGTTCCCATGATATGTATATTTTGTAAGTTCCCCTTTGTAGGTTTTAGGGCATCAGATCCACCCAGCTATGGTAATTCAATTTATGGAAGCATTCTAGATGGAGATATTTGTACTTATGGTGCTCAAGCCTGAAGAGTGTAATACTCGAAGAAAACTCTTCTTGGCCAAATAGTAAGAATGGTAAGATTTTCTATGATTGCTTTAGTTAAGTGAACTTAAAGCATAAATTATGAACTCTTTGTCGGTAACGTATTGTTGTTGGATGATTATAGGATTTGGAACCAATGAATATTCTGCACCTCCTCTATGATAAAGAGTCTACCTGGCAAGAAAAGGGTTTGCCACCAAGTGTGCCAGCATGCTAATGTGTGTTGTTTGTTTTGGGAGTTGTTGGATGATATTGTTGTATTAATGTCTTGTGCTTGTATATTCTGTAACTGTGCGTATGTACATGCAATATGTGACATGGACTTCTTTTGATGCAACTTATTGATTAGAGTTTAATGGACAGGTTCCCTAATCAAAAGCAGCTAGTGTTTTAGTGGAAATAATAGACTTAAACACCTCTGATCTCTGTTCTAATGTTGTTGTTTTTAAGTTTATAAAAAAACCCGCTCAAATGTTGATTGCTTAAAAATATTTTATGCATGGGGCAAATTATTTTTTTAATTAATACTCTAGTTTATCTAATTTCATATTACAAGATGGAAGTATTTTGACCATTCTTTCACAGTGACACATTTACAGCTTGTAACAGCATGTTAGATTTTACATGTAGTTGCATCAGAATAAGGCTTTGTCCTGTCTTTCACAACATTTTACTAAAAACTCATAATGTTGTTGAATATGTCTCGTTTTGAGGACTATAGAAGCATCCTGGACACTGTGTTATTACCATTGGATTAGTGTCTTAAATCAATGAATTCCAGTAAATTATTAGGGTTTAGATGATCTCTATAGTCATTCTAGATTAATTCTTTACTATCCATAGATCTACTGTGTTTTGAAACCTTAATTGTTTTGAGACTTCCATAAGTGACTGAAATGGGGGGTGGGGGAACACAACTCCTTGATTTAAGTATGTCATAGTATAACTCTGATGCAGAAGCAAGGATATGTTTGAGATAAGTTGAACAGAGTAAGTGTTGTGAAAGCAATGTTTAAAAAAAAAAAAAGACTTCTGTAGGATCAGAAGAAAAAGTATTAAAGGCGAAAGTGAAAGACAATAGGAAGAAGGATCAAAGGATCAACCTTAAGAAAAACTTTCCCTAAACGTGTGAATTCTGATGGCAACTGGAAGCCTATGATAATAAATACTAAGCCCCTTCGGAAAATCTCTTTGCTTCTAGTAAGCTAAAAAATGCTTTAGAAGCAGAAATCGTATTCACTTTTTTGATTCAGCTATGCCTGAGATCTTAAAAAAAAAAAAAAAAAAAAAGTTTACGTTTAGAAGAAAAACTGACTCCACTAAAAATGGTTTATAAAAATGTTAGGAGCTAGGGCTTGAAACTTGGCAGGGAGGTGTAAGAAGCTTTTTCCTGTATCATGGTTGGGCTTTCTGCTAATTTAAAAAAAACCAAAAACACAAAACCACAAACAAAACAAAAAACCTCACATTTGTTATTGTGAACACTCTCAGTTTAAATGTGCTCAGCAAACACATGGTCTCCATGTGCAGGGGTGTTCTGTCTCCTCACAGCCCCAGGGTCTGATCAGCACTGAAAGCAGAGGCTGTTCCTCCTCTGCTCTCTCTGCTTCTCCTGGTAGCATCCAGACACTGGGGAAGGGAGTGGTGAAGGATGCAGAAATGTGGTGAACAGTAGGTCGGAAAGAAACGAAGTACAAGGAAGGAGAACGAGGGGTGAGTGATCAGGAGAGGAGGACCTGTAAAAGGAGAAAGGGGCAGCCACAAGATGGAAGCAGTGCGGAGAAAGAAGTTATACCCAGAGAGGAGCAGGGGTAAAAGCTTGCTAGGAGCTGAAAAGGAAGTGCTGTTAAAAAAGAGTGGCTGGAATTAGCTTGAAAAGGTGCAGGCAATGAGGACAGCAGATAAGAAGGATTTGAAATGAATGAGATGGAAAGCAAAAGGGTCTGTAACTGTCAGGACACCTAAAATAATCTGGACTTGTATGCACTATTTCTAAATCTTCACATTGCTTTCTTGTCAACCAAATATCATCAGTGAGATTCTCTGGCAAGGTGGATATTTCCATTCATCTTATGCGGTAGATCTGCATAGCGTATGTGTCTTCTACATTTACAAATTGGTACTTGCTTATAGTCACCTACTCGGATGATTCACTTTGCTAGTGTTTGATAGGGGAGGACTGGCCAATGATTCTCCAGGAATGTTTTCTTCCCTATATGAAAGCTTGAAAAATTATAGGAAATTGCATACAAAAATTGTATTAATGATGCAAAGTGAATTACTTGGGCTATACTTAAGGCTGTCTTTACTACATTAGTTAAACTATTTAACTGTTATGATACACCTACCAACTTTTCATGTGGTCATGGGCTATTTTTTCCCTGAAAGAGCTGTGTTCTCTTTAGGATGGACCTCGCTCTGCCAACATCTTGGTATGGTATGGTTCATGAAGTGAAAGAAACTCTTATTGGTATGTTATTTTCTCCTCGCATGCCTCATTTGTTGCAAAAATCTGAAGATGTTTGGAGAATGATGCAAGATGCTGAAGGATAATATTTTGATGTTGCTACTGAATGGCATCGGAAGAAGTGACTATGGCTCTATCACATAGCTCCCACATGGGGCGGGAGGATCCATATCAGACTTTGTAATGGGATCACTAGTTCTGTTGGCTTAGATCTCATACAAAATGTAGGATTAGGAAATTCAACAGTACCCTGGAGATCAGGCAGTAAGTATTTTAGAATGGCACCTAGATAAGTGTGCTTTTTTTTTTTTGTATCTAATAGCTATACCTTCATTCCATGTATAAGATAGGGATAATACTACTACTTAAGTCATAGAAGTGTTAGAGAAATCTTCATTTTTGCTTTTTCTTTGAATTCTTCACAGCATACAGTAGCACTGTTGTGGAAATGAATTGTTGACTATAGACTTTAAATGATGTGCAGTGAATTGTGTATGTGGCTGTAGGTAGAATGAAGATGGTCTCTCAAAATAATTTTTTGGCTTCTAGCACTTACCATGTCTAACTGCGTATAAATTGCTACAGTTATAGAAAATGTGTTGCTTAGCAAAGGTCTATTTGCCATATAGGATATCTGGGACTAAGTAACTTGTCAGGTCAAAAAGTTGAGGTGGTGCCTATTACTGAAATGCAACTATTAATATAGATTATAGTAAGTAATTAAGAAAATGCTGGTTCCCACAGGTACAACAGAATACCATAGGTACAGGTGTTACATTTCAACCTGATCTTGTAACCAATCACTTCAGAATGAATTGCCTGTAGTCCTCAAATGATATTAGTTATTACCATATATATGTGTACAATTACATGTTTATAAAACTATGTACATGTATGTAGTGTAGTTAGCCATGAACTGCAGCACAGACAGAATTTAAATGCAAATTTAAATTACAGTACAGTGGGAATTTAAATGTGAATTATGAGGACTTCTACAGATTTTCTTTTTTAGTGGCATACTTATTTTAAATAATGAACCAAGTGATTATGACGCTGTGTAGTGCCTCTGAAATAGTTTTTGCCATCTCTTCTGTCAGATGTCTTGAAGTGCTTCGAAAATGTCGATTAACTCAACTTCTAGAAGTAAAACTAAGAAAGGAAGTGTAAGAAATGTTTCTCCTTCCATTCTCTAGATGGAAAAAAGTGTAAAGGTAGCTTTTTTCCAAAAAACTTAGGAGGTAGCCTTTTGAAAGTGACTGTAAATATTGAGTTCTTTCAGTTATTGTGGAATAGCACTAGACAAAAAGTATCTCTAAATAAGTACTCAGAAATAAAGGCACTTGAAAGTGCTACTTGTTCCAAAAGGCAATGGTCTTATTTGCTCGCTCAAGGTTATACTGAATGTTTGGGACCAAGATAGGTGTGGAAATGCAGTCTTATATCTCTCTGGCTTTTGCTGTAACTCCTGACCAGTCTCTTGTGAGGTGGTAGCCCATTAAACAGCTGTGCTTTTGCAAAAAAATGAAAACTTTGGTGTGAGAATCTAAATTATTTCCAGTGGGTATTGCAGTATACAAAATAACATTTGTTTGTCTCTGAAGTTCCCAAATAAATATGCTGGTATAGTCCTCAGGAATGCTAACATTTTCTTGTTAGAAACGCTGTGTCACCGTCGTCTTATCAGATGACCAGATGTTTGTTTTTGTGGTTGGTTATTGCCTGCACAGCTCTTCATCCTCTAACAATGATTTCACTGTGTCATGTTGTTTGATGTGAAATGCATGAAATGTGTCTAGATTATGTTGAGTCAGATTTGCTAAAGGACTTTGAATTTTGTTTGGGTAGAAGAGCTTTAAGCATTGACAGAAAAACATATTACCTTTCTTAATCAAATCCTCTTCCAGTTCTATTTATGGATCTTTTTGCAAATAATATTACTTGAGCTTCTCTTTTTCTCCTCCCTTCCAAAGTCATTCAGATGTGCATGTATGTGAATTGACTATTCCAAAACCGGTTTATTCCATTTATCTTTTGGGAGATGCCTTATTTCTTAAAATCAAGTTTTATTTTGGGGCAGTCCCAACTGGTTTAAAACCAAAGCAGCAGAAGACATGTCTAAGGTCATGAATGTAACACTTTAAAAATACTGATTACTAGTAAAGGTAAATGTTTCATAAAATTACTGTGTTGTGGCAAGGAAGAATATTGAGAATAGCTGAATGTCCAAGTATGCATCTCTTATATTCTTAATAACAGATGGCTGAAGGATAAAAATACTTTTCCTAGTGCAGTGCCATTTTAGTTTTCATGCTCTGCAGTTTCACTTCTGGAAATATATTTGGATGAGATTAGAGAGGAAGAATGCATACATCTCAAAGTGCTACATATGCACTAGTGAAAGATATTGGGATGAGCATTCAGCTCACGCAACTTACCATACGTTTATTCAAGTCAGTGGAGCTGGAAGTTGAAGTTGCAGAAGCTGAAGATCTGCCCCAGGGTGTTAGTTATTTAGAGACGTTTAAGTCTGTGGATTCCCACTCTGGGTCTCATACATACAGTATAGGACCAAGTAATGACCTTCAGAGCTTTAACTAGACATTGAAACATCTTTTTCAGGTATGGTATTTTTTTCTTCATGCATTTGAGTTAGGTGAGTCTTTAGATAACCAAAATGTTTATACAGTAGATGTCTTGACCTTAACTGATTAAAAACAAATCAATTTTGTTGCTGGGTTCTTTTTTTTCTGATTTAAACAAATATTCACACGATTATTTTTTTGGTGTCAATTCAATCTGAAGTATAAGGTACAAATCTTTTGATTATTGTGGAAATTTCTAAAACCTGAATTTTATCCACAACATGAGGGTTTTACTACAATAGGGATTTCTGGAGAGAAGATGACAATGTACTCATAATTCCTTTTTTCTTTTTTCTTCTTCTTTCCTTTCTTCTTTTTGGACTTTTGGGGAGTTGATTATGCAAACAGCCACAGGCCTTTCCTCCTTTATTGATTTTGGATTTTTCTTATATATTTTGCTGGACTTCTCTACAGAACATTACCTATCTGAATTGGGGGGGGGGGGGCGGGGAGAATTATCTTGGATTATGGTGGTATTTCTTAATGAGACGTTCAGCTGTGTTACAGCTGCTTCTGAAGCTTAAAAACTACAGGTCTTGTGTGGAATCCAGGCATGAAAACTTGCATATATGTGTGTGTGTGTATACAGAAAAGACAAGTTTTTTGTTTGGTTGGGTTTTTTTCTATGATGAGCTGAATTCCTAAAGTATTCTAGTTTCATATTTGCTTTAAAAGTAGATGTATAACAAATTCAGGACCAAATTTATGATGAGATATATCTTTGCTAATGCAATTTTGTTATTTTTGCGATTTAAATAGGCTAAGAAAAATAGTGATCTAAAGGATAGGAATTCTCTTACTTTGTAGAAAGAAAAGTATCACTTTAATGTCATTAATTTATTTTTGACATTCTACTACTTTAGTGTTCTGCCAGCGCTCTTGATTATTTTTAAATAGTTATGAACTGCTTGCAGGTTACCACATAGCCCAAATAATTACTCAGTGATTCAGATTTAGAATGGTATTTTGAAAGGAACTAAAGGACAACTAAATGGGAGCTTCCTAAATCATTTGCACTCTGAGAACCACTCCTCAATCCCATCTTTTTTATTCCAGTAAAACTCCACTGCAAGCCAAAGAAAACCAAGTTTTATCTTAGTCAAGAGTTACAGATGTTGATGATTAGGTTCCATTCATCACCAAGATCTTTAAAAAAGCTTTTATTTATAAATGTTTTCCATCTTCATTTTGCTTTTCCAGTTCTCCACAAGCAGCCAAGAGAAGTGTGCCTTTGTTTGCTGGAACTTGGAAGGATTGCAGCAAGGTAGGTGAAAATATTTAAAGAATGAAGAAATATTTACATTCTTGACAGCAGTGGCTATTGAGAGACTTACTAAAGCAGCACATCTCAAGCTAACTTTTATGCTCATTAGGTTCAAGGAGAATGCTTGTCTTGATGTCACTCAGGAATATCTTGTGGGCAGTTGTTAACAAATATAATGAAATCTCTGTACGATCACCTCAATGAAGGTATTTGTTGGCTATCCTCGTATTAGGAGGGGAAAGAGTTGAGAATTTTTTTCTAAATAAAGGTTTGAGCTGTTTCTCCTTCTAACAGTCAGACTTCTCCATAAACAACAGAGATTTCATTAACTTTACTGATCATAAATTAATCTTTGCATGACCTAAATCTGACCTAAGCAACACTGACTCTTGTTTATTTATTTAAATAAACTTAGCTCTGATTTTCACCAACAGAAGCAATATGAGAATTGAGTTAACAGTCTGTGTTCTCTCTCTGTCAGATGATTGTAGCCAGCCTGGACCTACAATGCATTGTAGCATTATCTCTGATGTCAAGACAACAGTCACTTTTGCTAGACAGTCAAAATGACAGTAATTAGAATGTGATTTTTCCCTTTTTGCAGATGCAGACTTAAACAGCATAGCGCATAAGATTTGCTACGAAATATATGAACAGCAGTGCTGCTGCCCAGTCTTGCATGTAAATTGCAGTTGCATTCATCCATATGTATAAAATTGGAGTGCTTTGCTATTCAAATAGTTTCATTAATTTCAGAAGAATTCCTTGTGGTTACAATCAAGGAGACCTCTGTTTATTTCTAGCTTAAGAACTAGTATTTTCATGTTATAATTGCGTTATGGGTATTCATATTTTTTGAATGCAACTCACTTGGGAAGCTGCTTAACTAGAAATTTATCTCTTGGTCAAGTTTCAGAAGAGCCCTCACTGTCAGTGGAAGCTTGCATAGGAATAGTGTTGGCCAGAAAAAGAGTTGATTTCCAGTTTGCAGGAATTTTCTTATCTCTAAAATTTGGATTCAGTCCAACATGGCCAAAAAAAAAAAAAATTAATTTAACTTTCCATGAATAAGTATTCTGATCTGTAAGTGCTCAATGAAGTTGTTTTTCACAAATCTTAATTTACCTGAGCAAACAAACTGTGGTTTCAAGGTCCCCAGCTTGGAGACAGACCTTCCAGCATCCAAAGATCTTATACCCCAGGCACAGCTGTCAGGAAGGTCTGCCCCAGGTTGATTACTTGATAGTATGCAGCTTCCTCAGGGAATGCAGGTCCGTGGTTAGGCAGTGTTGGATTCTGCTAAAGTTGGTTGAGTTAGATTAATCTCATTTTGCAATGAGATTTCAATTCTCAACAGATCTACAAGGGAATTAAGATAGAATCTTACCCTTCATATTTGTCTTTTGTCTTAAGCTTCCGTGTCTCAGGTGTTCTCTGTTGCAGGCATGAAAACAAATACTGAACCAATAAATGAACTATGTTTTCATTTATTACGCATATCTATCCCTTTGCCTTTAAAATATTTTTAATTTTTATTTATAATACATGTATATTACCATATATTATTAATGTATGTTATATATTATATTTATGTTACTGTATTTTATTTTTGTTTATAGCTTAGGGGTCAAAGAACATATGTCTGTCTACTTGTTCCTGCTCTAATATCTCTTTGAAAACAAACAAAACCTCATTTATAATCTTGTAAGCTTCCAAGGTGCACAAAAACTGTTGAAGGGGAACATCAGGTTAATATAATTGAAAAGCAAATATGTGATGCCAATTTTGCCTGAGCTGTGGTAAACTAGAACTATATAGAAAAGGAGAATAGATAGTTGACTCCACTAAGCATAAGAAAGACCACATTAAACTGACATTATTGTGCTGCTTTAAAGAGGAGAGAAGTCAAATGTATGCTTGCTTTGTAAAGCAAACTAGGTCTGTTGACAGTCTTAGGGGTCTGCTTTCCAGAACAGGAGCCGCAGGCCTTCAGAAAGGTGCCTCAGTACGTTTTGAAAGAATGAAAAGCGTAAGAGACACTGAATAACTTCTTACTTTTCCTTTTCTGTTTTAGAAGCAGAAAGATATGTTCAAAGTGGCTTATTCATCACAAGGAGCCAACTCTTAGCACACTTTGCCCAGCTAGATTACTGTTAGTCTTCAGGGTCTATAACTTCCATAAGTCAACCTAGGCCTTTCTTCTTAATGAAAATAGGCTTGAGATTGAGGCACAAGTGAGCAGGAATGGGGATTGTTTGAGGAGGAGATAGAATTGAGCTCTGTTCTGCTAAACTTGAACCCATTCAACAGATACTCTGTGGATGAGGGGAGACAGTTGATAATTCACCTATGCTTTAGCAATGCTTTTAGCATATTCTCTCATGGCATCCTTTTAGCAAAATTAGAGAGGGATGGGCTGGATGGATGGACTACACAGTGAGTGGAAAACTGGTGTGACCACTGGGCTCAAAGAGTGGCAATTCAAAGCCCAGGTACTAATAAAAATAGAACTGCCTGATAAACTATCCTGGATTTCAGTTGTTTATGAAAACAAAATTCTGAGGTCATCTGTGAAATTTCAATAGCTAAAACGGGCCATTGTGTGACCCAGCAGATACCATGTGGGTAGAGTGAGAACATTTATGAGAGAGGGAAGTGTCCTACAGAATGAAATTGAGCATTGACAGTACACAGGGCTATGGCAGCGGCTTGCACAGGTCCAACATTCTCCCGAAGTATTTTAAAGTCAGAGATTATACAATGGCAAACAGCTAAATTATCTTTTCTGCAGGAAGAATGAAGTTCTTGGGTAACTATTAAACTCTGGGGGGTTAAACAACCCCCACAGGTCTTTTGAAATTACTGTTGAGCAATTTCAAGATCTTTCTGCTATTGTATTCAATTTTTCCTTGGTAAAAATGGGAAGTGGTGCTCTAAGAAGTCTATTGGAGATCATGTTACAGTCCAGTGCTGCTTCATTTGTAGTTACGCGAAGGCAGGCTAGAAAAGAGCAGAAAAGGAAATTCTCAGCATACCTTCCAGAACAGAATTTGCACCTCTACCCCTCCCAGAAAAGATGTGTTTTTTACCATTTCAGCTTTCCAGCAACGTTGCTTCAGGTTGATACAATATGTGGAAAAAAAAATGCGTGTATGTTTGTTTGTTCATTCATTTTATTTTTCAACTCATCACCGGAGGAATTCAGAATATTGGAAGTACAGGGAACTTTAAAAGTCTGTCACAATGACAAAAATTGGAGATTATGAAAAGCAGTAGAAGCAAAGAAGCAGCATTGCTTAGAGTGAAAGAGTTTTATTTGATGAGTAAGGCTGCATGCAGGTGTAGGCTTAGAGCCCAGTGGGAATTTAATGATTTACAGCCTGTCGGCATCTGCAGACAGACAGGAAGTAAATGGATTGTATATAAGTGCTTGCTTCAATGTTGGCTGACTTTTCATTAGGCAGACTGCACCAGTTAGAAGCCAATACAAGCACAGATTTGGTTCTTGGTTTTCTTTATATTAATTTACTAGGCAGTAGTGTGACTAAATTAAAAGTTATCAAAAAACCACAAAAGATAGTATATGCGCTTATGCCCTTTCTCTGTACACTTTTAACATTATTATGTTATTTAGCTTAGATTTTCATAATATATTTGTTACTGCTCGCTATTTTAGCGCCCATATCTTTACCTAGATAAGTCAGCATAGTTCTGCATCTGGGCTATGGACTTTTCTACTACAGAAGAAAATATGGTTTCATTTATGCAAGCAGTTTGCTGTGAGAAGTCTACCTGGCACGATAACTTTTCCAAGCTGAAGTCCTTCCCTGAAAAAGGAAATCTTTCTATTTTTCTGAGTTTTGTTCAGTGTTGGCAAAGAAAAAAAACAGAGGGGAATTATCAATGATTAGGAAAATGGGATGGGCTTTTAGACTTCAGACATCTGTCCAAGCTCTGCTGCTTGCTATGAGAGACTGACTTAATCACTTGCCATAAAGCTTTCAAAAGCAGGCATTGTTTTAAAGAGCCTTGCTCTCCAAGTGCTGTGTTTAAGATGCTCCATGCCAAAGTTGCACGTATTTTGTTTTAGTTGGAGCTACAAGTGTTTTGCCACTGGTAAACAGAGATCTGAAGTTTGGCTGTCAAAAATTGGTTAGATAAAGCATTAGCCACTTCTGAAAAATATTGGCTGTGTCTCAATTTATTTATCTGTAAATTCAGTGCAATAGTTGAGACCAGGATAACTTTTAATCCCTTTTCATCTGGGTTTCTTTGAAAAATACTAACACAAAATATAAGTTGTCAAGTAATTTGAAAGGATGTTGGGGGGGGGGGGGGGGAAGGAAAAAAAAAAAGCGAATGTACTGAACTTGAATCTGTCCTACATGGTATAGCAATTTTTGAGGCCTAGTGTTGTTCATGAGTCATTCACCAACATATACGTTATCAGACAGAGAAGCTGAGAAAAACCTGTATTTCCTGTAAATTTGATCAACTGAGAGATTCCATCTAAATTCATTTTTTGTATTAATTTGGAATGATGGCATTAATGATTGATATATTTTATACATGTTTACTAATGTATGTAGCATTCTATTATTGCACAATAGTGCAATACAGATAGTATAAATTCTTTCCACTGTTTTGTTTTAAAATATGTAATGCTTTATAAGGACAAGTAATTTTGTTTGCATGTTTCCAAAAGGTTTGGGGTGGAGCCTCCTGGATTAATAAAGTTGGAAAAAGAGATTGAACAAGAGGAAACACTTTCAGCCCCCCTTCCGTCTCCTTCACCATCACCAACAAAGTCTCCTGGGAAAAAGAGCACAGGGAAACTGTTGGATGATGCTGTAAGTTGTGGGAGGAAGCTTCTTCCTATCTGACCCGTTCTGGTGTGCACTCACTTGCAAAGCACACAGAAGCCTGAGTTTAACATCTCACTGTATTTTAAAGATGTGCAGAGTGATAGAGTTAGTTTATTTTTGACCACAATTATTTATGCCTGAAGTTTGGAAAAAATGTCACACTGTGTAGGAGATCTGCAGTTTAGCCTAGCTTTGTACTTAGGGCCAAGTTCCCTTCTTATTATTCCGCTTTCTTTTTCTGTTCACTTCTTATTCATCGACTCCCACTTGGTGTTTTGTCTGAGAAAGGACTGAGTCAGGACTACGAGATTTGGCCTATACTGCCTTGTACAGAATGTTAACAAACACTGCTAAATTATCTCAGCCTAATTTTTATGCTGCTGTTCTGCGTGTTTCTCACATGGTAAACAACCAAGCATTTTTTCCCGTGTTGTTACAAAGAAACTATCTTGCTTTGAATTTCATTAAACTCTTTGCACTATACTGCAGTGTTCATTTCTCTGTTGCAAACCCTAGAGGGGTTCATTTGAAACAGCTGGAATCAGATGAAAAGGACACATTTCGAGACCATGAAGAGGTTAAACTTGAAAAGTAGAAATATATTCTATAAAAAGAAGCAGTTACTATAGTAACGGCTATATTACAAGGTAGATGTGCCACCTGGGAGTTACAAAGCACTTCTTGAAAAATCCATGGGCCACTTTTTTGTTACAAAGAACAGATGGAATATAATGTTTGTTCATTTTGTTGAAATACTTTGTACTATTTGATGCAAATAATTATATTTAACATTTTTTTACGTTTTGTATTTCTTCCTTAACTTTGCAAAAGCACTCACTTATGTTTCAAAAGAATTGAGAAAGAACAGTTGTGGGTAGAAGGAGGGTGGTGACTGCGTATCCTGTAGGAACAGAACAGAGAGTATGAAGGTTGTCTCCAACCACCTCCTTTAATTTAGAAAGCAGTAGGGATAGAAACAGAATGGAATTCATCCAGCTAGATTCCTGACCCGCACTGCCCCAGACACTCACACCATAAAATAGCAGCAGTGCTCATATAGTCCAGACACAAAATAAAATAGGATATAATTCTTCCCTCTGCTTCCTTATTTGATTTCCAAATTCCACTCAATAATACTTCTGTGTCCTTTGGGATAGTAAGGTAATGGAAGCCTCAATAGCAGGATCAGCAGTGAAGGTCTCGTTATCCTCTGTTTTACACCAGTATAAATCTGTTGGCTTTGATTTTCCACAGGCCGAAGATGGCTCTATTTTGCTTACACAGTTCAAAACAACCTTGAACCTCTTAGGTCTGGCTACTCTGGGTTTTTGCTTGCTTAGATGAACCCTGGTAGATGCAGCTATTAAGGCATAGTTCACACTATCCATTTTCAGCTTTGAATTTCAAGAGTGTCTCCAGAGGTGATAAATGCCGAAGGCTATTATGTCAGAAATCACTGATTATCGAGCAGCATTCAGAGGGCCATTGCCAACTAGTCCTCTAAGCAGGATCCCAGTCTTGGTACCACATTCCAAGAGATACAGGAATGCACCTTTTGCATCCTCAGCAACCTGCATTTGGATTTAAGTCATCAACCACTGACTTCATATAAGTTATTCCTATTGTACTCTGACTATCTAAATAGTTTCATTCTCCAGAAATGGAGGCTAACACTCACCCATGTTGATAAAAATCACTGGAGTAATTAATCTTAAAATAATTCAGTGATTGTACATTCAAACTGAGGACAACTCATCTGATACTTGAGAAACACTTTGTGTGTGTGTGTAAAATAGATGTAGAGTTCATCTGCTAAGTGTTATTTTAAAATGAAATTTTTCACAAAAATATCATGCCCCGCTTTAAAAAAAAAAAGCTGAGTAATTATTAAAAAAATTCCACAAAGTAATAAAGTTATTCAGATAATAACGTTGAACAACTTCAGACATAATTGGAAAGCCTTTAAATTGGTCAACAGGGCTAGTTTCAAAAGCATTTTTGCTCCCTATTCTAGTGTAGAAACACTAATTGGTTAGCTTTTAGTTTCTTTCCAGTTTATTTAACATACTATAACTTTATTCTAAAAGCAGATCTGAAAAACTTTTGTACTTCAGAAGCCTTTCCTGTTCATTTATTCGAGATAACCAAAACACCTATCAGAGTGCTGTAGCTTTGCCCTGATATTTTTTTTTTTTTTTCTGAAACAGTTTAAGACTTTAATTTGTTAGCTATTCTGAGAATATCCTTTCCCGGAACTCAGACTGTTTTTACAGGCCTTGGTTTACAAACTGGATTTGACGAGGTCTTTGGAATGTTATTTGAAGTGGACAAAACCTCTAGGAAGTTCCTCTGGCATTTTGCGTTGTTTGACACTGCCATACTAGGTCAGCATTCATCCAAGAAAACCGCAGTATATGAAAATGCTGCACTTGTTATTGCTGTTCCTCTGCAGTAGTGCAATTTGAATGTCAAATAAGAGTTTCTCAACCAGATCTGCTCTTTTGACATTGATGGCTGTGCTACTTTCAGATCACTGAAGAGTACAAAATATACTTTTACTAAGCATTAACGCCTTTGGTAGCACATGCTAGGCCAAGTTTTCACAAGAGGCTGAAGTCGAGCTGATGCAGCTGATAAAAAGCAGGAAAGTAGTTTTCATCTGTATTTTCTCAGACCTTATTGTTGGCAATGATAGAGTACTCTTGAGACCCCTTTAAATTACCCTTGACTGCACTGGTACCCTTAGGTGGAGATCATCAAAGGGTAGTTAGCCATACTGGGGAGCATCTTGACATGCATTTGTGATTATGTCAAAGTATTCTCTGTATACCTTTTTTTTTTTAAGGTGTTAGTGCACTATTTGAAAGTGCCAAGTGAAGGTATTGGGCAGGGCCTTTTATTGATAAGCAAGATGCTTCTGTATTTATTATATTTATTTAGAAGGGAAAATACATCGTTATGACATCTTCATTTTGCCTGTCAGCAATATTAGCACTTTAACAGTTGAGCTGATTCGCCATAAAATACTGAGAACACATCTACAAAAGTTTGATGCTGAACTATATTAACAAACTGTTTGACTTCAGTTAAACAGTGCAAGTTTTATGTTGAACTGTGTGACACTTGTATCTATTTTTACCTCATCACAGCTGTAAAATTATTTTTGATATTGGAAGCACCATAGTATGGAATTACAGAAATATTAAGAAAAACTAAGAAAATATAATCAATGAAGACTTATATTAGTGATATCATGTTATGGCAATTGTCTTCTTGACTGTTTTGCTACGCATGCTATTTTAAACAGTTTCTATTAATAACTTCCTTGTTTTTCAGGTTAAACACATTTCTGAAGATCCACCTTGTAAATGCCCTAATAAGTTCTGTGTGGAGCGTCTTTCACAAGGAAGATACAGAGTTGGAGAGAAGATCCTCTTTATTAGGGTAAAGGTTTTATTTTTTTATTTTGTAGTGAATTGCTAGTCTCTGCTACCTTCCACTTTGCAAATGATATCACGGATTAACAGAAAATATTTTCTTATTAACCAGCACTGACTCATTTTTATGACGCTGTCAGGGAATAAATAAACTACAGTGGGTTAACTGACCCAGGGAATTATTAGCATGTGGTAGATCCTTCTAAATTTAGGTCACTGAATTTGCTCTGTCTTTGATCAATGGCAACCAAAAGTCTTCATAAATGGAGATGATGACTTCCTCTCAGTTTAGTTTGAAAGAACATCCACTGCATTAAAACAGCCTTTCTCCCACTTTGTTTTGACTGATACTATTTGACGGGTCAGGAAACAGGTCAAAGACTTCATGGTCGTTGAATTGCCAAGTCATGACTAAGACACATTGCTAAAGTAGGGTGAGCAAAACATTAATGTCCGTAGTACTTCATTTGATTAACAGATATTTCCAAACCCGGTGTTGCATTTCAGACTTCGTACGTAGTATGTTAACTCCCGTAGCACAAAGTTAATCGTTAATATAAATATCTGCTAGCATTAGTATCTGGCTGAATTTAGCACAAATATACTATCCTAACTTAATTTTGCTCCTCTTAATCTTCTCTATATATGCTTATGGTAATAATAATGAAAATATGCTAATCATATTATTCTGTAGTAGTAGGTTAAGAATCTGATTCATGCGATGCTTCTCTCCATTTTCTATTTTTCTCTCCACATCTACTATCCTTGAGTAATGACTTGAGAAAATGATAGCTCTTGCTCTCAAATAACTGTTATCCCTATTTTGCTAAAGGCACACCACTGTGACGTGATAAAACTGAGGATTTAGCACTTGTGAGAACAAAAGAAGTCAGAGGGACTCCTTCCCATCTGTAGAAGTCAAGTTCCTAGTTCAATAAAACACCAGAGTGCTTGTTCTGTCATAAACTTAGACTTAACTTACAATGAAGTCAAATTTAGATAAGGATTTAGGTTTTCTCGTGTGTATAAAGTTGAGAACATGTTTAAGTACTGTGCTGAATAGGGATGGAGATCTCCCAATTAATTCAGTAATAGCTCAGAAAGAAGAAGAAATACAGGATTTGTCACAGATAGTTTGAGATTTAACATGCTAGCATAAAGGATTAATAGCTTTTCTCTTTCGTAGCCAGTGAGACTTTTTTTAATTCTGTAGTATTTTTAGGTACTAGCTTTATTACTAGCTTCAAATGACTTCGAAGAAGGTAATGATCATTAACCAAAGATTCCAGTAATCTGGCACAGTTTAACACTTATGTTTTCTTCCTTTTGATTTTAATTTCAAATAAGAATATCAAAGCATTTTTAATCTTCTAGTTTTGAGAAACTTAAGTTTTTCTGCCAGAATGGTGAGTGTCAAATTCCCTTTTGCTGGCTTCTTTATTGTGCAATCTAGTCCAAGTCAGATTTCATTCCAAGGTTGCAAACAAAACACCCTTTTCATATCACGCTACTGCATTCCAAGTTGAATTGTGCCAAAAAATAACAGTAATATAGATTAGACATTAAACTGCAGTATTAGAGATCATTCCTACAAAGCTGATATCAATGGAAACTTGCCATGAACTTCAGTGGGAGCAAGTCTATATTCCTAGGTTTTAAAAGTCAGTTGTCTTTTGGTTTTGGTTGGTTTGAACCTCATTTTGGAACGCTTCACTGGATCACAGTAAGTTTTTACTTCTTCTTGTGTACATAAGTAGATTTATTAGCCTTTCTTTGGAATCCTTTGGACACTCGTGAGAAAACACATTTGAGATGTGTAGCTGACTTTTAATTTTGTTGATATTTGGCATGCTATTTGATGCCGCTGAGGTAGTTCCTCCTACGTTGTATGTTCTTTACACAGCATGACACAGCCAGATATATGCCATTTGTTTATAACCTATGCCATTTGTTTATAACCCAGCATGTTCCAGTTGAATTGAGATCGAAAGTTTCATTGGTTTAAGTTGGCTTAGTATACACATTACTGTCTCTTAGCTTTCTCCAGTAACCTATATAGGACTTAAAACCTATATAGTTTCAGTGATGCTACAAGTCTGCCATGTGATAAAACATTACAAGAGCTAAGTTTAAAGTGGAGTTAACACCCATTAATTGATGATTAAGATTATTTTTTTTTCAGAAATTATTTAATAATATTATATCCATAACCAATTTGTTTTATTCTAGTTCTACAAGTTCTGTTAAAAAAAAAAAAAGTGCCCAAGTCCTTCTTTTTGTTAACTTATATCTGTTTATGAAACAAGTGAAAAAGGAACAGCAAAGAAAAATAAAACCGGGCAGAACATAGAATTAATGCAAAAATCACACAAAAAATTACACACATAAATCTAAAGTAATTTTAAGGAAAAAAACCTTTGGAATATGTAGCAAAACACAGAGGGGACAGTCCTTCAAAATTTCTCTCGTATCATAGTAACTTCTTAAGGTAATGGTCGCATTAAAATTACTTGAATAAAGATTCCTCCCCCCCCCCCCCCAACATGGAAAAATGTTTAAATTTGAGATGAAAATAAACCATGGAAATCCATAAAGTAATGGAAATGATGACAATCTGTGAAAACAGTAAGATACTTAAGTCTGCTGATAAAAATGCGTGTCACAAAAGTAGTTCCATACGCATGAAGTAGTTCCGTAATGCATAAATTGAACATGATTACCATAATGCTGTGGTGGCTTAGATGCTAAAAATTTATTTTCAATAAAAATTTATCTGCTCGTGAATTCTTTTTCCTTCCTGTGATATAGGAATGAAAGTCTAAAATCCACTTCCACAAAAATGATGGAAGACATGTTTTACAATAATGGATGATGTTAATAACTTGAAATAAATGACATTACTAGCTTATTTAAAACTGAAACTTTGATTTAGAATTAGTGTGATCTCTGTATGTGTGCCAGATACAATCAATTATTTGCCTATTCACTCTTAGATCCTACCGTTATGCTGTGAAGTGGTTTAGGGAACAAGCCTTAATCTTTCAAAGCAGAACTGAATTAATAAGCCTATTTTTAAAAATAAAGAATAACAAGTCATGAAAACTTACCTTGCAGAAACACATGTTTTGTAACTTGGAAAAGAGTCACAGAGTTTGAAGTGCTTACAGTGCCTTGCAGAAGGCAGTAAAGGAGTTATTTAGATTAACAGAGATTTTTTTACAGTAAGAAATGTTAGTCAGGCCTTAAAAAAAAGGTAATTTTTTTTAATGATTTCAGTGGCAAATATTCTTATTTCAAGTCATCTTGTGTTTATTACATTGTATATGCATATGGATGTCCACTTTCCACAAACTAGCAAGCTTCTCTCAGAAAGATCTGTCCTGTTGGTCTGTACCCATAATAACATTCAAATCGTTGAGTTCTGCACAATGGAAAAATTATTTCTTTGTGCAACTGGAGTCAGATTAGATGATATAATGGATCCTGGCTTTAAAGCCTATCGTTTTTCCTATAACTTATAGGTGTTCTCTACCTTGCAGATCAGATGGTAAGCATGTGATTGCTCTTATACTTTTTGACCTTGTACTTTTAATCATTAATATCACTTAGCATTATTTTGCTGTAGTAATAATAAAATGTTTGTTTAATACTAGCTTCCGCTAAATCCCAGGAAATGAAAGGCATTATTTGCCTGCTACAGCACCTGTGTAGAAACTTGGTTTTGGGATTCACTATTAAAATGTGTGTGTGTATATGTGTGTGTAATATATATGTGTATATATATAAAACCACTCTGCAGTCTGGTGTATGCTATTGCTTCTTCCTGGTGAGAAAAATGTACTCATGTATAAATATGGAAGCACGCTTTACTCCAAACCATCCAGGTAGGGATGATATACCATCCAAGAACTGGAAATAAGGAAAAATGGAAAGCAGATTGATTACACAGTTCTCAAGACTCAAATGTCGTCTTCTGCTTTTCCAATCCAAATATGTACGTCATACTCATAGCTTTTGCTTCGTTTGCTTCTGTGTTTTGTTTCTTCTTCAGCATCATTTACCTGGCTTTTATTGTCTTCCTTATTCCAAGGATTTTAACAGTTGTTCTGCTTTTCCCAGGCCTGTTTGCTTCTAGTCTACAAAGTAGTTTACCTTTTTAGCACTGAAATTCCTTCCTTAGAGCTTTATCCATATCAAATACCTTTCAGGGATATTTAAAATGTCAAAAACATAGGCAAATCAGGAGTTTTAATTGAACTAACTCCAAAGGACATGTAGTGGGATGCCTGGGAGTCATCTTGCGAGTAAATTCTGAAAACACATCTCGGGCCTCAGGACAGTGACAGTCATTGGCCTCTTCTTTGGGCTTCTAATCTCAGTCTCCTCATGCTTATAGACAAACATACTAATTCTCAACTCTAGACTGCTAAAGATGCAGGGAAAGGCATGTCTAAAGTCCAGCCCTAATTTATGTCCCAGATGTAAGGTGTTTTTGGAGACCTTCCAGCAGTGGGTGGCTGGACACTTTTTTACTATGTGCCAATTCCTCTCCAACTGCTTTATACTCACAGAGTAGTTGGCACATTTTGGTCTTACTTGTGCTAGTGAAGGTGGAATTCTTCTCAACATTCTCAGGTTTTGTTTTTTGTTTTAAAAAAAAGTCCTTAAAGGGCTGACAAAATTCAGTCCATGAGACTCAAAAGCTCTTGGACAAACAGTGATATTGAACATGTCAGCAGGGGGACTGGAGTCCAGTGCTGCCTATAGGACAGTCAGGAAACCCGTTTTCTTCTTTACTCTGCCATTAATCTGTTGAGTGACATCAGGCAGACCCCTGCCCTCCCCCAACTTAAGTTACAGCTTGCTTGTTCTCATAGTTACACTTTCTCTGCTGCTCCTCCCTTTTTTTCTTTATTTTTTTTCCCCCCTTCCTGCCTTGAGCCTTTCTTATTCAGGCCTAGCAGCCTTCGTGGAGCCAGCAGCCCATGGACAGCTCTCTGTTTGCTTTGTGCTTGATGATGCTGTGTTTGCGCTGGACACAAGAGCAGCTACGGTTCCGCTATCTGTTTCTGTGAAGACTTGACATTTCTAGTTAGATGGTTGACAGACTTTCACTGAGGGTTAGCCAAACCCATAATGTACTAGAAATGAAATAATCTTTTTTTCCCCTCTCTTGATTTAATTTCCTATTTTTTTCCTTGACATGCTTCTTTTGTGTGGCCATTCATGGTAATTGAGTGTCTAGAACTTGTGTGTGTTGGGGATAGTTTGGAATGCATATTGTGAGCAAAAATGCTTTGAAAGGATTCATTGTAAACTACTTTACAAAAAAGCTGCGTAAGTCAAATTCTTAGCTGTTAATTTAATGGAAAAGTGATGGAGTTACTCCTTTTTACTTTCACCCAAATGGTGTTCTTGTTAATCTTGGCTGAAAAGGTTTTGACAGAATGTATCTCTGATGCAATATTCTGATTCAGGCTATGCAATAGCTCAGCAGTTTTTCTCACTAGCTTAGACCTGTTTGCCTTAGTGACCTCCTTCTGTGGACAATTAAATATTGTGTCGTCTTTAATTCCCAGTGTCCTCCTCTATGCAATATTGCACAATGAGAACTCCACTTGGATGTTTGAAAAATCTTTAGCAAATCATATTGTGCTTTTCTAAGATGTAATGCATCTTCAAGAAGTGTCACATTCTAGTTCTTGAAATGACTAATACACCTGCAGTAATTTCCTGCCACGGTATTTATAATTTAGGCTCCTAGAGTCGAAGTTATAACAATATTAGGTTCCCTGTATTCAGTGGAAAGAGAAATCTCCCTCGGGAGGTGGCTCAGAACAGGAGGTCAGGGTAAGGTATTCTGAAGCTATATGTGTAATATCTTTAAAAGCACCACCCAAAAATTCAGCTGACTTCCTTAGCGATGTGATTCAGGCTTAGGAAGCCTTTGGTGTGCTCTTAATGCAGCCAGTGCCTGCAAGAGCTGAAGATGGCAAAGCGAGACCTCCGTGGGTGCCAGAGTTTCCTCTCTGGCAGGAATGTGCCAGGGTAAAATTGCCCTGCACACCAGTATCAGCAGTGTTTTCTGTGTGGTGACTAATTATACAAAAAATTTCTCAATACTTTAAAGGTAAATAAAGATGAGTAACAAAGCTAGATAAATATGTTATGTATTATAGATCTCATTATTTCAGGCTTTTTTTTTCCCCTAGAATGCTGAGAATACAAAAATAGACCAAATTATAGAACTCCCCTCCTGTTTGCTCCCCCTCCACCTTTTTTTTTTTTTCCTGCTCCTCCAACTCCTTTTATATGAAAGGTACTGGATCAGCATCTGCATATCTAAGAGCACAGATAGACTGCTAATCCACTCCACCATTAGTCTACAGACAAGAATTTGCAAAATGAAAAAGCCTTTATAGTTTATTGTTGAGAACCACAGATTGGGTCCCATAAGTTTATACTGAAAATGTTAATAGGGGAAAGTATTTCCTTTTTGTTCAGTTATTTTCTTGTTGCAGTTCTGTGTAATAGATTAATCATTTTGTAAGAATCCATTTAACACTCACTAGACATTAATACTTTTTACATTAACGATGAGACAGCAGTTAATGCTCACAGGTTGGAACTAGTAAGCCTGATGCATTAGAACTGGAGATGCAGCTATTTGTGGTGTTGCTCTTTAAGAAGGATAGCACTGAGCTTTCCATATTCTTCTTTAAACTTCTTCCTTGATGAGGTGAAAAGCTCTTGTATGACAGTAACATGAATAATATTTAACACAGTCAACGTAAGCACATCTATCTTTTATAAGATGCTGCTGCAATATTTTATGGAGTGAATTAAAGTTAGTAGTCTTCACTGAAGCTTTAGATAATTAGTATACAATGCTAATTAAAAGGAAAAAAAAACCCTGATTCTTTGTTGTCATATACTTTGTGTACAGTATACTTTTACAGTATAGACATAACTCATGCTACCATCTAGAGAAATGACAATAAATGAGGCTTATGTGGTGGCATCAGTAAACTGAAGTTTCTGCACTGTTCATCGGAGATTCTCATTGAACATTTAGGATTCAGGCATAAAAGTACATTGATTATCTATTGCAGTATTCTTTAGCTTTAGGGTAGTATTCTTAAAGAACTCGTAGCTTACATGGGAATTTCCAACTGGACTTTATATCTTGACTCAGGAGTGATGGTTCTACGTAGAACTGAATTGGCCATGATTTGACAAAAATGGTATGTAGGCTTTTTAACTATTTAATACAATGTGGTTTGGCCTTTCCATTCCTGAAATAACGGGTCTGAAACCTGAAATGGTTTTTCCTCCTGTTGCATCCAGTTACACTTTGTATGCATTCACGTTGTTCACCAAAAACTATGTCTACTCTATTTTATTTTGAAGCTCCATCGCACCTCTGTGGCAACATGCAAGATGTGTGTAAAGTACTTTTTGCCATAAACAAAGGCAGCGGGATTTTATCCCACGTGTTTATTGATGAGTTTTTCCTCTGTGCTGCCTTCTAATTCTCACCAGTAGAAAAGTAGTGAATGCTCTATTTCCAAATCCTCTTTATCACTTTGAAATATAGAACATTGTCTTTTAATGAGAGTATTCATGATGTGCATACTAATGAATTTATCAACCAGTCTTTTCCACTAGATAGGATGGTTTTTTTTCTAGCAGAAGTTGTGAGATGCCCACTCTTCCTAAAGAGACAGGGGGAAGCTGAGTTTTTATTTTTGTTTTTTGTTCTCTTAAAAAAGGAATATTGTTTTTTAGAATCGGAGGGTTGCATTCATCTCGCCTAGGTTTGATGCCTACAGGGTTCTTTCAGTGGAGAAGAACAAGCAATTCCTCTCTATTTCCGTTATGTTGATTAACTGGATTGTTAATCAACTTACAGAATTACATGGTATTTTATGTTATTTATCTCTTAGATTGAAAATTTAAAAAGTAAACTATCAATTTGAGATATTCTTTGTTCTAAACTATGGGGATTTTTTTTTTTACATTGATTTCTTAAGGTTCTATCTTGAGATGTTATGTTCCAACTTTAAAAGAAAAAAAAACAAAACAAAACTTCAGCTGCATCTGTGTGAGTCAATAGGAATTGATTTCTTTTTCAAAAACCAAAAAAAGTATTTATCAATCAAGAATAAACTCTCATGGGAGAGACTGGATAAAACAATGAGACATTTATCCGTAACAGTTATATCCTTGAATTATTTATTAATCTGTCTAGGAGCCAAAGACTATGAAATGTCATGATAAATTCAGTGTATCTATCTTATATATGCAATAGCATAGAAATGATACTTCTAGGATATATTGAACAATGCTTTTTAAGTGCAGATTTTTAGATTTTATGTAACTACAATGTAATAAAATTTTCCTTTGAAACGTAATTTACTGTTAATTTAGCATGGTATTAATAGTTATTTTTACTTCATATTTTAAATTTCATTTGCTATTTTAAATTAATCATTCAAAAAACGGGTTGGCAAATGTTCTTGCTTACAGTAAGAGAAAATTAAGGAAAGAGGTTTTAAGGTTATGTGCACTCAAATTTGATTGTATGTTTTGTTCTTATATAATGACAACTTGCCCATTCAAGCTGTTTATGCTGAATATATATAAAATTTAGTTTATGATCAAAATACATGAACAGGTTAAAATATAGGTTTTACTAGTTCTCCATGGGTAACTTTCAGACCCTAGACTAGACTGTATCAGTTACTGTCTCTGCTTCTTGAATGTATGACCTCTTTGTATGTCACAAATGGAAATAGTTGCAGCAAATGACTACCCCAGTTCACATGGGACCAAAATTATGCTTCCATGGCTCCTTCATCAACAGAAATTGCACATGCTCAACCAAGGTCAACATTTGAACCTGACTTTATTTTCTGTGGTTTTGTTTAATTTCTTCTTGGAATTAGAAGTAGCATTTTTTGAGTCCAAGTCTGCTTATATGCTTTGTGCATCAAATAATGAATTTTCACAGAAATTATTTTCCGCGTAGTTTTACTCCTTTAGCAATGGAATATTAAAAAGGCTATAATTACTGCCTTTTTGCCTTGATGAAATGTTTATTTATTATCACATGAATGCTACAAAGTAAGTGCCAACTTAGAGACAGATGTAAGTTGGTAGACAAACACTGAAGTCAGTGGTAGCCCACAAAAGCCGAGGGATAAAACTTCTAGCTTCTCCAAATGTGGAATTTGGAGTTAAAACTAGATATGAAGTTCTGTTAAAATATATACCCAATGCTATTATTTATCCTCTTCTGAAAACAACAGAACTCCAGAAGTGATTTCTTGTGATTGTCTTGTAGTAATGAACTATTTCATTGAGGGATGGCTATATATGAAAACAAATTTTCCCATATATGTTGATTTTAAAAATGGTGAATGCGCACATTTCTAAAACATTTTTTAAACTATTTTTTTTAACATCAGTTTGTTTTGCAAATCTCATTAAGACCTAATAAATGTAAAACTGATCTAACTTTTTAAATAATGCTGTGCATGTTTTAATAGAAGGTTAGGAGCATCTCTTCTGCTCTTTTTTTGTCATTAATTTTTGAAACTCAGAGCAAAACAAGAATAATCTGTTGCTGTAAGGAAGCATTAAATACAGCAAAAAATTTCTTTGGCAAACATTAGTAAACTCTGGAGATCCCAGGCTCAACTATTTATCTGAAGGGTATTTTCCAAAAAACAGCAACTATTAAACTGAAGACCAGATATAGATTGTTACTCAAGTCATAGATCAGCATCAGTTGATTCAGACTGCTTTGTGGTGTGCTATCATGCCTTGTTTTCAACTCACCAGAAATTGATTTACCTTAAGGTTTAAAAAACAACCCAAACAACCAAAAAAACCCCACCATACCAGATAATTAAAATTGTATTATTTTATCAAGTTAGTATTTCAATCATGGCAACAGATGCCGAAATGCTTTAGTTGTTATGAACACTCTATTTAGATAAATACATGCTGAAATCAGAACTGATTAGGTCATTTTAGGTTTTGCAGTCAAAGATATGCCTTTTGTCTACCCAACTAGATGCAGCCCTATTTGCACTTTTAAAAAGTCAAAAGAGAGCCAGAACCATTGCCTTAAACATGCCATTTAGTGTTAGTTATTAGGTTGTGATTGCTTTTGTAAACAATGCTGAAATAACATTAAGTAATTTTTTAATTTGCATTAAGATCTTCTTTTAAACTCTATCACAATACAGATAGGGAAAAGGAGCTGCTTCCTCTGCTGTATTTACTACCTAGAGCCTTTGACAGTCTGGCTTTTCTCGTATCGTCTTAAACTTTTGACCATCTTAACTTCACGTGAACGTTATTGTATTTAACAGTAATTATTTATTCATAAGGAGATGTGTTTATAACTATCCGGCAAATGCATAGCCATAATAAATTCCTGTCTCATTTGAAGGAAGATTTAACAATCACAAAGACTTTCTAAATATAAAGGAAGTGGTTTTGTGCCTCAGTCTCAAAGTTTTACATCTGTTAGACTACCTGTGCTTCATGTAAAGGAACTGGTTTCTACCTTATCTGTGTTCTGCCCCAGCAGCCCCCAATCTGAAACCTTTCCTTTCCGTGAATTTTTAATTTGTCTTTTTTCTTTTGAATGAGATAGAGATATAATACTTGTTCTCTACACATCTGAATTTCAGCCTTGATCCCAGACACAATTTGGAATCTTTCCATTAGAGCAACAATGTATTTAAATAAGTGTGCTTGCTGCAGATGGTTCTGGTGTGGCAGGGAGGCCCAAAGACGTGACATGTCGCCAGGGCCTTTCAGCTTAGCAACTGACAGCTTCCTGGCCCCCTTCTGTTAGTGTTATTTCACATGGAGCATATTAATAGATCGCTTAAAGATGACCCAGCTAAGTCACAAAATGAGAGTGTCTATTATAATTTTTTTTTTTTTTAAACCGACACAGATTTTTAACACTTTGATACCATTTTGCTCTAACACATTGCTTTCCATGGAAGACATTTGAGCTCAACTTAACTGATACGGTATACGGTATCACTTCAGGTTCCAAAATCTCTCCTTGTTTCCTTCAAGGGAACACATTCAAAAACGTTTAAATTGTAGTAGTTATTTTTACAGCTCAGGTTTCTTTTTCAGTATTGGGCCTGGGAAACATTTTGCCATTAGCTAGGCTGTTACCCAACCAGTTAAACTAATATAGCTCACTTAGTTTCAAACACTGTAGTTGATCATAATATTTGAATATTGTTTTGAAAAGTAAACTGAATTCTTTTAACTATATGACAGGATTTTAAAATTTCTAACCTAAAAAGTTTCCCAATCAAAAACTTCCTAAGTTTATCTTGCTGCCACGTCATTTTATTTTTATCATCTGATCATCAGGACAATGATCTGTGTTGTTTCATTTCTTCATCCATCTTCATTGTATTGGAAAAGATTTTATTTTATTTTTTTTAAACACCAAACAAAAGCAGCCAATGTTTCTGTGGAACCTGACTGACTTGCTGAGGACCTAATTCATAATGCTTCCTTTTAGACAGTTTTATAAAAACTACTGATGTTTTCATATTCTGTTTCCTGGCTTTGGTTTGGGTCCTGTCCTCCATGTATTTAAATCTTGTTTTAAATCCCAGAAAGGAGTATCTTAGTGAAACAGTCGTGAAGAGTAGCGGTTGGATGAAGCTGACCCTTCGTAAGGTTGCACACACAACTGAAAGGAATCACTTGGTTCCCTGGATACTCAAAAGTCAGGTGGACCATAAGCTGGCCAGAGTCCACAACAAAGTCTTTCACAACTACTTTTATTGCTATTTCCTTTTTCCTTGTCATTCTAGGTTAGTAAGTACTTTTCAACACGTTAAGATGGATGTTGTTGAGATCCCACAGTGTTATGATGTAAGGACCAGCAGGCAGGTAAACTGAAATTAGAACAAAGGAATAACACATTTAAAAATTTTACAACTTCAGCATAGATCAGTAAAATTCAATATTGAAAGCATGGAAAAAGTGAGTCTACAAAAGATTCTTATGTGGGGGGAAAAAGTAAAATCCAGCATAAATCCGTCAGGATTATCAGTATTCCTGGTCCAGTACTCTGCTAGCTGGCTGAGATTTATCAAGGAAGTAGAGAAGGTAATATACAACTGGAATGTTTTAGTTAGGCAAATGTAAACATCAAGTGAACAAAAGCAACTCCCATTTTCCCTTTTTGTTAGTATAAAATTTTCAAACTGTTTTGTTTAGCTTTTTAACATGGTTCTTTTTCTGTTCTGGGAAGAATTTTCAATGTGGAAACCAAAACAGATATTCACTAAACTTGTTGCAAAACTCATAATGCATCAGTGGATTTTTCTAACCAAACATTGATTAGACCATCTTTAATTGCCTAATCTAATTTTGCTGTACATGGGAAAGCATAGCAAAAATTAAAAAGTGCAATACGTTGACTTTGGGCTGCCTAAGTGTTCCTGGCTGGTACAGCAGCCTGTTAAATGCCAACAGGTTATCATTTCCACTTGTAAATAAGGTCAATTTCTCTCTTTTGGCATGATTAGAACAGTGTCCATTTTCTATGTTCCATCAAATATATTTCCAGTCTGTTCCTTGTTCGAATGCACAAAAAAGGTAGTGAAAGCCAATGGGATCTACGAGTGGAAAGTAAAATTAATGCCTAAAGGTAAACTCCAAGCCAGTTTACAGCTTGAGCTAAAAAAAACACATGCACCTCCACACCTCCTGATGTCAAGGCATTGTTACTATTATGATTCCTTCTCTGTATACATGTAAAACACAAACATCTATTACAAGAACATAAGGATAATCCTGGCTGGCCTAAAAAAACCTTCTTTGCAAAAAGTATGTATTTTAAATATCAATATTCTGTTGTGTCTAAGGTGTAGAACCACAGTGGCATTCAGAATTCTGCGTAAAACCTTCTAACCGGAGTCACATAAATCAGGTAAAATGACAGGCTGGCGTTTTAGTTAAACCAGGTTTTCAGAAATGACTATGCTGTTTGTGCTAATTTCTTGGTTCATGTTACTTAACGACTTCCCCGTGATTTACTGAGGGGCAAGAGGGAGAAAGAGTCATTTGGCGTTTCATAAGGGTACAAAGAACCCTGTTTCTGTTTCCTTCCCTCCTCCCTGCCCCAGTCTCTCAAAGTATATATATGAGCAAGCCAAAGAATGATATCATGGCGCTTTCATGCTGAAAGTGTACATTGTTCTCAAGTCTTCCTCCTTCTCTTTAGTCTGCTTTGGTAGAATGGTGGGGTTTTTTTTAATTTAAATTAAATATAGTGTTTGCAAAAGATGCTATAGAAAGTCCTACGTAAGATGACTCTGAGCATAAGCCCTGATTTTGAAGGAGTCAATGAAAGCCTGATCTGTATGTATTGATAATTGTGTTTTGTTATCTTACACATTCAGGTATAATGCAGCTAATTTTCTTAGGGTTATTGTCTTACTGGCCTAATTTTAGAACACATTTTCCAACTGAGGAAAAGTAATAGCAAAGGGGAGGGGGGTTGTTTGTTTGTTTGGTTGGTTTCGATGTTTTTTAAATCAGATATTGTAATTTAAGTATTCAGTCTTGACCTAGCCCTGATTTTCTTGCAAGCAGTGCAGAAAAAAGAAAAAATCTCTGTGTAGTTAAGTTGGTTCTCAGTGCTTCAGCAAATCCCATCAGTACAAAAAAAGCCAGTGAGGATAAGTAAGCTGCCAGTGGGTTAGGAGTACCTGAGTATGTATAGAACAGTAGGGGAAAGACCTTTTGTTAAATGTGCTAAGCATCCAGATCCCTTCTTTCAGCTAGTGAAAAGCGTTGCAAAATGTCCTTAACATACTGACTAGGCTTGCGATACTGCTTTTTTAACTCCTCTGTCTTTTCTCTGCTGTGGTTTCAATTTTGTCCAAAAAGCTGGCCTGAGGGTTAAGCCAGATGAGATGCCTTCAAGCTTAAAGCTTTATACTGTGTAATATGGTGTCTGTGGTATAAAATCTTTGCTGTAGGAAATGTGGAGATCAAGCGTTTGATCCAGGTCTGGCAATGTATCTATTTCTGTATAAAAGGTTGGTCAATGAGTTCTTCTGTGAAGCCAAGAGTCTGGCTGTATTTGGCTTAGAGCCATCAAGTAATTTTTTGCAGATTCTAGTGAATATTAATGTATTGACATTTAATACTTCAGGAATTGTTACATAATATCCCTATTTTGCTAATACTGAAGTAAAGAGTCCAATACAAAAATAAGACTATACCGATGATGAAAAATGATGTTGACGTGAAAATACAAATCATTACATTTTTACACTGTCATCTTCACAAGAGGAATTCATTCGGGTTTCTTAGCTGTTAAAAATCATAATACCTGCTTAGATGTTTTGAGCAGAAAATAACATGGGAAGAATTTCTCAGAACTGGTGCTTAGCATTAGCAGTGCTAGTCCAAGCAGAAGGTCTCTGTAGCTTTGTCTCTGTCTAGAGCTACTGCTTGGGGTTATCCATGACCAGGTAAGAAGTTAAAACTAACAGTCTTATCCTAACAATTAGTTTCCACTTTCAAGATTAAGATAATAACAAAAACTGTTTTAAAAGCAAAGTATTTTTAGAATGAAAGCTAAAACTAGCTTAATAGATTCTCCAGTCTGAAGAAGCTTTCTTTTACAACACAAGATTTTTTGGCTTTAGTCATAATACAGAAGTGGAAAAAAATGTTATGAAAATATTTTATGAACCAGTTGACCTACCACCTAAATACATATGTTTGCATTTAGGAACTCTCGTTTGCTTTATACACCATATTACCTGGCCACAGTGTACTTTGCATATTTTATGTGAGAGGTATATGTGTGTGTGTGCACACACCCACACGTGCATACAAACACACAAATGCCAAACTCTTCTTTGTGTGAAACCATCGTCCTCTCGCTAAAATTTATATGATGTCAGCTCAAAATGCATCAAAGAGCAGTAGTATCCAGCTGATGGTTTGATTTACTGGACAACGGCTGCAGTTCAGATTAAAGCATAAGGCAGACCCTGCATGTCAGACTGCAGCTTCACTTACCGTGTGCACACTTATACATGCTCCCAGGTATAATTCCTGTGTCAGCTGGGTGGTTCTGTGTTTCCATTCTGTGCTGGACTTTGGTGGCAGTGAAGTCTGGAGGGCCAGCTGTGAACTTTGTAAGATAAAAGATAAGAAGACAAATCAGTTCAAACCCAGAAATACTCTCCTGCCTTTTCTTGGTGCTAGAAATTCACTACTCTTTCTCCAATGTTTACCATTGATTTTTAGTTATTCCCCCAGTCTCCCAAGCTGAGATATTTTCCTTCTGAGAAATAGCTCGTTACCTATCCTAAAGACATACTTACTGCTCGAACTGCTCCAAAAGATGCCTATGGCTTCAAGCAAGTTCCGGCTAGCTGACCTTCTACTTGTACACATAAGCTGGTCACCTAAATGCACGGACTGACCTGAGTGCAGCCCCCTCCTCTGGGTGTCATCTGACCCTGCCAAATTCCCACCTTGAAGAGCAATCTGTGAAATTGCATGTTTTGATTTTTATTCTTTTTCTCTCCTTCACTTCAATATACCTTTTAAAATATCTTACAATATTCAAGGACAGTGACATTCTATCTGCTTTTCTTGCCGTTTTGGGATATATATTATCTGGGTGTTTGTTAGACACCCAGGGAGAATTAAAAGGAAGAACAGTGCCCTTTAAATATTGTAAACGTAAGAAGGGAATGTTGATTAAATTTTTTCTGGTTTGGCTCTGAATTGGAAATATTTATGTCTATATGCTACTTTCTAACCTAGTCAAACTGTTTTGCAGAACATATACACTATAGTGAAAAGAAGCAATTAAAATAGCATATGATGTGAGGCACTGTGAAGACAAAGATCAGTGCACAAGGATTCAGTAGAAATTAATCTCCCCAGTGCCAGTTGGGAAACTGATTTCTCACAAACAGTACCCTTGAAGTAAGACCTGATTTCTTCATAAGGTACATGCCACCAGGATCTCCTTTCAAGCAGATATGGCTTAGTAACTGTATCTAACTCGTCATGCAGTTGCAATGGATTTCTTTTCAGGACTCTGGGCATGAAGACTGGCCTTTAGCATCTCATTTGAAAGGATGCACTCATTCACTTTCGCTGGTTAAGTTCAATATGTTACATTTGTAGCATTTCAGTATGTGATTTCAAGAAGTCAAGAATTGTCATGCTTCATGCTTAGATTACATATATATATATATTTAATAATAATTTAGTCACTGTGGATGGACTAAGGGATCATAATAAGGCTTTAGGGATTTAACAGACCTGTAGATTCAACTAAGATTTTTAGGAACTGCAACAGTAGTTCCTTCTAGTCAGCTCTGACTATGTTTAGGTTACGAAATAGATGTAATTTTGGACACACGAGGTTTCTTGAATGCCCAGATTGAGTGTGCAGCTAGAGCTGTTGTGGCTTCTCTTCTGTGGAAACCTGAAAGTAAGAGGAGAGATAAGGTTAAAAAAAAAGTCTTGCTTTCTCATGGATTAAGATGTGGCCAGGGCACACCATACAGACGTGGAACATAGGAAGTGCTTTCTACCTCACAGTTCAGATGTAGCAGCAATGAAAGAGAGAGAATATTTGAGAAGGCATTTCAGCCAAGAATGTTTCCATAGCTTTTTCAGGCTTCACTGGAACATCACCTGATCACCTTAATGGAAAAAAAGAAAAAAACCAAACTCCAAAACTGCCCCCCCCCCCCAGTCATACAAATAAATGTCATCATTGTGTAAGGTCATCTTGTAAACATTCATTAAATTTTCTGTTGGAGCCTTATCAAAGGAAAATCTGGTATGCTGACAGTAAGCAAAAAGCACTTCTCTGAAGGAAATTAAGTCGAAGGATGAAGTATTGAAGTATACAAGCATCCTTGCGTACTTGATCCTTGCATACCGGGTTTGTCCAAAGGTAGTTCTTCCTTTTGTTAGAAAGACCTCTTTTTTTTTTCTTTTTTTTTTTGAGGAGTTTTCGATAGTTCCTGCTATTGAAATCATGGTTAAAAAGCGTACATGCAATAGAAGTACTGTTTCTGTCCCTACTGTGTGTACCTGCTCTATCTCCTGCCATGTAGGACTAAATGGTATAAAATGTATTTGTGCTTCCGAGTAGTGAAAACTGGTTTGTGTACTCTGAGACAACAGAGTCACAGATAGTCTAGCTATACACAAACTAGCACTGAAGAAAACACCTTTGCCAGGAGAGTCGGTTCTAAATCAGAAACAAGTTTACATATTAAAAGGGAAAGGATAGAAACTCCAGGCTACTCTGTTACAGTAATCAGTGCCTTTTTGGCAACTAGCGCATTTTCCCATTCCAAGATCTTTGCCAGAACCTAAAAAGATCTTTCTTCTGGTATTTGCGGAAAGATATAAAACTGATGAGTGTAAAGAGATCCAACATACTAGAATATATACAACAGGGGATTTCCATGTGACTAAATCTAAGTGCCGTCAGGTTACAGCTGGCAGCTATCAAAACTAAACTAAATTACTAATACTAACTTTAAATAATTCATTCCTGTGTCAAGAGAGTTATCAGAGTCCTAAATTTATTAAATATCCCAAAGAAAAAGAGCACTACATGAAAAATCTGTGCACTGTTTAAGTCTGATTTCTTCTCCCCTTGACCCCATCGGTTCTTTATCTTAACTTCCACACCAAGGAAGTGGCTTTTTTTGGTAGCACTCACAGCCCTTAAACAGATTTCAGGGCTTGGCACCTGGTCAGACACTCACGAGTGTCATGAAAATACAGTACAGTAAACTGTCCTAGAACACATTCCAAAGATAAACTTGGAATTCTGCAGAACAGAAGTGATAGTATTACCATGATTTTTTCCTGGATCCGTCCCGTGGAAAAGTAAGGATTAGGCACAAAGTTAGTATCAGATGTGCTGTCAAAGTAGGGCTGAGGAGAACAAAAACATCAGTATTTTCTCTTTTATCACCCAAATTTACCAAACTAGTGAATCTTGGCAGTTTCATGTCCACGTAAAATATATTGTCTTGTGTCAAAACAATTAAAAACTCAACATTACACATCAAACTAGATGAGACTGTGATTTCAGCTGAATTTCACTTTGGGCTAAACTGTTTTAAAAGAAATGCCTGATTTAAAAAACCCCTCAGATGATTCATATGTGTACAGTTTAGAACATTAGAAAGATTTGTTAATGTTCCTGAGAACTGAAATTACTGTAATTTGTATGCTCAGCTCTGTTCAGTATTGATGGAGTAATAGTGTAAGGCTATATATGGGGTGCTGGTAAGGAGGTCCAAAAATGGGTGTAATGACTGTGACAAAGTAGTTAGGCGTGTGAAATGAAATAGTCAAAATCAATATGTAAAATTCATACATTTTGTAAGTTGAAATGCAGATCCTTCATTTC
This sequence comes from Gymnogyps californianus, assembly GCF_018139145.2. NCBI lineage: Eukaryota > Metazoa > Chordata > Aves > Accipitriformes > Cathartidae > Gymnogyps > Gymnogyps californianus. The sequence goes on from NC_059475.1 coordinate 5,777,670, forward strand.
TCTATGGCACTATAATTTCAGAGTAAACCCATTTTAGTTTCAAATACATTAGAAATTTGATTGAAGATGACTGCGAGTGCTAATCTAATCCCAGAAAGAAAGGAAAAAGGTGGAGTAAGAAAAGTTGGTAATAGTGAAATATCGTGCAGCCGTGTTGTCATATGTTAATTTGTGCTTATGCTACCCTCATCAGTGCAATTCAGTCACCTCTGATTTGCATTTGGATGACTGTTTTCAGAAGCTGGGAGAGTGACCAGATGTGGATTTCCTGCTTTCACATTATATCAGGAGTAAATTTTGTCCACTTAATGTGCTAGTTTAAATTCTCCAACCATTTGCACTCTTCTCCAGTTGTTGTACCTGGTGTGTAATTTCCAGTATTATTTATACTCTGACCAAATTTGGCCCAAAGACTTCCATGCAAGCTGCAGTCACTTGAACTACGGTGGATTTGAATTTAGGTAATACACTACAGATTGCACTTGACTAGATTTGGCTCCGTATCTGAATATATATATATATATTTGGATCTATAGTCAAGACGGATGATTGCAGTCTTAGATGAATAATTTCTGGTCTGTAATATCTTAATTTTATTCAAAGTTGTTTATTCCATTCAGATTGTTTTCACAATTTTTTAACACATTAGTATAGCTTTGGTTCGTTACTTACAATATTGCTTTCATAGATTTGCAGTGACATAATTTCATTCCAACATTGTAACATCATACCCCATAGACTCACACTGACATCATTTTGAAAACTTTGAGAGGATGCTTTGTACTATTTAAAGGAAATTAAGCCTAAGTATAAACATTATTGAAATTATGCTACCCTCATTCTCCCCTCATTACCCCAGTGTAAATTAGAAGACATTTTAATGAAACCCAGGGAGTTAAATAAGTTTATTTCAGGCCTGTTCATTTAGAAGAATAATCTCTAGTCTTAATTCAAGCAAGATCTGATAAAGTAATCTGTCTCTAGATACTTTCCAAATGTAATTTTCTTGGTTATGCATGTAGCTCTGTTGATTTAAAAAACAGGGGGTGGAGGTAGGAGGCAGTTTCCAAATCTCTGCATCTTACGTCGGGACATCTGTGACTGTTTTCATAATTTTGGTGTTGCCCTGAACTCTTCATATATAAGACTGTGGAAGACAAATCTTGAGACTTTTGTGTTCTTTGTCTATTAGATCTTATCTAAAAGCACATGGACTAAGGTTTCCAGCATAACTAAGAATCAAAAAACAGAAGGAAACTGAAGCGCTCTATAGGCAGCCAACCAGTATCGTGGGCTATTTGTGCTTTGCACGGGTTTCTGAAGTATCTTGGAGAATCCTGACAGTTCTTGTGAATAAAATCAGTCAGTGATGGTTGCAGGAATGTTATCTGAATATTGCCAGCTCACTGATGTTTTTATTATAAGCCCTTTATCTCTGTTATAGGTGCTAGTAACCAAAAGATTCTTCTCTGAGATAATTTTCCCCATAAAAGCTATAGCTGTGCCACTTCCAGTGACAGGTCAATGTAAGCAGTTGTACTGCAGGATAGAGTTGACAGTGTACTTACTTCTTACGACCTTAGGTTTCTTAGATAATGTTTATTCCCTTATTGTGTTATTTAATTCCAATTTACATGAAACTAAAAATTGTTTGTATTTAGACTGTACCACATACGTAAAGGCAAATTGAGCTGGCATTTGACAACAGTGAGAACATCGTGTTGCTAAAAGAGATAAGCATCAAATTTTTTGTGTGAATTGACATTAGAGTGAGGCCATAGGATAATTACAGTGCAGAGACTTGCTGGCACTCAGGAGTGAGATGGAGACATAGTGTGAAAAAGAGTGAAATAAAATATACAAATGATGCATTTTTCAAAGACAACTGCTATATGAGTAAAAAAGCCCATATAAACCTGGACTGAAATTAATCAAAAATAGCTGTTAGAATGAGTGTATAATATACTGATATTCAGTATAATTAAGTATTGTTAAATATCAATTCTTAACTACTATCTGTTCACCAGATACATGACAAATAATAGAGGAGATATAGACATATGTATGTCATGACCTTTAATCTTAAATGTTGGTCAGCTCATGTTTTTTACCTTACCGTGCTCTACCTACAGGGTTTATGAATCTAGGAGGGCATTTTTCAAAAGAGGAGAAGGACACCTACTTGAATGGAGCTGTAGAGGTGGAACTGTATAAATTTGGGGGGGAGGGGGAAGTCTTTTTTTCTTCTTAACTATTCCGTCCATTATTTGTCCTTTTGTCCATGTACCCTTCTTTATATACATGACAAACCCTGGATGAGGCAGGAGCGCATTGCTCTGGAGCCCAGAGTTCCTTACTGTTTATGATAAGTAGTGAGAGGGTAAGGCGCTTAGTGCGATGTGGTGCTCTCCTGCAACTCGTCAAGGGAAGGAGGTGGAGTCTGGAGTGGTGGAAACATTCCTACCAGAGAGAGCATGAGTGGGAGGAGATGGGATTACAGCTCCTGCTGCACTGCACCATGGGGGGAAGCAATTGGAGGCCAAGCCTTCACTCCATGGTCCAGAATTTTTTGGAAGAGAGTCAGACTAGAAGATCTGTTTCAGTATATTGGGAATTAATTTACTTCTCTATAGAACTAGACTATGCTACTTAGATTTTTTGGGCAAATTAACCAAGTTACTTTTAGGGTGTGAGTTAGCAGTATGTCAACTACTCCGCAACAAGTGTTCACGTGCAGTCTTTGACCTTAAGGTAAATGGTAAGCAATAGTCCCTAATGGACTGGTACTAAAATTACATTGCACCTATTTGAGGAATATTCTGGCCTTGGAATACCAGAGGGCTAGGAGATGGGGGCGAGAAGAGTTCCCTGTTTTTTCCTCCTTGCCATTTTGGAATACTGGATTGCCACGGGGTACTCGTAAAGAGAAGGCTTGTGCCCTTCTCCATTTCTGTAGTTGTTCCTTTGTGCTTCCATTCTTTGGCAGGTTTTAATTTTCTCTCACCTATAATGCAGAGAGCAGATTTCCCTAAAGCTTGTGGGTTGTGGAAAGTGAAGGAAAAAAACATCCTGTAGAGGAAAGATGGAGGTAAAATAGATGGATTAAATTATTGAAATGTAACCCATCCTTAAACACGATAAATGTACCTTAGGGGTGTTTACTAATTCCTGTTGCTATTAGAAAAGATTTTGTAAGCAATATCTTCAGTGTAGCCACATTTTAATGAGTCTCTTTCATAGCGGATAATATAAAGGAATAGTTTTCTTCTAACAGACCACATTGATAAATCTATTTAATGATAAGACTAGACAATAGCATGTAACCTTTTGAATTAGTCAGAATAAAGGGCCAATGAATTTCTTTACATCTCTATTCTAGGATCACTAAGCAACCAAGGACAAATGGCTTTATGTCTGGCTGGTATATTGTATTCCTTTTAAAAGCTTTTTAAAAGAACATTAGTTCTTTGGCACAGGAATAAATGGGTTGTAAGCATATTACAGCTCCTCTTGAATCATTTCTGGGTTTTGGCACATGATCTCCCCAGGCCGGTGTAGTCACGTGGCTGAGGCTTCTCCAGTTTTAAATTTCTCACTTTAATTAAACTTCATAACAATCATCACTGCAATGCATCATGTTGTGTTGTTCTTTTGTGTTTGCTTGGTTGATCTTGCTTTCCTTTTTTTTTTTTTTTTTTTTAAATAAGCTGCAGTCACAGCGAGATGGGGCCTAGCGCACATTGAAATTGTGCGCTATAGTTGCTGCATCGTCAGGCACATGTAGGCGGCTTGGTAATTATAAGCACAGACCAATTTCATCTGCAAGCGTTCAGTGAGGAGTCATGATAATGCATATGTTAGTCTTAAAAACTGCTTTTAATTTCAACCATAGCTACCCTCTGACTGGTTTACATCAGTTATTGGAAACTGTACTTTCTAATGTTGATGTTTTATCCGCATATATTCAAAGATCCTGTCTTTGAATAGCCGGCAAGCCAGTACACAGAAGAAATGGAAAAAATAAGTCTTGTTATGCCCAGCCTAGAGGCTTGAAGTATAGAATTACAGTATATTTACTTGCTGAAGGTCATGCGAAAAGTATGTCTTGGAGCTTATGATTAAACCTACATCTCTCTCATAAATTTGAGGAAGTGAAATGGTATTATAGTCATTGTATATTATTTACTCCTGTGGGTTGGATCAGACAGCCCAGCACTCTGCCAGTCCTGAAAGTAATGACATGAAGAGGTACAAAGTCTGAGTAATAAAGGCATTATTGAACTTTTCATCAAAAAAATTCTAAGCAACTTCTGCACCTGAAAGTGTGCAGATTATTCGGAGAATGTCCAGAAAAATACAAGTCTTACTGGCATTCTTTTGTTTGGGCCCTCACTGCAGAGTGCTTTGTAGGCGTTTTGTTTGAGTGTTATTGTTGCCTTCCTGGACAAAGATGTAATGAAATAACTTCCTATGTAAATTCCAAAGGCAAAGTCTTCTCAATATAGCACGGATTAAAGGCGATACAGAGATGCTGCTAGATGCAGCAGTGGACATTATGGTTGTGAGAACTTCCCTTGGTACAGCAGCAAGCTTTTCATGGTGGATATCTAAGCCCAGACACACAGAAGGAGCTGTTGCCATCAGCTTCAAGTTCAGTGTAACAGTTCTTCTGTGGTGATTGTTACTTGTGACATAATTCAGCTTGTCGAAATCAAACATGTGGATACAGGAAGAGAGACATAATCTTTTTCAAAAATCTCTTCAAACTAAAGGTAAGCCTGAATGGAAATTGAAAATAGGGACATACCTACCCTTTCAGGTATATGTGCTTGAAACAAGGGTCTGTGCTCTGGCTTAAACCCGGAGACAAGACTTTCCTCTGTTTCCAATGATTAAACAGAAATTATATCTTTTGTTCCATCCTAGGAGCATACAGTCTTTGTGCCCTCTCTCTCACAGCTAAGATATACAGCATGTTGCCATTGTGCAGGCCTCCTTTCTCCAGTCCATAAAGCACCTCAGACTATTGTCTTTTCTTTCAGTTACTTGATAGTGTTAAACCAAATGAGGCAGGTACTAATACTAAATGAGCTCATAGACTGCAGAAAATTATCTAAAGTCAAGGTATTGGTTATGCTGATCAGTGCAGAAGACCTCTACAGTGTCAGATATTTTTTAGTTCTTCACAAAGATAAATCTGCAAACATAAAATACATGGCATTCAGTTCTTTGTAATCTGTTACGGTGTCTGGAGATGTTTAGTTTCCGTTAGTTTTCATTACACAAGCAAGTGAAAAAGTTCTAACTATCCTTTGTGAGATCTTCACTTGTCCTGAACATCTTTTTTTGTTCCTTTTTCTCATGCATTTAATTGATTGTGGTGTTTGTCTGCCTCCTTGTGATTTTCTTTATAATTGCAATCCTGATGTGTTTGGTGGGTTTGTTCTTCTGGGTATTTTTGCAAAGGCCATGCTAAGCAATTGAATTGTATTGTGACGACTCTAGGCGTGCCATTTTTTATTTATTTCTCAGAAACACATAAGAGTGATGCCCTTGAGAGACTCATTAATGAACAGATGAGCATGATCCCATACTTTGTCATCATTTTTTCTTCGTGTAAGTGATAGCTGATGCTATCATACCTTCCCATTGCTGACTAGGTTTTTAATCTTGTGACTCAGTAAGACGTTACACTATCCTACAAGTGACTTCATTTTGTGCATGGCTTTTTGCTACTCCAGGCAACAACATTTTCTATTTTAAGTAATGTTAATTTGTAGCATCGGATGCACAGCTATGAGAAGTAGCTGTTTCACTAAAAAAGGGGTGAAAATAAAACGGTTAGAACCAGATCCAACTGTAAAAAACCCTGAAATTTGGGAATTCTGAATAAATTATTCTGTTATATGTCTGTTTGTTTAAAGGTTAGGACAGAGTGATGATGTTTTTGCAAATCTTTGGTTTGCAGTATAAGAAAATGGGGTAGTTCTGTTTTATGACTTTATTAATGTTGTATGTTATGGTTTTATTCTGCAGTGAAGTCTGCAGGACCTAACCAAGATCAGGTCTCTCATGTTAGACATTGTTAAAATTCATACTAAAAGCTGTTTCTGTTTAGGTTTTCAGATGATCACATTAGACAAAGTAAGTGGAAGGGTAGTGAAAGAAAAAAGAGTGTGTTCATGGAATTAATTTCTCAAGGTCATGGAGAAGGTCAGTCATACAAACTGGAAAAATGGCCAATCATGCATCCAGTTCTTGATCCATCCCGTCTCACTGACCTGCTTGGACCTGAGGTCTGTAGAAGCTCAGAAAGTCAGCTAGGAAAAATATTCAAAAGCACCAATTCTTGTGGTTATGCTTTAATGTTGGGGTTTGCAGTTTGGGTTTTTTCTTCCAAAGTATTATGACTTTGGGCTTAACACGTTAAACCGAAATACTAACAGCCAACTTGAGGACGTTGCCACACCTATCTCAACTGAAATTAATTTTGAATGTTGGGTAAATCAAAATACCTTAAACATAATTTTAAAATTTATGGGTCATGATTTTTACCGCTAAAGGAGCTCGCAGCATCTTTATTTCAATAGGAGGCAAAAGATGGGCATATTATTTTTCAACACAACATCATTTCAACTGGAAGAAAATCCAGACATGCAAGCAGGAAAGGAATGAGGGGACCAGAATTATGGGGAGCAGTGTGAACTGCCTTTAGATGCTGGTGGTTTAAAACAGCCACTAGTGAATCAAAGTCTATGTGAAATGCAGCTCGAACTCCCATTGTTTGAGGTAAGGTAAGAGATTTTACCTTCTGGCTCTGAGCAATTTGTGTTCATGAACGCTTTATATCAGTATCTCTGTGTGATAGGAAAAATATAATTACAGATACTGAAAGCTTTATTTCGGCAAAAATATTTTCAGCTACTTTACTCAAATGTTTTTCTGCTCAAGGACTTTCCGATCTCCACAACACGCCTGGTTGTCATATGCTTTAAGTAGAATGAATGACTTCTAATAATGAAATTTCCCTTCTTTTTCCTCTACGCTTGTGAGAAACTGCATTCAACTTGGTTGCTTTTCTCTACTTAGCGTAAGCTCCTGCTGCAACACTGCTTCTGAAAGCATCCTTTTAGGTTTGCTGTCTGTAGAGGTCAGAGCCTGTCTTGTCCACTGAGGAAAATAGTGGTTTGGGGAAAATGGCCTACAGTCACTTTTGTGACAAGTATTACAAAGATCACAACTGCAGGGAAGTTATTGCTGGGTCTGCTGTACTGGTATCCCTGAGGATATGGATGCACAATGAAGGAAGCACATTAAACATGTTAACTCCAGCTTCTGCATTAATCTTGCATACACTTGAAAGCAGCTGTTTGAAGCAATTTGGAATGTTAAAAAGAAAAAAATCCAGGCAGAGTGAGAGAAACATACAGGTTGCTGCAGTTGGTGCATGTGATAAGTCAATCTGTGCTAGACTTACAACATATCTGTGTCACTTACCACGTGCACATCACTTCCATAGGCAGGCAGTGAGAAGAATTCTGTAGATGAAGGTGTTGGGTTTTTTATTTGGTTGCGGGAAATATTTTCTTTTATTTGACTGTTTTGAAGCTGTTATTCAGGAAATTAGGAGAGACAGAATGAGTCTTGGGAAAATAGCTAGAAAACAGATGGCACTTTAGGGTTCAAAAGAACATTTTCATGTACTGCAATGCTATAACACGAGCATGTTCACATGCAACCCACGCACATTTGCATGGTGAAATCCTAGATTCGCTGAATTCAGTGGCAAAATCTAAATGGATGATCACTCTGTGCACAAATACACTCTAAATGACTTAATATCCTTAAAGGAATGTAAATTAGGAGAATCTTGATAGTCTGGGTAAAATTAATTCCTTTTGTACTTAGAGAGGTTTCTGTTTTAAATTTGTGCACCGTTTATAAACGGAAGTAATATTTTTATTCCTCATTAGATTTTGCCTAACTCATTCTGAGTAGTATCTCACTGCTCCAATATATGATTTCAGTGGTATTCCTTGAGGGGTAAAAATTTAATTAACTTTAGAAAGTGAGAAAGAATTGTCCCCTTAGCTATTTGTTTTTGAGAGAGACTTTCCAAGGCTCAAAATGTTAATAGAAACATTAACAATCTACAATTAAGAAAATTAATTTATTATTTTTTTTTTTTTATTCAAAGGTAAGAGTAAAGTCGTCTTCTGCTTTTTAAGCACTCACTCATAGAATTATTTTGGCAGCCTCATGCTTATGTTTTTGAAATGTTTTTTCTGAAAGACAGTCTTCCCTCCCCCCATTATTTGATCTTAGTACATCTGGTTTTCCATGTCTCCATCCAGAGACAGCATTTGCCAGTTTACGCTTTCTCTTTCACTTAACCTCATAAACTCTGCCTGATTTCTTTTTCTGTATTTAATCTGTTTGCCATATCATCTCTTCTGCTGAGCGTTGCATAAAATATTTCTTATGAGTCAGTGCTGTAGCTAGAAGCAACTAGATTTCTGTTAAATATCCCACACTTCAGTTGATAGGGAATAGCTCTGCTTTGTGGCTGGCCCCCACATAAATATCTGGAGGGGAAGCAACACGAAACTGTCACCCTCATTGCCCTCACAGTCAACCAGGTGCAGGGTCTCGGTCAGTCCCTTTACCTACAAATGCCATTCTGAACATGAACATGACTACCACATCTAATTTTCCTTGACAATATTCCTCCTTGTCCAAGAAATAAAAGCCTCCACTTGTCAGAAATTCACTTGTCTCTTAATGAATAAACAAGTGTGTTTACTTCTGTCTGCATCTGAGTCATTTCTCGCACACAAAGTGCTTGCCTACGCAGGATGCTTTTTTCAAACAGCAACCGAGGTCTAGTGTTAATTAGACACCAAACGTGTACTATTCCCAAATTCTATAAAATTGTGTCAGACAGAAACTAAAAGTAAGGTTTGAGGGAAAGTTTAATCAAGAGTGAGAATCCCAAACGTCCAAACTCGCATGTTATTTATATTGGTACACATCCAAAGATGTATCTTGATTTCAGTTAGTTAAGCAGGAATACTTTGAGCAATTATTTCAATGGGTCTGCTATATCCTGAAAACAGAAATAAAGACTTTAGTTTCATTAAGTGCAAAATTTGTGCTAGAGACAATACTTTAATTTGACCTTCCCCAGTGTCTTCCCTTTGTAAAAATGCTTTATGCAACTTTGCCTTTTCCTTAACCTCCAGAGGTCAATAGGCTGTTAACCTTAAGGTGTCTATGCCATGCAGGATTTACGTGGCTGTGGTTTCACATTTTCTCTAAGCCAATTCCTGGCTTCTTCAGGTATGTGAAAAGTGGCTAAACTCCTGTTCTGTTACAATCTAGAGCTTTGCAAATGAAGCTGGCTCCCTGCACGTGTATTCAGTCCAGAGCTGAACCAGTGTAACAGGCAATTTTCTTCATTAGTTTCCATCCACGTGCATTAGTGTTTTATGCCATTATACCAAGCATATTCACTTCATCTCTTGCCAAGAACAAATAGGGGGAGGAGGCTGCATTTTTGCAATGTGAAAGGGGAAAAATTCCAGTTTCTCCACTTGATTATTTCTTTTGCAGAAGGCGAGATGTTATTTCATGGGTTCTAAGTATCTTTAATGGTGGAATGACCCTTCAAGCTGGGACCTCGACACTAATCAACTGATTGTTCCTCAATGCCTGAGGCTTAATGAGATCTTTCCATTCACTTCACTGTGCAAGTGGACCTTTCTTCTTTCCTATCCCATTCCTATAAAATTCTCAGTTCCCCTGACACCACCTTCCATATATGTCTTTGTAGGTTCTTCAGGTCCCTGTGTCAGGTATTGTGTGCAATTCTCTTGATCATTGCTCCATAGTTGTAATCTCTACCATCTCTTCAGATGACTGGTGTCAGCTAAAAATCATCTCTATGCTAGATCCCATAATTTATGGGACAGAGTTGTCAGTCACACTTCCAGTTTGTCCTTTGAGTCTTTCAGTAGTTTCAGTAATTACTGTTAGTTGCCCTGAGATCTCCATCTCCATCCTTTAATATTCCATGTCTCTCATCAGTTCAGGGTTTCAATGTGCTGCTTGATTCTTGCTTACTGTTAGATGCCTGTCAAAAAGAAACTTTCTTTCCCCTGACTCTTATGTACTCTTAAAGTACTGCTTTCTCTAATGTTTTAGTGGATGTTTCTGGGTCACCCGTTTGTTGGCATCTTGCTCATCCCCACATCCTGGGAAACCCTGTTTTCTACTCTCCCATTCTGACACCACCCTGCTGATAGTGTACTGCTGATAAATCCATAATTGCTGATCTTCATTGTTACCCATGTGTGCTGTTAGATTAGATTTACAGGAGCATTGTTTTCAGCAATTGTTGTTGCCCCTTTTGGGAGGCTGTGTGCTGTTCTAATATGATCTGCTGAAATATCAAATGGAAAAATCTTCTGGCACATCATGCCTGGTACCAGTGTAAACATGCCATTTGCCTGTTCTCTGACTGCTTTAAGTGGAGGTCATGGTCCTAGTTATCTTCTGTTATTTCCCTCAGATTGTACGAGGCTTTAGTCATCTAGCATCCTATTCATTCTGTTTTCTTAGACACCCTGTGTCTTCATGCTCAAATATATGCTTCCTGGCTTCTTTCAGACCTTTAAAAACTGCCCACTTTGAGCAGCTGTTTGTTGTAAACCAGGATGTAACTAAGAAGCCATCTCAACTTTTCCACATATGTACCTCAACTAGGGGAAAGATCTAGGAACAATTTCTAAACTCTTTCCCCTTGGTATTGGGTTTCTAACCCGATTACATGCTAGTTTGCTGAGCTGTGACTAAATCTAAATGAATTTTTGTTTTCATTTCATATTGCTGTGATGCTTGGTGAGGAGGTTTTGCCTCCTGCATAAACAATGACAGAGGAGCAGGATTTAGCTCTATGTAAGGGTGAAAGGCAGAGACTTGATATATTTGTTCGCACTGTCTGCAGATTTTTAAAGGTTTATACAAGTCCCGCTTGCCTTCCTGTTACGGGGAATTTACAATCATGTATGAATTATATGTCACTTAAGCAGTATTAGAGCATTTTAACTTTCTTCAGCAGGTGACCAGGTAATATAGGCCATACTGACAAGGTATGTTAATATATGAAGCCTTTGTTTTTGAGCTACAGCAGTCTGATTTCTGTTGAATCACTAGACACTTATTTTTGTGCCTCTCTGTCTTCAGCAGGATACAGATGTCTTCAGTTCCCAGTTGCATCATCAGCCCTGTGCTGAAAATGTGACATTTTATAACAGTGTTTCATAAGCACTATAAAGAAAGAGTTTTGACTGATAAGGTAGTTTAACAACTTGGGTAAGTATTGGAAAAATAAATTGAAATGTTGCGACGTGGAAATCTCAAATGAGGTCCAAAGTTCCTCTAGCAGGAACTTGCAAATGGAATAAAGAAGGTTTGAAAAGAAACTGAGTCCTAAGAGGCAAGGTTGTTCTCATTTCAGGTCAGCTTTACTTGCCCTCCTTTCACTTAAGTTTTTCACGGAAAGGAGTGTTTTTGCAAGTGGAAGCAGTTACCAAATGGACAGTTGATGAATGGACAGTAATGTCAGTCTAGAAAAAGGAGAAATCAAGCAAAATGACTGACTAATCAATTAAGTAAGGATGAGTCAGGTGAAAGCAATTCATTTCATATTCTAAAAGAAGAGAGCTCTCCGCAGTGTGATTTAGTGAAGTAAAAAAGTTGATGGTGTTATGCATCTTTTCATAGAAATATCTGTGAGATGTAAAGGAGAATGAGAGGGCTGCTTTGTAAGGAGTGGATTTAATTAACAAAGGACGTGGTGGGTATGGTTTTAAAACCCTTATCCTTGGGGATTTTTCAGAAAAGAAAAAAAAAAAAAAAGACTTATTTTAGCAAAAGGGTCAGGTTCAGATTTCAGAAAAACATGACCCAAAATGCATTTTGAAGAATTGGATAAATTCCATTGACTTCAGTAGGACCTGGATCCGTCACTTAATGAAAATGTTGTGTAACTGGTCTCATTCGGTTTTATTAGTTTTCATTATGTTTCCTCTGAGACCTTTTGGTGCATATGTTTGTTAGTTAATCTGCTAGGAGACCAGGAGTTAACTTACATACCTCACGTGGATCATTTTAATATCAATGTTTAAGTATTTTGAAGCTTGCAAGCATTGTGCTGTAAGTATTGTTAGTGAGCCTTCTGGTTTTGTGGCAAAGTAATAATGCTTCATCATGTTTCAAACACCTCACCCTTTGCCACTTAAAGACTGGCGTTTTCATGTTCATGTGAAACAATCTTAAGAAGTCAACTTCTATGATCACAGAAAACCCTGTGGGCAAGCGAGGATACATAAATAATACAGTCAAATAACTTAATACCTGTAATGGCTACCTTTACTACGCAGTGTTGAAGAACAAAAATCAGATACAACTCTGGTTTCCAAAACTTCCTCAGTCAGACTGGCAAAGGCCTAAACTGGCAGCATCATTTTGAGGAATAAGAGTGTAAGTCATTGCTTAGGCTAGCCAAGTGTCTGATCTTTTCACTAAGATCATCAACAAGTAGACATGATTTACAATTGGGCAACGGCTCTCAGCTTTGAGACCACCAGCCATTTTACAAAACCCACAAAGAATTACATGTTTCAGATCAGATCTGAATAAGCAAAGTAGAAGTAAGAAAATCTCCATATACTGTCTACCCAAATTCACTACGTTCTGTGCTAAGTTTTCAATTTATTAATTCTCAATTTAATCCTTTCTTAAAAAAAAATAAAAAAAAAATTCCATTAATCAGAGAGCAGCATCAATCTCATTGATGTTAAGCTTCTTTTCTTCGTGCAACTCATTTTGTTTTGGCTTTTTTTTTTTCAATGACAAATGGAGACAGATACAAATTCCTACTAATTTTTTGAGAAGGAACAGGAGACAAAAGTGTATCTGTTATTGAGTAGGCTTCCAAAATTTGGAGAGTGGATCTTCATTTTATTTATATATTTAAACATTTCCATTTCTACTTTATTGCAAAGTCTGTTAATACATTTAAGTGTGAAACAATAGGTAATACCTATTTAATTTAATACTATACTACAATAATATTTTATTAAAATAATAAATTACAGTACATAATATTATATTGTATAATAATACTATAAGCTGCTATCACTTTACAAATCCTGAAGAATTTCTACGTAATTTTTAAGGCTCAACCATGTAATAGAAAACTGACAAAAGTCTGGGTAGGAAGACAATTTAATGAAAACACCATTATAATTCAAAATCAAACGTTTTTCCCTTCATAGAGTAGTGACTGTTAAAGGTGTCTGTTGATTGCCCACTAAACCTTACGAGTCTCTCATATGTCTTAACTCATTTGAAGATAGGTGGCTTTTCTCTTTTAAAGATTAAGTCTTCTTTGAAGGTGTAACAGTCTCTGTGCTAGAGGACATTATTAATTAACACTAATATCTCATTCTTATTGCTGAAAAAAACCCCTCACTATTAATGTGAACCTGATGTGTGTATCTGAAGCAGTTTGGAGTTGAATATGGAAAATGGTAGCAAAATATGTCATTGTACCCTAAATCCTTATTTGTTGTGTGATGATGCCTTTGGGCAACAGACACAGGTCAGGGATCTTGCCACATATATAGTGAAAGATAGTGTTTGTCTTGAAGATGTCACTATATATAATATACTGCACCACTAACATTCCTTCTTTTATGTTTAGCACTTTAATTATAATAACCGTTCTTGCCTAGGAGGATGTATGAAAATTAGTACTCAGCTCAGTTTTGCAGAAAGCCTCACGTACTAGATTTTAACTTCAAAAGAGATAAGGATAAGCTTAGAACCTCTGTCTTTACTGTGGCTGACCTCCTAAATGAAAGTCCTGTCTGCAGAGATGTAAGTCTATAGTCCTCTTTGATGAATTTTGTTTGACTGAGTGAAGTGATAGCCAAATTTTGAAAAGGAGAAAAGCAGAGACACGTGCCATTTTCTGTTTCATACTTCTCATGTTTAAATTGCCTTTCAGGTATTTACATGTGCAAATGATTATTTAGATGCCTTTTGTATTTGCATACATAAAGTCTGCTTGTTCTTTTGATCTGAAACAAACTTTGAAAAAATAACTCAATGAATTATAGGAGGCTTCTGATCTGTATTTAGTGTAAGGCCTGGTCTATATATGCTTTGAAGGCTTTATTGGTGTGAGCCTCTATGGCTGCCTCACCTGGAAAATCTATCAGGCTTCAGTGTATCAGCAGCCACTGAAAATCATTTCAGCTGGAACTACACTGATAAAATTTTTTGTATCACTTAAGTCAATACTTCTTTCAGTTCCCCCACCCCATATGTCAGTCAATAGACATGGAGAATATAAGTGTGGTGGTGTTGCTGAAGCGGTTGGGAACTTTATTAGGTTCTACATGAAAACTGAGCTCCTCGTGCAGTGAGAAATATCACTTGACACAAAGCAATAAAGGTTATTCTGCCCAAAAATCGAGATTTAGGGATTCTGATGAATGCTTCCATTCTGGTTTATTTTCCACCATTAATATTTACTATAAAATCAGGAATTTTTGCATTTGATTTGTTTCAGGAATATAGACTTGAACCAATGAAGCTTATAAATTATTTATAAAGTATCATTCCATGCCATTCTTTGTTTATAAAACTTAGTATAAGAGATCGTTTCAATAAACTGAGTGGATGCCTGTTAATGTGTTTGATACACTCCAAGATATAACATTAAAATAAAATTCTTTATAATTCAGAAAGTGTGTTAATTATAAAACCCAGCTCTAGCACAGCTAGAAATATTGTGACAAGCAATTAGCGTGCGCTCTTGACATCTTTTTTTCAAGCTGAGCTTTTTTATAATGCTTTTTCCAGCTAAGTGAGATTCATTTAGTGTGATTTACTACATATAAATCCTTGAAAATGAGAGGGAGATGTTAATCCAGCAAGCTGTCTATTTTCCATGTCATTATCATGGTGTCTGCGGAGAGGGGAAGTGCAGGCTCCTTTATTGGGTTTTTAGAACGACAACACAGAAACTCAGCAGAGGTCCCTAAACAAATCCATATGTAATGAGAGGAGTGATACAAGTTGCATCATTTGGAACTTTTAAAACTAGTAGACATAATTGAAAACAGTTTTGTATAATCCTATATCAAGAGGGGGGCTAGGCACAATGTGACTTAATGAGGGATGACAAGGAAAAATGAGGAGTGCATTTTTCCTGGTTTTCAGGTGGGGAAAGATTTCTTTTTTTTTTTTCTTTTTTTCTTTCCCTTTCATACAATCGGATCATAGGATAATTCAGGTTGGAAGGGACTAATATACTGTTGCCTGCCAAAGTACACATTAATATACTGTAAGTAGATTACTTCAATGTGAATGAATAATTAATATCTGGAATTGGCTACATAATTTGCACTTTTTCAGATGTGCAGAGTTGAGGTTTAATTTGAATTCCTTAGATGTGCACTTAGGCAAATAAGTGAGTTCTTAAAAGTCTAAAATAAGTTTTATGCTTTATCAGACTCAAACTTTTCTCTAAGAAAACACATAAATTCAATGACAAAAGGAGAATGAAAGCCAAGAAAAAGAATAGTTGGAGGGAAGCTTTCTCGCTTTCCAGCTGGAAGCTGGTTTTCTTCCATATCCTCTTGGGAATTGCTCCCACGGTCCCTTGTGTCCGTAAGGGTGAACTCTATGTATGTAGCATCAGTAATGCCTCTTACAAAATGTATGCTACCGTGGCTGTAAACTTTTTAAAATAGGAATGTATCTAAATCTAACCAGACTGGTGTTTAAATCTGATGGTACTGCAGGATTTTGCTGTAAATTTTACAATGCACTCTAGAGATGAAGTGGCATAATCTCTGCTAACAAGGTATTTTTAACGTCTGTAATGATGTGGCTTACAGCAATTAATCAGGAGACTATTACACATTCTTGATGGTGTTTTCAGGTCACTGATTTCTCAGGGAAGTAGAAAAACTCCATATAGCAACAGTTACCTACAAATTTCTGAAAATTCACTTCCCCATTTGAATGTATTTAGAAGACTTGGTGTAAATGCCTGCTACCGCCTATTACTGCATTTACTGCACGGGCATGTACTGGAAATAAGTAAACTGTCAGTATGATAACATCAATGATTATGGAAATATGAGGTTGCTAAACATCACTATTAAGTACCGTTAATCCATGATCCACAGGGCAGCACTGCAGCTCTTTTTCTTTTGTCCAAGGCCCTTGCACTTGCTCATGTCAGGTCTCAAAACCTCCATGGAACAAGTAGGAATCCTAACTCCAGTCTGCCGCCGGCTTGCCCCATCGGAGGCCAGCCATTCTCAGCACGTGTTGCACATCCGTGTAGTTTCCCCCAATTTCTTTTTTTATCATCAAACCCATTTTCAGACCAATTGTCAGACCTTTATCAGACCAATGGTCAGGGCCCATACAGGGCTCCTCAGGGTCCTCTTCTTGGCCAGCCCCCAGTCACGACTTGTTTGAATGGGGCATTAGCATTACCTGTTAGCATGAACTTTGGTATGTTTTGGTGACTGTCAGGGATGTTGAACTAATATTATCGGCGCTTCTGTGAAGGCATACAGCTAGACAGGCTTCTCTGCACACTGCCAGTCCTTCACAGAGTCTTTCTCGGGGCCCCACCAGGCTAGACCTGGCTCCACATTAAATGATAGATGTGAGAATTTTCAGTAGCCACTTTCAAGAGGACCTAGGTAACTGCTAAGCATTGGAATTGCTGGGGATTTTGAGGACTAATTTTGCTGGCTTTAGAGCTTTACCATTAAAGTTTTTGCCATGAGAAGGAATAAAATTTTGATACTTGATAACAAGAGCCTTGTTCTCTGAAGCAATAGCGTCTCAAGTCCCCAGATAATACTTTTTCCTCTTCCATATAGATATGCACACCAAATTCCAAGAGGACTTCACCTTCTGTCAGCCACACACACAGCCACAGGCTGCAAGTTCTCTCCTAACATCAGTTCTCCAGGTCACAACTAGGAAGACGCTGAGAGAGACCACAGTCTTTTGTATGGAAGAGATGTCCTACTCCATGAAAATGTCCACATGAGCTATGCCCTGTGGAATAACTTGTCATTACTTGACAATACCATATTCTAGATACAGGCCCAGAGACTCACTGGGGAAGGCTGACAGCCCAGATCTGGGTCCCATTCCTGGTCCAAGTTTTGTACCGTGCTCTCACCTTTTTTTTTTTTTTTTTTTTTTTTCCCTAAGAATGGTTAGTGAATAATGCTGAGATTTGAGAAAGCTTTTTTTTTTTTTTTTTTTTTGCATAGGCAGGAGGGTAGATCATCAACATAAACGGTACAGACAAGCTGGAGCAAAATGATTCCTAAACAGCATCAGCTAGGGTTGCAGCAAAATCATAAAGTAGAGGTGCTACGTCTAAGTGTACCGTGTGTGTACTCACCTCGGGCCTCAAAGTCTGCAGTGACGGCGGCGAGGCCTTCCAGCTTGCTATGGGTAGTGGTCTGACACAGTAATGTGGATAAGTTTTCACAACACTGGGATTTCCTTAGTGTTGGCCTGCGATGTCTCTGGGGTCAGGGTGAAAATATATTGATCTAGAAGTTCATTTAATGATGTAGTTCCGAACACCTCTCAAAGAAAGTCCCGTAAATGCTAAGATATGAGAAACAAGCGTCATATCTACTGATGACAATGAGTCTAAGTGGCTCATATTCAGTAAAAATTAATTGAAATATATTCAGTTCTTCTCTTTCCCAATCTCATTAACGTTTCACTTCTGGAGTGCAAAATTTTCTTTGCACGGCCACTGGCATGATGCACTGCGTTATTTTGCCAAACACCTTTGGATTTTATAGTAAATATTATCTCAGTATGTAGCCTACATTGTTTCTGAAGTTGGCCTAAAATCACACCAACTAACTCCAGGCTATGATTTGCTTTAGGTTGCTGCATTTGGCTTCCAGAGCCCAGCCCAAGTTCCTTTCGAGTCAGTAGGATTCTTTCCGTTGGCTTTTGCAGTACTTGGATCAGATCCATAGTGTGTAATTCCCCCTCCTGCTTCCCCTCCCCTCCCTGAAATGTTCTTTAAGAAAGTTATAATATAATCTGAAGAATAACGATGTTGGGCCAGATTTTCATTTCCTATAAAACAGAACAGATTTTTTTCAAGTCAGTAAAACTATGCTCATTTACATGAGCTTAATATCTTTACATACAGCCTAATCCCTCTTTAATAAGCCATAAAGCTCTCTAAACTTATTCACATAAAAACCAGAACCATTTAGACTATATTTCACTTTGATGCCAAAGTCCAATGCAATGACAGCTTAGTTCCCCTAACTTGTATTGACTTTCATGTTATCTCTTGATACAGCCTTAATGCATACCAAAACAATCTACATTTTCTCCCTCTGCGATGCTATTGTCTGGTCATCTGGTTTCTCATATGTTTGCTTCACTATAGATTCAACTTAAACACAGATTCTAGTGAGAACAGCTTTAGTGACAGCCCTGCTTCAGGCACAACTGAAATAATGAAGATTTATGGCTATCATAAACATATGTTAGATTTTATTTTACAGAAGGGGTTTTCTCAGTTTCAACTGGCTGGATAGCAGTGTGAAAATACACGTATGTCATGAATTTATTTACATTGATAACTGACTAATAAACTTCATTATTGTAGAATCCAACTTTTTCTTTCTCAGAGATCTCATGCAATGGAAAAACTGAATTGGGTGAACCATAAAATCTCAAAAGTTTCATCTTCAGCTGAAGCATGTTGGGGAAGAAACTGCTTTTTCAGTTAGAAAGTAGAGCAAGTTATTTTATTCTTTTTTTTTTTTTTTTCTTTCTTGGTGAGAAATCCTTTAGAATTCTGTGAACCTGGAGCAATTCTGAAGCTAGCAGAATGATTCTGCATTTGTGCTGGTGTTACTAACATCAAAATATGGCCGTAGGAGCAAAATGGTGCTTTTGTGGCACAGCATAGCATGAACAATGACTATATTTAGGATGTAGGAAAACCCAGTCTCTATAGAAAGCAAACATTCAATGGATTTTATAATAGTATAATAATATAAAGAGAAAGAAAGAAGAGGGGAAAGACAGAAGATGTGCATTTAACCTGAGCATCAGGAAATAACATACCAGCAGTAGGTTTTATTTGTCTGCACAGTAGTCCTTAAGAGAAGTTGAGCCGAATATACTTTTTGCTAACTTTCCATTCCTAACCCTTAATCAAAAGTCCAGATACTAACTGGTCTTGGAACGTGAATCCCCCTGTGACAATATGTGGAAGCTGAAATTCAGCAACAGTTAACTCCTTCCCACAGCAGCATCACATGTTGTAGTGGAATGAAGTTGGGCTTAAAATGTTTTAACGTGAAAAGTTTTTGGGGCATTTCTCAAATGCTTTTTTAGGCATTCAAAGAGGAGAAAGTTGCTAAATAAAATTCTGTGGACTCTGTTGTCTCAAGGCTGTGTCACCATTTGAACTGCAATTTTCAAACTTGATGGAAAAAACATTTGCTTCTTTCATGATATATTGTCCAGACTAAAGACACGATTCAAATCTCATACCACTGAAGGCTGATCATACCATTGTCAGTTCAAAATGAAGTCTTGAAACTAAAATACAAAGCTTGAGACGGAAGAGAAAAAGTGTGATTGGCGAAGATGTGAGTCTGATTCTGCTTCCATACCCACCTAGAGAGAAACCTCACTTGTGTATAGCTATTGCAGAAGCTAACAGTCCTACAACCCGAGCAACAGCACAGACAGTCTCAGTAGCTGAGAGATGTTAATTAAACTAAGAGGACTTGAGTGTGCTCTCATTGGGATGGATGAGAAGTAACTTTGTTTTTCAGCATCTGTAAAGCTGAATTACTTCCCACTGTGTTTCACATAAAAACCAAAATGCAGAAACAAGAATTTCCTTGCATTAAAATGTTTTAAATGAAACTTCCAAATAAGATTTCATCTGCAGCCGCTTATTCAAATGAAGAGTTTGATTCCTTATAAACTTACCCTGGTTTTCAAACTTTAGAAAGTTGTACAGCTTTCCATGCTTTCGTCGCTCCAGGTGAATCTGTCTCCTCATGTAACAGAAGTCAAACAACATATTTTTATGCTGAAGTGGGGTGTTTGTTGGTTGGAGGTTAAAAGTTACATTTTTGCCTTTAATTATCTGTGATTTTGTTTGATTGAGAATTTTTCTTGTTTTGTTGTCTATGCTACGTGTACTAATCTGAATTGCGCTATGTTACAAAAGGCTTACGTGCCACGTAAGTCTCAACTGCAAATACTGCCAGACCTCAAGGGAGTTCTGGACATGTAGAAGAGCCCATATACACATCACAGCCATAAATCCGAGTGTCATTACGCAGGCTACGTTAAACATCTTCTAGCATGCCCTTTACAGGGCCAATTTTTAATTTCTGGCGCTACGGCTAAATGATGTTTAGCATTTCATGAGATGTACTAATCAAAGCATTTTTCAATGCGTGATTGATGATGTGGCTTCTATAGAATACGCTGCTTTGTGATACTTCACCGGTATTTATTTGACTGTTCCGCATGGAGAACCAGAGGAGAGAAATCAGTGAAATTACCAACTGAACTCACAGGTGCAGACATGGGAGAAGTTACTGGTACTTGGCAAAAAATTTTTTTGAGTTCAGGCAGAAAATGAGCGTGGATCTGGAGGACACACCTTAGAGACTGGTACCTCATTTGGCAGTTACGTACCCCTCTCAACCTGAAATTGCTTTGTAGGTCGAGCCCCAGTGCTTCTGGAATAAAGACAGCAAGCATAAGCAGTTCTGAGCTTTCCCACTAGTAAGAGCCTGGGGACTTTTCTTGTGTTTTCTTTCACAACTCAGCATAAATCCAGGTATCTCCAAACAGTTCCAGATATATTATTTCTGATGTCCCTCATTAGACTAATTTAATTACAGTATTAGGCTATTTTAGTTAGAATGTATGCCAGGAATACTAAATTGTTAAACTAAATGGTACTTCATTTTCCTAAATAATTATTTTGATATTTTAGGAGATAGAGGTGATTGTTTTGGTTGTTTATCCTTCGCTACTCCTTTTCTATAGTTCCCTATCCTATAAAGAAAAGCCAGTTTCAAGACATAAATTGGTGTCTTTACTAACACATTTTCAAAAAATTCATCTGAAAAACATTCATGTTCCCTAACATGTTTATACTAAACACATGAAGAACAGGATCAGTCAGTACTACAGGACTAGAAAAACATGTAGCATTGTTTACATAAAATATGAAAATCTTTAGTTTTAAATACTATCTCATTTTCCTAGTTTTTTTAATTTACTTATTAAATTCAAATAAAAACCATTCTACTATTTCTTTTCCTTTCCTTTTATTATAAAGCAGACTACTAACATATGTCTGTGACTGTTTAATTAAAGTAAGCAGAGCTTTTTCCAGTAGAAAAAATGTGATTTCCCAGTGAATGGTTCTCTGTCAAGAGTTTTTGTGGTTTTTTCCTGTATATGTAATTTCAGATGCTGCACAACAAACATGTGATGGTTCGTGTTGGAGGCGGATGGGAGACTTTTGCAGGTTACTTACTGAAGCATGACCCGTGCCGAATGTTGCAGATCTCCCGCGTGGATGGGAAAACTTCTCCGGTCCAGAGCAAGTCTCCAACCCTCAGGGACATGAATCCAGATAATTACCTGGTGGTTTCTGCCCATTACAAAACCAAGAAGGAGATTAAGTGAAATAAGCTTCTCATGTGATTGGGACTCTATGTACGTAGGTCCAACTTATTTTCTCAAGTGTAGTAAATTTAGTTTCTGCTTTAAAAGGACTTCGGAAAATTTAAGACAGACTGGAAATGGCAACCCGTTTTGAAGATCTTTGAATTGTAGAACTATTTATTTCTAGTACTGTATCTTTTATAGCAAATTACCCTCGATAGGCTAATTACTACAATCAGATAAGAAATAGACATATATTTTTAGCCAAATTATTACTCTTTAATATGTGAATGTATACTTAGAGTTACATAAAGGAGTGGATCCTGTTAATGGAAGAAAATACACAACACAATATATTTGTATGAAAATCTTATTACATTGAATCCTTGACTGTTAGGCTAGTTGAAAAATATATATGCAGGTGGAAAATGAATATTTGTGGAAATTATTCCGTAATGCCTCTTGAAATGAAATAAAAATTGACTATTTTTATGGGTTGCAAGATTTTCTTAACCAGTAGAATATAAAGACTTATTGCATGCCAAACGACTTCCCAAAGCGATTACTCTGAATAAAAAAAAAAAGCCCAAGAAAACAACCCCCACACCTTCTACTCTTTGAAGCTAAAGACAATGCTCAGTGCTAGATCTGTACATAGATCCTTCCTGTTTTTCACAAAGTTGCCCGATATAGAAGCACGGGGAAGTTGAGAGGTTGCCCCTTCCTCTGTCAGACAATACAGACGTACTAGCAGGGTGATGTACTGCAGCCCACGAAGGGAAGCAGTAAAAGATGCACAGCCCTTTGACCCAAGGAGGAGCTTCAGAAGATGCTAGTCCCTCCTGAGTCACGAACCACTACACTGCTCTTGGAGCCGAGCTTTTCCTTCCCCTTATTTTTAATTTTGTTGGTCATGTCAAATGTGAAATATTCATTACCCTGTCAGTAGAGTGATTCACGTTCTTGTAAATCATTCATACACCTCTAAAATAGCTAAAGGCATATGGGGGCTTAGTTCATTATTTTGGCTACTTTTCTATGTTTATATTTGGTAATTTATGTGCCTTGTAACGTCCTAGAAAAATCATTTTATAGGATTATTTCACTGACTGTATAAATTTGAGCAGAACTCAGTTGTTTCATTACAAATGAAATAAAATTTTTTAAAATACTCATACATTTTGAAAGTCTTATTTGTTATTTGTAACCTGTGTTCCTGCACTTTGCTGCTACTGACTGGATGCCTGCAATATACAATACTGCTTGCTAACCTAATGACGAGGTACACAGGGAACGGGACAAGCATGCACTTACTACAGATAGCACAGAGATACCTGGATTTTATTGAAAATTAATTCTCCTTTGCAGGGAAAAAAAAATTGAAAGCATTCTTGAAATAATTTTTTAAGTACCAACTGGTTATTTTTCTGTATTTTTTGAAGTTTAATTTTACAACATATCCTTATGATCTGTTCCTGTGGTCTTTAAAATTAACAGCAAAATATCTACTGGCGAGGCAGGATCAGGACCACCTCCTTTCATGTTCCAGGCCTTACTAAAATCAGCACGTCATATCTCACTTCCGTGGAACCATTCTACCTCACCGTCTAAAAATATCTGCTGAATACAAACAGTTCACAATCGCTTGGTGCACCATGCTAAGTAGCAGTACTTAATTCCAAACATGTTTTCAGAAGGAAAAATTGCAGCCTTTTGAGCCTTGTTTTGAGACATTTTCTAGGAAGAGTAAACATACACTCAAGCAGTAAATCCTTTGAAAAGCCATAGGAAGACCCAGTTCTCATAGAAGCAATGTATGCAGCCCTTATGGGAGCGGAGAATGGACCGTAAGCAACTTTTTTTAAAAAAAATGCAGCACAGCTGAAAAAAATCATGACCTTAATATATGCACCGAGATCTGTTTTCAAATGAACAGAGAAGAAAAAAAAAAATCACTTGTGAAAGTGTCAGATGTTTATTTTGAAATAATGGTTAAGTTTTTAAATGTAAATAGTTGTATTTCCATCATCTAAGTTTGCATTACTATTGTTTTTTCTTTAAAATATTTGAAGGTGTTTACATGTTAATAAATCAAGAGCAGATAATTATAAAAAAAAGTATTCTCTAGGTGTATTTTAATATTGAACTTCAACAAATAATCCTGGTAAATCCAAACCAAGATTTTAAATTAAACATGAACTGCTTTATGTGCTTGGACTGTAGCTATCAAAATAGTCTTTTTTTGATTCAGGGTACTCAAGCATCTTAAAAAAGAAAAATCACATTAAAACACTTCCTGACTTAAAACTTCAACTTAGCCAGTTCCAGAGTGGGACACCTATAAAGGACTTGTTAAAGTATTGCCACTGCCACCTAATCTGTGTACAAAGCTTGCAGGTGGGACTTACTGCATTTGATGCACCTGGTGTGGAGAGCTGAGGAGGAAATTAAAGCAGGAGTAGCAAGCAAGCAAGCAAACGTAGTAAGCTAATTAGCTCTGGAGGAGGTGGTTTGAGTATGTTATTCAGAAGGTAAGTAAGTGTTGCAGATCTGATAAATGGTATTTTCTTAGTGTACTAGGTCCTATAGTGATGTAGGAGTTGGGGAATTTGTTAGAAGCCTAAGGCTGAATTTACAAAGCTAATGCTGAGCAGCAGAATCTTGCTCAAAGAGGTACGGCCTTTGTTGCAGTGATGGGGGCAGAACAGGCTTCACGTAGAAAGTATTGGGGGAGGAAAAAAAACCCCATTGTTTGACTAGCTAGCTAGCATGGAGGATACTTGAAGTTTCTATACCACAATCTATGGTGTTAAGGTATCTCGTGTAGACTTCTAGAAGGCTGAACTGAATTGTAGAGTACCAACAGGGAAGACCTGCAGCTCTTCTCTTGTCCCCCCAAGTGAGGGAGGGTCAGCTGAGATGGTGGAAGAGTTTGTTAAAAGGGCAGGAGATGAGATGCTGAAATGTTCAACTAGCCATGGAAGATGACTGTAAGGAGGAGTGCCATGTAGTGATTTTAGCTTACTCTATCGCTGTATAACTCAGCTGAATGTGAGTGTTGAGGAGGCTGAAAGTCCTAAAAAGTTGAACTGTTATGAGCTGTAAGGAAGCCTCTTCTCGAAGCCCTCGTTGGGTCATAGAACAAACCCCATGGGAGCTCCTGCTGGCTGTGAGTAACTGTGCTAAAATTCAAGATGGCGAAATTATGTAAGATGACTTATAAAAACTGTTATTATTACTAATGTCAAATAAGCATCGCCATGCTGGAAGCAATTCAGAATTAGTTTGGAAATGCAACATCTGTTATTGCTCATTACAGGAGGTACCTCCTGTCACCTTGCTGTTCATATATTACCTGGAGTTTGTCTTCCAAGCAGGATTATTTACACAAATGATTGAGGATAGGGTTTTTTTCTCATCTTTATTATAGTGATGATTGCTCCTTCCGTTGCATTACCACCTTTTTTCCAACAGCAATTTAGAGGTGATACATAAAATCTATGGACGCCACTTCAAGGGCTGTGGGGCTGAGTGAAATAGGGAGGTGTCAATATATGTGTGTGGGAAGGTATAGCAAGTTTCTTATAACTTAAGACCCAACACTGAATTCATTCTATGTGTTCGTTTTAGATGAGGGAGATGAGCTGTTTGCCACACCACAGTGTTACGGAAGCATCTGCTAGAGATGCTGACAAGGGTTTGGTTCTCTTTGGGCTCACGTTTTGTACTGCCTCGTTGGCTGCTAATAAGCAGTACCTGACAGGGAAGGAGGTAGAGTGCTTTTTCTTTGCTCTGTGTCTCCTACTTTCTTAGCCTGTGGTATGTCAGGAATCTAAAGTAAGGTGAAACAGAGACGTGGGATCATGCAAACATTTATGGAGCTGGAGAGGTTTTTCCATCCCAGTCCAACTGCTGGCACCGCTTGTGCCTGATGAGCTGTGTCCCAACGATTCAGTCTGTCACCCTGCCAAATCCACATGCTGAAGTCATCTGTTTTCCTAAGGGCCAGCAGCGGTGCTACCCACCCTTGTGGAGACGCAGCTTCTGTGTCCTCCCAAACCTCAGGGAGTTCTGCCCCAAATGCTCCCTCCCTGGCATAATCTGTGTATTTTAACAATATGCAGTAGCAGATGGCTTCATTTTCTGTTACTGTAACAAAGATGATGCTATCGCAGTCACCGAGAGTCAGCCCTTTCATTTCAGCTTACGAGCACTGCTCTTTGACTGCCAGGAGTTTTTCAAGTGATCTGCAAGAAAATGCTTTCAGAAGGTGGAGAAAAAAGGTATAGTCGTACCGCTGTAAAGCGAACAGAATGTCAACTGCCTAGATAATCTACATGAATGGGTGTATCTTAACAGCCTGTAATGTGAAGCAAACATCTAGGACTGGGGGAAATAAGGACCAAATTCCAATTGTGTTTCATATTTACTTAGTGCAGCACTAAGTGGTAAGAAAGCGAGGGGAGGTGTCTCTTTCTACAGGGACAGAGCAGCTCTAATCGGCGTAACTCTGAGCCTTACCATTTAACAGTACGCTTCAGGTAGCTATCAGTTGTATACTACTGAACTGCAGTATTTTCTGCTTTCATTCGCAACTGAAATTAATGTTACCAAAAAACTTAAACTGACAAGAGGTGTTTTTATTTACCCAAATAATTTCCCAGATTCAGTTCAGACTGGCCATCTGAACAGTGAGTATAGACACCTCTTTAAAAATAGCTTTATCAGTCAGTGATTTGTAATATAGAACTATGCACTCCCAAATCCTCTGACTTATTTCTTAGCTGTAGGAATAAATTTCACATTCAAAACAAGGACTCTTAAGAAGTACAAACGTATCTGGCTTTTACTTAAAGGACAGAGAGAGAGAGAGAAGAGCAGTGTTTTCTTCTATGGTAATTCTGAATTGCGAGAATTGCCTCTTAAATACAAGGTCCGCTTGATCTGAGGCGCTTCAGATCTTTACTCCCACCTCCCAGAAAAGCTGCCAGGCAGCCAGCCAGAAGCAAGCCAACTGTCTTTGCAGGACGAAGAGCTGGATGACGAGCAGTGTGGGTGTTCAGACAGGGTGCTAATCTTTTACTCAAATGCAGAGCACCTTTATTGGTGACAGACAGCACCTGGAACGGAGCAGAAGAGAAGAGGCTTGCCTTGGGCTGCCAAGCAAGGATGGGGGGCACAGCAGTGCAACTGCTTCACACTGGTAACTCCTCCAATTGTGACAGCATCGAAACACCAACAGGAGACCCAGGAACTGTGGTTTGTTTCACTAGGTTATTTCAGTGGTTTTAAGTGAGCGTCTTCATGATATAATCCAAGCATAGACTCCTGTTTGGTCAGTGTGCTAGCTCTTTCATACAGTAGGGGCTTGGATGAAAAGAGACCAATGGTTATTTCCTCTCCTTATGGTTTTGGGGGAGCAGTATGATGGAGAATGAAGAGAAGAACATATTAAGTTTGAAATATCCCAAGTGACCAACTAAGTGTTAAGTGCTGCTTAAGTGTCTTTGTAGGACACCCACTGTGACAGATGTTACGATTGAAATTTACATTTCAAATCAATGTTTAGTATATTTTATTATAATTCAATGCATTTTCATTAGACTTAAAAAAAAAAAAAATTCACCATGACCAGTCAATACAGTGAAGAGAGCAATTGCCAGCAATCAAAGGAAACTGAAGGTATTCATCTGCCAAGGACACCGCTTTTTAGCCCAAACACCATTGTATTAATATTGAAAAGTCTCCCTTCTCAACTCAATTCTGAAGGCGAAGCCAGGAAACTCATTGTGTCAGGACTGTGCTCCTTAGACAGCGTAAGACACTATGGGGGGAGGTAAAAGAAGAAATATCTAGTTCAAGGCAAAAAAAAAAAAGAAAAGCCTTTACAGCCTAAACTAGGTCAGAAATGGGGGCAGTAAGATACTGAGGCCAAGCATAATGCTGTCAGGGGAAAATAAGAGCTAGATTCTTAGTGTTGATCATGCTGCAACAAACTTCCCTCCTCTATCAAAGCAGTAGCTTGAGGCCACTAGTTTGAAAGTCTAGTTGTAACACCGTAGTTTAGGTAGCTCTAAATAATCAAAGGCAGCTTCACCTTTGGGAAAGGGATTACAGACATTGCTGAACACAGAATAAAAGCGACAGAGCTTTGGGCATTTAGCAAATGTTACTGCGCTGTAACAAACCCGCCTAGATAGTACAGAAACTTCAGGAAATGAACCATCCAAGAGATGACGTAGTAAGTCTTTTGCGTTTTGTTTTTCAAAATCCTGAGAAGTGCAGCATTGCCCTCTTGTGGTAATAAAGGAGAACAATTAATAACAGTATTTTTAATTTAATGTTTAACTTCCAGTATTCATTATAAATACTTACAGACTCAAAAGAAATTCACATCAGAAAATGAGGGGGACAATTATTAGACTCATAATAAAACAGCTTTCTCGCTATAAGTATACAGGGTTTATAAAGGCTTCTATTTTTTTAACTAGTGTCACAAAATGCTTCTATTTGTAAGGACCCATCATGAATCTGCGCTCCTTCTCAAAAAAGGCACTAAATCCCTAAGCAGTTCAAAAGTCATTAGGAAACTGAAGACAAATGCTGTCACCCACATATTCAAATATATATATTTATGAACAACTTTCTACATGAGGACTTACAGAAAAGTTTAATTGTAGAGCTTGAAATAAGTGTCAAAGACAACACGTGGGCACCTGAGCTGTGCCTAAGCCAGTCATACACAGACAGACATACATACATCAACTGACCAGACAGTATACGCATACTGACTGACTACAGGTAAGGAGGCCACTTCCATGTGAGAAAACCCATCTCACTCCCTTGACAGGGAAGCAATAAGACATGCACATAAAACAAACAAAAAAAAAATCAGCCAAAACTTAGTGTTCAGAGTTAGTTCTTAAGTTTCTTAGTGTTTGTTTCCACATCTGTTCTCCCACAATGGCAAAGTACTGCTGAGTCTTCATATGCAAACAGCAAAAGCCACATGATGAGTAAGTGCCACTCAGCTGCAGGAACTGGCAAGTTATTGGCAGTAAACATCAATCTTCTCTTCAGAAGTCACCCTTCTTTATCCAACCTGCCACTAAAGACAAAAAGAACAAAACATACCACAGGTTTCTGTGAAGACAGGGCAAAGAAAGGGAAAAAACCAACCAAACAAAAAAACCCCAAATACCACAAGGTTGTCTAAAGACAATAAATTCCCCGTTCTAACACCTTTTATATCCAGCGAGGGACGTGCAGCCCGCCAGCAGCAGCTCATAACCTGCCCCCTGAGTCATATACAGCAATGAGGGTAAGAGATGAAGGCTTATGCAGCCTGTGTTTCGATAACCAGATGCATCTATTGCCTTGGAGAGATTCTAATTCTTAATGAAATCTCTGCCTGGCCTTCAGAGACAAAGTTTACATTAGAAAAGTCGTAGCAGTAAAGTTCATCAGTATCTCTGCCAACACTGTATGTTTCTTTTGTAGAGAGAGAGATACATGAAACCCAAAGCCATTACCCTACTTAGTTCAAACATTTTCTATAAACTCTGAGGGAAGAGAGACAATCCCAACCGGTACTGAAAAGGGACATGGAGTACAGGTCAACTCAGTGAGCAGGTCCCCAGTGCGGAGACTACTGTAAAACCGATGCATTGTAGGTGCAGAAACTGGGGAAGAGGAGGGGAAAAAAAAAAAAAAGGCCTCTGCCATCCTTGCTGTCTTTGTGTCCCAGAAATGAAGTCTCACTGAGAACATTGCGTGACAATGACTCATACTTCCATCTCTATTCCATTTCCCTCCTCTTGGTTTTTCCTCAAGTTATTCAATCTTGTAGACAACAACAAAACAGGATTTTCTCAGTGAATATATGGACAATTGTACCATGTTGTTTCTTTTTTAAACTTACTCTCAGTCCTCCTTCTCCTCCAGAACCTGAAGCTGCAATTCTTTTTTCTATTTCTTCCTGTTTCTTTTTCTTTTGCTCTACAGAGTAAGCATTCTTAATACCTCGAGAGGAAGCCTGGGAGAAAACACATTTGGGTTAAGACCAGTTAGCTATTTTTCTGGATAGAAACCAAACTGCAAGTCTTGGCGACACCATTTTGTGAACTCTGGTTTGCATGAAAAGACTGAAACACTAAGTAATGCTACTATGACATAAATGCAGACCTTTCGGATACTTCTTCATACCGTGAGCTCTTGGTCCCACAGGTATGTGAGGGTGGGTTTGTTTCATATTGTTATTACAGCCGGGTGAACATATTTAATGCAATTGCGTGTACCTGCTTTGCATCCTAAGATGCAGAACCAGAACCTCCCTTCCCAAAAGTCCCATAGATTTTTAGCCTGTATTTTTTTCCACTGTCAGGGCCTACTCTTGCCCTCACAAACAGAATTAACTGGGAAGAGATGATTCGGGCAGACAGAACTTCCGAGAGCTTTAGCTGTTTCATCATCTGTTCACTTCTTCCATCTCTTTTTATCAGAAGGCTACTTAGAGATAGGATACAGATGATGGAAATCATAATGACAGCTTCTATTCTAACACTCAATAAGCGGACAGAGAAAGTCACAAGCTCTGTATAGCTACTACAGAAATCGATGGGAACCTTACATGCAGGGGAGAAAAAAGGTTGTGTTAGTAGCGCTAGCCCGGGCTGTAGGAAATCCAACTTCTAAATTGTGATCTGTGAGAAATAACCTGTGTGATAGTCTGCCCTTCAAACTTCATAGGACGTGTGGACAGCAGCAGTACACAGATGAGAAACCTGTTGTCAACTGCCTGCTTCACGTCCTCACGGTGATGGTCTAATTGAGGACCTAGACTAGATGGCAGGAGTATCAGAACTACAGACAAACAGTTAACACTGTAAACCTAGAAAGACCGTTTTAAAAACTGATTCTTAGCTAAGTTTAGGGTTATGATACTACAGCATAAGCTATACAAAAGATGTTAAAATCTACCAAGCGAAAACAGCAATGCTCTCACCTGAAATTCAAGGCCCTGATGACAAGCACAATTCTCAATGGGCTACTAAGGCAAATCTTACCAACAAATACTAACTTACTTAGACCCTGTGACATCTAGCTTTTAGGCAACTGGCCTGCCAAGTGAGTTAGCTACCCAGACTGTCTCCACAGCACCCCAAAAGGAAGAACACCTCACATGACTTCAGGTTGAATAACGAGCAGTTAAGAAGCACGTACAGGAAAACACTAAGCAGGGAAGGACATCTGATCTACTCCCTTGTCCCTCATGAGGGGGAAACTGAATTAGGCTGCTTGCAAGACATCTCTATTACCCAACATTCAGAGGCTAAAATGCTCTCAAAGATAGTCCTGAAAAATCCTGGTAGATGTTTTATCTCTTTGTCTTTTAAGAAACCAAAAAGTAAGAGAGTGTGATACTTCCATTTTTCTTTAGCAGCTCAACGGCTACGACAGAACTTCAAAGCCATCCATAACCCAAGTTGCTTCATTTCTCCTTCCTTCCAGAAAAGCTTTTTAGCAATTTAAGAGCTAGATGGGGACGTTCCCATTTCACATGCTTCTCAAAAGTACATCTCCCACATTTATGCTTAACAAACCCTTTGCTATTTAAGATTACATGTGGATTGCTTTTAGTATGTATTCTGACACAAAATCAAGAGTTTTTAAAGAAGGACTCTGAAGCATCATTCAGCTGTTGCTCTAATTACTCACCAAACTCCCTTAAAACCAGGTCAACGTGGTCCTCATCAATAACGGTCGATTTTTAATCCAATATGTAATGTCACTAACACTCACAGAAATAACACATTCCTTTCTCTTCATAGTTCAGCTGTGGTTTCTAATACACTTTTTACTTATTGTAGATTTTGTATGGTGTATTTTATAAGCCTTTTTGAGAAGTATAGAAAGGAAGAAATAGGCTAGCTAGTTTTACATTCTGCTAGAACATTTGCATCCTACCTCTTCTAACTTTAAGGATATTGAAGTAGTTAAAACTTAGCAACTTTAAAAAGATAGAGTAAGTTAATACTACTTCTTTGCTGGAATTTGAGCTGAGAAACATGCTCAATCGTTGCCACGTTGATAAACTGAACTTGCAAGTGCCCATAACCTGCATTTGTAAGAGAAGTACAAGTGCAGTTCCACTTGAAATTACCACAACAACTGTTTGACAACTCTGGTTTGAAATATTTCTCAATCTCTTGTTTTCAAGTCTTAAAATAGGAAAAAAATATTGAACTTGCTCTTCCAATTCTTGGGTTTTTAACTACTGCAAAACTTCTCCCATGCAAACGAGCTCAGTTATCTTGCAGGGGTCTTTGGGCACCCACCTAGCTGTGAAACTCTACTGTAAATATATATAAAAAATGGTATAAAGGCAAAACATTAATAATACTATGAATATATTTCATAACAATTCCCACAATCCAGGCATGATATCCAGTGTTCCCACAGAAGCCCTAGCTGTTTTCCCCATAAACCAGTTACCTAAATATATTTTGAATAAATGGCATTTTATCAGACGTTACCTCCATCTGCCTCTTCTCAGCAGCTTCTGCTAGCTGTCTTCTTTTTATTTCCTAAATAAAATGTGAAAGTGAAATTCTATTCCAATACAGTCTGTACATTCTTCTGAAAGTCTTAATTTTTAAATATGACTCAAATCTGTAATGCAAAATGCCAACCTTAAGTCAATTAGCATCATCTTTCCCTCCATTACCAGTCTGCAAGAACAAAGTGTTTTTAGTGACTAATATGCCAGAAGAGCAGCTGCTGACGTATCTACAGTCAAACCCCACCAGAAATCTGTATTCAGCTGTATCAGGCCTTCATTCCAAAAAATCCAGACTGGAATGAGAAGGCACGCAGTGTGTGAGATGTCCTTTTGGGTTTGAAAAGGGGAAAGCTCACTCTTCCAGGCCGAATGGGCTGCTTTTCTTCTCCCCCTCCTTCCCCCCCCAATCCTCAGGTGAGCGGTGCAAAAGCATGGAGATGGGTTCCTACCCACCTAGGAGAAATGTCATCCTATAAAGGGGAGTTAGAAGCAAGCATCACTGTGCACTAGAGAGAAAAACACGGTTTTTTCCCGTTTCTGGTTAAAATGAGGGTCCTCTTGGCCTCGATTATGGCACGAACCCCCTTCACGTGAAATCCCCGGTCTCCATACAAGTGCCCACGAGTGAGATGTGTGACAGAACTGAGGGAGGCGGCGGGGTGCCAGGCCCCAGGCTGCGGGGCACCGGGTGCCACCTGCCCCGGGCGGCCTCGGCCCCGGCAGCTCCCGGGGCCCGAAGGGACGAGCTTCCCCTGCACAGCCGCTGCCTCGGACACCCCTCCCGGGGCACTGCGGCAGCCATACGGCCTTTCACCGAGGGCTGCCGCAGAGCGACGGCGCAGGGAGGCCCCGGCTCTGTGGCCCGGCCTCCATTTTAAGGCAGGCGGCCCGTCCCCGTCCCCCCCCACCCCGCCCCGGCGGGGAGGGCCGGTGCTCCCCGCGCTCGTTCCCCGTCCCGGTGCCGCTGGGCGTCACTACCCGCTTACAAACAACCGGGCGGAAGGCAAACCACCCCCGGCCCGGCAGCCGCCGCGGCCCCGCACTCACCGGGTCGGGCGTCTCCACCACGTCCTTGACGGCGCCCCCCATGCAGGGCAGGCACAGCCCCATGGCGGGCCCCACCACCGGCAGGGCCGGCGACCGTTGGGGAGGCGGCGGCTGAGGGAGGAGGAGGAGGAGGCGGTGGCGGCGGCAGCAGCGGCCCCGCCCGCGGCCCTCGCCAGGCGCCGCGCTCCGGCAGGGCCCGCCCCGTCATGGGGCCAGGAGCGGCGCCCCGACGTGCCGCCGGGGGCGGGCATGGCCGGCCCGGGGCCGGCGAAGGGGAGAGACCCGCGGGGAAGCAGGCTCTAGCGGGCCCGCGCTAGTTCCCCCCCCCCCAGGAATTAAACTAAATTAAATTCATTCTGTTAGGGCAAAAGGGACAATAGTCTAATTAATTTCCAGCTCGCTCCGGTAAACCTTGTAGAGGGGTTCAGAGCCTGCTGGAAGTATGCTTCAACGGCAGAGAGCGTTTCCATTCCCTGGCCCGGTGCTGCCGCCCGCTGGCGCTGAGCGGGGGCTGGCGGTGCGAACCGCGCAGCGGGTACGTGTGCTGATGGCAGGAGAGCGCTGGTGCTGCTGGTGCTGCTGGTGCTGCTGGTGCTGCTGGTGCTGCTGGTGCTGCTGCGTGCCAGGAGGGGGGCTCTCATGCCGGGTTTCACCCTCTTTCTTTGAAGCTCCAACACGGTTCTGGTGGTGGTGTCTCAAAGGTCCTTTTGAAAGCTAGTGCTGATTTGCCTGTGGCCAAGCCCTAAGCGTGTGGTCTTAGCTTGCAGCCATCTCATCAATAAGTGCTGAAAGCATCTGCCAGCGCTGCTTTTTCCTGGAGGACCGTGCCCTCACACGCGTGAAGATGGGTTATGAGAGCCGCTGGGCCGGGTGGGGATGGCACGGGCCTGTGCAGCCCGGTCCTTGTTCAGGTCTCCTCCAGCAGCTTTCGGCCTTTTTGACTTGCATGTGTAGCCGAGGAAAACATTCACATTTCTTTGCTAATCATTTATGTTCATCTTGAGATGTATGTGATTTTTTTTTTTTTCTATTTTAATATTTTTAAATGCTTATGTCATTTAGAAAGCTTCTGGTTTTAGATGGATTAATACTTTATTTTGCGTTCAATCTTTTGTCCTTTTGAAATGGTTTGCTGTGGCCTATTGCCAGGAACTGCCATGCAAGAATTTCTGTCCTTGCTGGCCTTCATTGGAAAATTCGGTATCAGAGGAAACCAAAAGTCTTTTCCTCTTTTCTGGCTCTTCCGCTATTTCTCTTTCCTTTTCTTAAAATTTTGCTGCCTTCTCTTCTAGTTATTTATAGTAGACTCCAGCATTACCCTATTCAACAACATTTCCTGAATTTGAGTGTTGGTGTATACGTCCATCCCCAAGGATTATGTAAAGAGTATAATATGTATTCTTCATAAACAATGCAACATCTACCCAGCTTCTTTCCTGCCTCTGTGATTTTGAACAAGGTATATCTTTTTGCACCAATGTTCTTGTCCTGTGATTAATTCCACGAGCCTGTGATGTCATGCATTATTGTAAAGTACTAATTTAAGTTCTTGTGTTTGTTCCCTGCAGCTATATTTAGCCATCAGAGAGGGTCATCACGATGCTGAACTAAGTACTTTACACAAGTTACAACATGGTCCTAGGCTTTCTGAACTGGACATCAAAAGTCTCGCTGTCGTCGTGGGAGACTGAAGAGGCTCGTGGAAGGGGGAGCAGCAGGAGGGTCACCTGCTGCCCGTCCCTGGCTAGCGAGGCTGAGATTATCTGCAGGAGTGCACAAAAGCTTTAGCAGAGCAGCTGGGCTGCGTTGGGTTGTCCTAGGAGCTGCAGCACCTCTGCATGCAGCTTTCCCGCTGCATGGTGTAGTGTGTTATGATTTAACTTTCTGCTTTGTAATGAAAGCATTTATTATTTTTTTTTATTTTTAAAGTATCAAGATGCTATTGTTTTATGGTTATGTGGATTAAGTGCTTAGTGTTTGTCAAGCTTCAGGGTAGAACTGAGGGATTCTCGGCTGGTTGCAGTCCCCCGTTTGATCCATCAGATGATAATGCCTGAGAGCGGCTAAAATACACTTTGCCGCATCTAAAAGATTTAGGGAAGACTGCAGCATACTTGGACAGAACTCTGCATAGAGAAAGAGAGCACAGCTTTCTGGTAGTATGAGCTGGTCAGACACGTAACTGAAAAGGTGAGTGGTTCAAGCAAAACTTCAGTTCTTTTGAAGTGCCTGCTTATGCAGGTAGTCAGAAAGTTGTTTATTGAGAAGTAGCAGGAAATATGGTAACAACTTGTTCTGTAACAAAGGGTTATCACTGAGGGTTTTCAAGGCTGATGTTTTTACTGCTGAAGTTTTAGGCATAACTTTTCAGTGAAGTCACTTAGATTGAGGTGCTTTAATAACTGGTTCTTCTTGAGACTTCCGGAATGAGCTTAAAGAAATTCTGAGGATGTGTAACTTGAAATGAATTCAACAGGTTCTTTGTGTGTTCAGATACACTGATAACCAGTGATAGCTTGAAAATTAGATACAAATTCAGATTTTGGGGGTAATTTGGGCTCTCTATGTGTGAGGAGTTGGCCTCGCTGTATTCCAAGAGCCAGGTGAGGATTGATAGCTCTCTGGCCTGTAGCACCAGGGCAGCTGATTCCCTGGGGCAGTTGTGTGATGTGTGATAGCACTAGTAAGACACAGACCAGTCCTGTGGTTTTTGGCTGAATTCATCTGCGTTGCCTCGGGAAGCATATCTGAAAACACGCAGTAGCAGTTACCTGTCTTTCTTTTCTTAAGAGAGAGTCTCCTAATCCTTACCACTCAATCTCTGCTTTTTTTTTCCTCCTGGAAACTTACTCCCTGTGTTGGGTGTGAACAGTGCAGAGCATCCCTCTGTTTTTTGGCAGTGAAGCTCATCTTCATAAACACAGCAGTGATCGCTTGACAGAGCAAAGCGTGCTCTTCTCCATTACAGGTTGCAATGCTCTTTGATTAATGGTGTGCTGAGTGTTTCTTGATGCTGTGAGGTCAGAACTATTAATGCCTGGTAGCTCAATAGTAACAGAAGGTTAGGGGTCTTTTATTTGTTTTAGTGCTTTGGGGTCACTTTTGTCCACTTCCCTCACCCTGCCAAATAATACTGTAGTGGAGTAACACATTAGTTATGGAACCAACTTAAAAAGAAACATACTTAACACTGACATTAATAGTAGTAGCACATGGTTTTTAAATGGGGTTCCTAAGCTGAGCAATTTTAAATTTTTTATTCATGTGATGAATTGTGTGCAGTGAGTTTTGAATATCTGATTTAACAAGAAATACATATTAAAAACGTCACTGACCTTTCTGCAGGTTTTTGGCAGCGCGTTAGAAGATGTGGCAATTTGTTAATCGGTTCATTTGTAATGGTTTAGTTATGGTGGCATTTGCGCAAGAATGGTATTGAATTGCATCTTATTCTGACTTTTATCAATGTTGATGAGTCTCTAGCTCTTATCTTCTCGAAATCCAGCAGGTGGTACTATTGACACAAAAATTTCCTGTATTTCCCAAATCTATAACCACACCTTTGATTTATTGTTTTGTTTTGATATTATGGGCAGTGTGGCTTTGAATAGGAATGGAGATGCTAATATCTGCTAGATTTCTGGAAGCATCAAAAAGCTTTTCACAATAACTGACAAGGACTGCAGGGGGAAAAAAAAAGGCAGTTTTTACCCTGCGCCATTGTGTGTGCAGAGCAATGGAGGTACAAGGGAAATTACTTCAAGAACCCTGGCCAAGTGACTCACAGGTTGATGACTTTCACTTCCATGCACAATGTAAATTAGCCTTTACATGTACTCAGTTTGCCCCATAAATGTCTTTTTCAATACCTCCATCTTCCGAAACACTTCGTGTCATTACACCACTACAAAAGAGAATCTATCAAGTACGAGGTCTAAAGGGCGCACAGCAATTGTAGTGTTGACCTTTGAACATGGGAACGTATTGATAATGGAGGATTCATATTCTTGCTATTGCACATAAACCTAGAGAGGATCTGTTTCTGACTGATAGTTTAGAAAGTTATCATGCTCATTTAATTATTTAAAAAGAAAAGTAAAATTCATTAGTGATTAAATTATAGTTGGGATTTAACTTGGGAATGTTCAGTTACTTACCATATCTCTCTTCCAGCTAATAAAAATATTCATTTGAATTTTAAAATTCAGGAATCTTTCTTCAAGAGAAGACAAGTGTCTGTAAGAGTGGCTGTGACTCAATCGTAACTGTGGTTTGGGAATCGGCAGTACTTGCTTTTGCCATAGGCAGCTTTCAGAGCGACAAAGACATGGAGCCCTTTCCAGGAAAGGCATGGAACAGCTTGGTGCCGGGCTGTCTGCTGGAAAAGTAATTGCAGCATCTGTGAACGTTTATATACATCTTTGTGGCCCTGATATGTTACTCTGTAGTTGTTAGCCATCAGTTTAAATATCAATAGGAAAGGACTGAAGCTAATCAATAGGAAGGCTGTCATTGATTTTGGTGAGAGCAGGCGCAGTCCTGATGGGCAGCGATGCGCAGCGGATGTCTGTCGGGTTTGGTTAGCAAGCCTCCAGGTCTGACGCTCTCCGCAGCAGTTCTACTACGTCAGTCCCACTTAAGTTATTTCTTCTCTGGCTGTATTGTTGCATGCCGCCATCCTCTCCAAGTAGTAAATTAAAGGGGAAATCAATTTCTGGTTGTAGAAGAGTTCTTGTCTCTGTGTAAATGCCACCTGCAATTCAGGGGAATGTGCTTATGGAGTCCTGTCAGCTACAGAACAGCAGGTCGGGCTGGAAGGGAGTGTTTCCACCTCTGTCCTGTCCTCTTCAGGGCCATTCGAGTGCTCTATAAAATATGTATAATCCAGGCAATAAGTGGTTAGCCGCAAGAAACAGGCAGACTCTGCTACGCTTCAGGCACGCTGAAGCTATTGAAGTTGGCAACGGTGCTGGTTTTGGATCCTCAGCTGCTTCGTTCTGGCTCCTTCCTCCTTGGGGGGTTCAAGAACAGCCATGTGTGTAAAGCCTTCCGTCCAAAGGGCGGTTACTGGAGACGCAGGCTCCGAGTGCTGGTGTAAGGAATCAACAAACAATGCGACTTTGATGGTTTTTATTCATAACATTTTATTCATATATGGGGAGGTTGATTCCCACCACAGAGATCATGAGATCTTAGGACATAAGTTCATTCTCACCTCAGTACCTTCTTAGTAGTTCCATCAGAGTTCATGGTAGAAAAAAATAAAGATCTTTTCTTGCTGTTGCCAAATCAGGTTCTTAATTATTATAACTGATTGTGGGCCAAGAGAAAGGAGACAGTTGCATGGGATGAGCACAATTTAGTGACTTAGTATTTTGTGTCTTTTTATAGGTCTGTGTCTCAGGAGTTACATCCGATAAGAACCGTAGATTTGTACCTGTCTGGAAACATATGACAAGAAAATTTCAAGACAGTGTCTGGTTTTGGACAATTTAGAAAACTAGCTCTTAAATAACTAACTTTAGACAAAAGATATTTTATATATGTGCATAGTAGAATATTAGCAGTGAAATAATAATGAACTTTAATTTTTCCCTCTGTTTAGATGTATATAAATCTGCACAAAATGTAGGAAGGCTGTGGGATCTGTAAGCAGCAGTTAGATGAAAATACACAATTAATACTTCATGACAGGTTAAATGTACTAGTTCTCAACATCATTGCAAGTTTGAGAATTTTTTTAAAGAATGTAGCAAGGTTGGGTTTTTAAATTTACTTGTTATTCTAACTCATTCTACCCAGAGGTGAGTGAATATGGTGTAACGCTTAATTATAGATTGCGGATGCAGATATTTAGTGTTCACTTCATGAGTTTCCTCAAATTTCTTTTTATATTTTAGCTTAGGGATTACTGTGAATGTCAGACTGCAGTCCAAGCTCT
The DNA here is from genome assembly GCF_018139145.2 of Gymnogyps californianus. Taxonomy (NCBI): domain Eukaryota; kingdom Metazoa; phylum Chordata; class Aves; order Accipitriformes; family Cathartidae; genus Gymnogyps; species Gymnogyps californianus. Next base: position 5,817,026 of record NC_059475.1, read on the forward strand.
GTATGATCTCTGAGAGTACAGCTTTTGTTGAGGTCCATGAAAGCTGAGCTTTTTTTAAGCTATGGCTTAACTTACTTCAGAAGCTTGCAGCTAATCTTGGTAGTTTTCCTTCATTAGCAATGAATCCCTTTCCATTAGTTTCACATCTTTCCTCGTGGATTGTCACGATCTGCTCTACAGAAGCAAGACAGCTTTTCAGGTTTAAGGATGTTGCTAGTTGGTGACTAAAAACTTGCATACTGCATACAAGCCTTCTGTCTATATGTTTTCCTTCTGTGCAAAAAACTGTGCAAAATTTCTGGGAAAATTCAGTGTACAACTCAGCATCATATCCTTGAATAAAATCTGTGAAAGCACGTGGAAGTCCTGCTCGACTGACTGTCCAGCATCTAATGATAAACTCTGAATCCTGGTGAAGCTCTTCAGCTTTCTCTTCTACCTAAAACAAGAATGCTTTTAGCTACTGTGCTGAGCATGTTCAGATGATGCATTTATCAGTCCAGGATACCTCAGTTAGACAGTAATTAGGGACTGCCAAAAGAACATCTGTTTACAGTCACCACTTCTAAGGATAAATTTGCATCGTGAAATAGCTTGTGCTTGAGTACAAGGGCAATTAAAACCCAGAAGGAAGATTTCACTGCTTTTTAAGGTCAATTTGCTCTCTGCTTGCCTTTGTGCCGCTACACAGTTTGAGAAATCACTGTGCAATAGGCTCCTTTACAAGACATACAGCAATGCATATGCTTTCTCCCTCTAGCACGTTAGCAGAGATAGACTTGGAGTTATTGGGCATAAATAAAACAAGTAAAATGCAGACTGTCTTCCCACAATTGGATAAGGATGGGAGCAGATGATTCTTGGCCTTTGCACGTTCTGCTTGGTTTCTGCAGGCACCTGATACTCTCTGGCCCTGCCTGGGGCACCAGTTTCGTATCTTGGGTACAGAACGGAATTAAGCTCTCGCACATCTGGCTTCTGCATGTCGACTAACCCTCACCAATTTGAGGAGGGGTTCACAGTCTGTTCCCTGCCATAGTGTCTGTATTCCCGGAGACTGGTACAGCTTTAATGTACCTCATTAAAAGACGATATTCTTGCTGAAATTTTGTCCTGCTCAAAATTGGCTGGATACAGCTGCTCTGACGCTTCCCAGTTTGGGTCTTTTACTGGTTGACTACTCACTAACATGGGTCATGTTGCAGAGTTGCCTCTTCAGACTTGAGAAATGCTTAGGCCCTTGCGAAGAGTGTGGCATATAAAGAGTAGGGCTGTGAGAGCAGGGACATCCTACAGCGTCTCCTACAAGGCTGTGGTATTTTCATACGTAAGTGCATTTGTACTATTGGTATGTGTGTTTTGTTTTGTTTTTTAGAACCTCTTGCGTCTGCTCAGTGGGGAACACTTGGGTTCACTTACACGTTTTTAAATCAGTATTGCGGGGCGGCGGGGGGCCAAAAGGTGAAGAACACAGACGTGCATTTCTCTTTCTCTCATCCTGGAAATGTGACTTAAAAATTAAGCCTGTACCTTAAGAAAAGTGATACATGCTTCCTGTACCAAACCAAAGCATCAAAAATTGATGTTTGCAGTCAGCAGATGCTGGAGTGTCTGACAGCGTACTTGGCTGAAATCTACCTTTTTTTCTCTTTCCCTTTTTGTGTAGATCAGACTAGATCTTAACGATAAAACTTTTAGTGATACATAAATTATTCTGTCACCAACACCCACGGGTGCACGTTCTGGCGCATATTTGCAATGTTGATGTTTCATGGTTTCTTCAGTCATATGGCAAGCTGCCTGTGTGATTCCATGAACGTAGCAATATTTCTTTGCCTTAATTATCTCCTTGAAACAAGAGAAGAACATACCTAAACTTTACCTACACACACGTCTGGCGATAAATTACTGAGTAATGATTTTAGGACTTCATTTACAGTGTAATGCCATATCACAGTCCAATAAATAGAAATCGGAAAACTAAAGGTAAAAATCAATTATTTAACATTATAATGGAGTTCTAGGAAGTTCTAATAATTAAGCTTGTCAGAGCTATATGGAAAAACAAGAACGTTTGCCAGACCTTTAGAATAAATGTATATAATTCTAGTATGTCTCTTAACAATAAATGAACTATGTTGTTTCTTTGTTATTCCATTTGAAATAGTGTGTTTTGTAGGAAATTTATAAGGTTTATATATGTTATATAAACTTCTGCTTTCCGGTGTGACTGACTATGTTTAATAAAGGCTCTAGGAATAATTGAACAGAAATCATCGTGCAGGCCATATAGATTGAATCCCGATAACCATAGTGAAATTCAGGAAATAGTAAAGGTGTGGTAAACTCCCAGAACTTTGCCTGTGCATCATGTTACCAGCAAATCCTGTTGCAGTAAGTTGTCTTTATTCACTGGTGTTTCCAGAAATGGTTGCCATAGTTTTCAGGACACATCAGTCTCTGAGACTGTTGATGTTTTAATCCCATACGAGAAGAGAATGGCAATGGGAAGAGGATTTCATGTTCCCAGCCCTTTACTGTCCTCTGATATACACTAGTGGTGAATCAAATGTATTCTTACTAATTACCAGATAAAGAGCAAACAAGCAGTCAATGAGCCTTTCCAGGGAAACACTTTTTCAACTATAGCCTTCAACTTAACCATGTGTGTGTGCATGCATGCATTTATAAACACACAGAAATGCTTAACGGGCACAGAAGTGAGAAGTTTGCTTGAAAGATAACGAAGGGATTTTTCATTGCTATAGAAATGTTCTGAGAGTTTGCTTTGTCTCCTAGGTAGGAAGTTTGCTGGTTTGAAACAGGCTGGTTGGAGCACTGTTAATTTGCTTGGGAAAGGGCACCTTGTAGCTGTTCGTGAACTGAACAAGCAGTCCGCTGCTTTAAAATGCTGACCACAGAAGAGGCGTGGGTACGCCTTGTCAGGAGCAGCTAACACAATAGTGCTTAATAACCTCATTCCTTCGTCCTGTGACATTTTAGCATTTATACTCCCACATGTTTCGTGTCTTGCCAGCATTACAACTTCCATGTTCTTTTCTCTCAGCTGCTTCTTATCTTACAATTTTCCAACTACTTTTGTCAGGGGTGATCTTGCAAAACCTCTGCCCATGTACTGACCCTGCAGAAGAATACTGTCTCAATTCTGCATTTCTACATGTGCTTATTATAGACAGAAGTGTTTGTGTCGCTCCGTTAAAGTTTCCTGACACTTAGCGTGACAAGATTTGGGTTTCAGCTTTTTCTAACACTGCCAAACTTGAGCTGCTTGGACTGAAATTCTTCGTGTGGGTGTTTGCCTCAGGCTGCCTTTCTTTGAGGAGCTTCAGCCAAAAAAAAAAGGTTTCGCTACTAGGGGTGGTATTTGGGCAGCACCAAGTCAGATGCTTAATGCAAATAACTGCCCTGAGACTCTTGTGTGTCAAAGCTCTTTAGCAAAGGCCTTACCCCAGTGTCAGGGGTGTGACTTGTGCGGGGATAAGATGCCAGCCCTTGGCAGCTCTAGGTATTGGTCAACACTGAGAACACATGGGAGTTTTGATGACTGGTGGAGAAAAAGCTGTGCAGGTGGAAGTGGAAGAGTAAGTGGGAAACAGAACTGCTTCATGCTGGCTCTCACTTCAGGATTCTTGACTATCTTCAGAAGCAGTGCTCGCTATTTTTAACTGGCTGCAGCAATTAAAAAGAAATGCTGTCTTTTCTGTGAACTGGAGATCAAATCTGAATCTCGTTAGTATAATGTTTCCATGGCAACATTTTGCCTGTTTATTCTATATAGTTGAACTTAGAATTTGGATTCAGACAAACTTTATGTTCCATGCAAGTAACAAGTTATCATTTTTAAAACTGAATTAAAACAATTATGCACAACTACTGTAGGCTGATATGTACTTTTTGGTGAGGTATTGATCCTAACGCTGAATGTGAGTCACTTCCAATTGATAGTTGCCTATTAAATAAATGGGAATTACAAATTTCTGTTTAAGCCTGCCCAGTTGTCAGTCAGACTTTCTTTGTGAGCAACTCTTCGGACTATGAAAGAAAAGTTTCTCCAAGCACTACACATTATGTGTACTCTGTTACAAGTCATGGTAATAGCATCTGTAGAAAAACATGCCTTGTAGAACTAGCCCGCTTCTCCTCCTTATCCTTAAGGACTCAAGGAATCTTGCTGAAATCCAGACTGCAAATTAATTGTGAATATATGTTTTGCGTGATTGCAAGTGTGCAGTTTATCCCAATATATTTTCAAACCATGTATAAAACAAAGTGTGACTCTGAGGCGCAACTGAAGTAGTTGGCTGCATTACCAAAATCTCGTATGGTATTACAGGAGCCATTGAAGTGCAGCGGTACTGGATACAGATGGGCGCTGCTGGAACAATCAAGCACTGACATGGCACTGTGGAAATTGTTAACGCTACAGGTCTTTCTGTTACTGCAGTGACTTGCTAAAACCAGACAAAATAACAAAGGATGGACAATAATAAGCACATCGTTGTAGATGAATTCTATATGTCTTTTTAACTGACTGTTGCAAAACATTTGTACTACTGGCTTACTGAGATAAGTTTTCAATACTGCTATTATGCTTCCTATTTATCTCTGGTTTTAGTTATTAATTTGTCAATGACTAATTTCAGCTGGTATTTAATATATATAAGCAGAAAAAATGCAACTGGATTGCCAGGGTGAGAGGTGTAACTTATACCTGTATTTAAGGAATTTGTAAAACCAGACACTGATCTCGCAGGTACGAACTGTACTCACAAGATGGTAGTTGTGCATCAGATTAATGAGAAGTATGCCCCAGTGTCTTCCAAGGCAGTGTTATTGATATCCCATATAAATTGAAAACGATCTTCCACAACATTTTCAACCTGGTGCCTTTTAAAATAGTATCCTAAATTAGGTTTGGAATATATTTATATTCGGTACTTGAAACGGAAATGCACAAATCTTGTAAGGGAATCTATGCATCCTACCATCTCTCTCTTTCTGTCCGTGTATATATATACGTGCCTGTGGTGGGTTGACCCTGGCTGGATGCCGAGTGCCCACCAAAGCCGCTCTATCACTCCCCTCCTCAGCTGGACAGGGGAGAGGAAATATAACGACAGGCTCGTGGGTCAAGATAAGGACAGGGAGATCACTCAGCAATTACCATCACGGGCAAAACAGTCTTGACTTGGGGAAAAAAAAATTAATTTATTACCAGTCAAATCAGAGCAGGATAATGAGAAATAAAACCAAATCTTAAAAACACCTTCCCTCCACCCTCCCTTCTTCCCAGGCTTAACTTCACTCCTGAATTCTCTACCTCCTCCCCCGAGCGGCACAGGGGGATGCGGAATGGGGGTTTGGGTCAGTTCATCACACGTTGTTTCTGCCGCTCCTTCCTCCTCAGGGGGAGGACTCCTCACACTCTTCCCCTGCTCCAGCGTGGGGTCCCTCCCACGGGATACAGTCCTCCATGAACTTCTCCAACATGAGTCCTTCCCACGGGCTGCAGTTCTTCATGAACTGCTCCAGCATGGGTCCCATCCACGGGGTGCAGTCCTTCAGGAACAGACTGCTCCAGCGTGGGTCCCCCGTGGGGTCACAAGCCCTGCCAGCAAACCTGCTCCAGCCTGGGCTCCTCTCTCCACGGGGCCACTGGTCCTGCCAGGAGCCTGCTCCAGCATGGCTTCCCATGGGGTCACAGCCTCCTTTGGGCATCCCCCTGCTCCGGCGTGGGGTCCTCCACAGGCTGCAGGTGGAGATCTGCTCCCCCGTGGACCTCCATGGGCTGCAGGGGGACAGCCTGCCTCACCAAGGTCTTCCCCACGGGCTGCAGGGGAATCTCTGCTGGGGCGCCTGGAGCACCTCCTCCCCCTCCTTCTTCACTGACCTTGGTGTCTGCAGAGCTGTTTCTCTCACATACTCTCGCTCCCCTCTTCAGCTGCAATTGCTGCTGAGCAGTAACTTTTTCCCCTTCTTAAATATGTGATCCCAGAGGCGTTACCACTGTCGCTGATGGGCTCGGCCTTGGCCAGCGGCGGATCCGTCTTGGAGCCGGCTGGCATTGGCTCCATCGGACATAGGGGAAGCTTCTAGCAGCTTCTCACAGACCCCACCCCTGTAGCCCCCCTTGCTACCAAAACCTTGCCACACAAACCCAATACAGTGCCCACATGCACACACATGATTGTCAAGTATGATGTTATGACAAGTACTGTCATAGCAGCATGTCGTCTTGTTGGGCGCTGGTAAGAGCGCAAATTAAAGCAAACCAAGAGGGATGCTGGTGAGCACGATCCAGAAAGCCTAGACATGACTTGGAAAAATACCAGTGGAAATCATGTTTCAACCATGAAAATATAAACTGGTGTGTAAGAAACAGAAGAGGAACAATACAGTACCATTAGATACCTGATTATCTGTGACAGAATTTAATGGCAAGCAAATAATCAGTGTATCATTTGAGCACAGATGTTTCTGAGTGTCTCAGGAATTACATCTAGATATCTGAAGAACGGCTTGTATCTCTATTCTTAACATGTAATTCTAAAATCCAGCAGCTAATTGTTTGGGCAAAAGAAGAGTTTGTAATGAACAAGATCCCAGAACTCTACTTATTGTTCCACAAAATAAGCTGTCCTGGGGACTTCATGATATAAGACCTACTATTAAGTATGAACAGTTGCACAGATCACATATCATTAAAGCAACTGTTAAGGTAAATTTAGGTATTTTCTTATTTATTAGTAATATCTGCCTGCTGGCTTGTTTTTTTCCTCTCTCGAGCTTTCTGTGGTCTATTTATGCACTGCGATTGCCAGAAACATGTTTAGAACCTGAAGAATGTGCTTTTCTGGCTTAAAACTGAGCAGATTAAAAAGCTTGATGCCTTTTGATGGGGAAGATCTTGTCATGTGGTCCAAGTGATTTGACATGAAATGAGAAAATTCATGAAGCCCCAGTGAACTTTGGGGACTGTCAAATCCGGTATTTCTTGTGTGTGTGGGGGAAGACTTTGCAATAGCCTCTATGTTTAAGTTGCTGTTGCCCATGATTTACAGCACAATCTTCTTCCAGTTAGTCATGCCGTTTGCTCTTTCTTGGTGTCATTAAATTTAGTTGCTTTTGGTGAAGAATTCTTTAATTAAGGTTTTAGTGTGTTCATATACTCCCTAATTCCACCAGAGCTTTCTTTTCTAATGAAAGAAAAGGGGATCACAAGTTGAAGAAACTGCTGTTCTCCTAATGAAATGCTGTAGCATATGCTCTTGAGCGTGATCTTTCGTATCTTAAGTCCTGTAAGTAAAAATGTCTCTTGACTAATTCATGTAGCAAGGTTTAAAAGCCCATAGCTGCCTGATAAATTCTGTGTTTTCTTCTGTCAGCCACCTAAAATCTTCAAATACAAAGGTACATGCTTTTTAGAGGCACTAATTCAGCAGTATTGAAGAATAATTCTGGTTGGTAATAATTGATTTTTACAACATTAAAGCTTCCAAGGTCAGTGCTTTGCTTTATGCTGTTCAGAAAGTTTCACTATACCTTTACGTACACGTGCATTCACTGGCTGGAAGTTGCTGATAGATTACCCTGAAATTTAATATTTGCAGAATACCGTCTTCTTTGGTTACCTCCTGCTTAATGTAAAGTAGCTTGTGTTTATACATCTTGGAATCACAGGATATTTAACTTATGACTAAGACTCTCTTCATTCATTCCTGAAATACAATAGGCAACAAGCTATGTAAAAATACTCCCATGTTACATAAAATATCAGGACCATAAGAATAGGAACTGTGACTCTAAACGAAGAATTGAAAGCGATGAAAGGAAGAATTAACTTTCCCCTTCTTAATAATTATATTCCTTATTCCTAGTATTCCTACAGGAATAACATCTTGTATCCAGTGATGTCATGGTAATATTTACAATAAGATCCATTCTTAGTGAAACCAGTAAGACGTAAATGCGTATACTCATCCATGTAAAATACTTTATGGGGAAATTCCTCATCATGGTTAGACTACTTACTCTAATAATGCATCAGGTTCAGGTGTCCATCATTAACTGCATATTTTACAGAAATGATACAACGTTACATCCAAATATAACCAAGGTCTTTCCCTGGGAACTGCATCTGCAAAGAGGAGCTTGCCCTTCATACTGCAGAAAATTGCACGTTTCTGGCATCTAGGGAACTTGGAGGGTTGATCACAGTAATGTGTTCTTATTCTCCAAGCCTGTGCTTCCATGAGCTCTGGTGCTCTCCTTTTATCTCCCCATTAAGAAATAGGACCCTGAAGACACAAGACTGCTTCTAAGTGATCCTAAATAGATTGAGGTTCTGTTATACAATGTCATTTATGTGCATAGTTGTTACTGAGACAATATTACGCCGTCAAGGTTGAGGACAAGGTCAAGGCAGCACACATACAGCTTTATGGACGGAGAAATCGAGGCACAATGAGTTTCACCAGACTCACCAGGAGGTTCCTGGTGAAGTAAGGGGAAGCATGCAGAGCTCCTGAGGACCACCAGCCTCGCATGTACGCCTCAGGTCTGACTTTTTAAAACAACTACAAATTCCTGCACAGACTAGCTTCTCCCACAGCCTTGTTCAGGTCTCAGTAGGTGTGTTGATATGATATGTATCCCTTCCACATGACATGCGTATTAATGGCTTGCAAATGAGAGGGTGTGAAAAAGGCTCATATATATGTATATGCATTTATAATATATATGCATATATATGTACATATACAGAACATATTTTTAAGAGAAGATAATTAAGAGGCTGGAAATTTTAACTGGAATAGAAACAGGTGATATTGTTCTTCAGAAATATTACTTATTGTCTTGAGATTCTTCCAGAAAGAAGTCTAACTGCTTTATTATGGCTGTGCATCCTGCAGTTTTACATGATAATCCATCTAAGATATTTGGGGCTTTACTTTTCTTTTTAGAGCTCCTGTTATTTTTCTTCTCACTTAAGATGTAAATTCAAAGCAAACCTCATCTATTGAATCTGTTAATCTCTGGATTAACAGGAGTTGTTAAACTGATTTGCAAAGCTTGTTTTGAGAGCTATTAAGTTTCACCTCTTTCCTCGTACTTGATTGAATAGTGATTTTTAGGATTACTGCATAGTTTAAATTCTCTTCAATGTAGAAACTATCATTTTGGAGACTCTCTATGAATTGTAGTAGAAGCAGTGCTGCATTTCTATTTACTTGTAAATGTACACAGTTTATGGAATACTTATCTTTTATACTCACTATTCCAGAAGAAGAAATTGAGAGATGAGAGCCATTTCAAGATATTGGACACTCTAGTGTTTGTGTGAATGAAAAGATGTGGGTCTGAGTTGAACTTCATGTCTAATGTTGTAGGTCTAATTAAACTGGCTGTATAATTTACAAATGACTGACAAAATCTCAAAGGAGTGGTGTTTTCATTTAGGCTAGCCCCGTCCTTTTTAATGTAGGTCAGAAAATGGTTTTATTAATTCATAGGATTAAATAAATTTAAATGGTATTTTTTCTTCTGAAATTAATTCCGTTGTGGAGAGTCCTGTGACATTTAACAGGAATGAAACCAATAAGGTTTTCTACATAAATTACATTAGAAATGTGCATATTTTAAAGGAATTACCTGTTTTTTAAAGAGGGCTTTTGAACCCTTCTCCAGAATTGTATTGGAGGGATAGAATTCTTTCTTCAATGTCAGGAGATACTTTAGGATGATGTCGTGGTTTAACCCCAGCCAGCAACAAGGCACCACGCAGCGCTCACCCCTCCCCTCTCCCAGTGGGATGGGGAGGAGGATCGGGGGAAAAAAAACAGTAAAACTCGTGGGTTGAGATAAGAACAGTTCAATAACTAAAATAAAATATAATACTAACAATAATAATAAAAATAGAATAATTGTAATGAAAAGGAATATAACAAAAAAAGAGAGAAATAAAACCCAAGAAAAGACAAGTGACGCACAATGCCATCGCTCACCACCCGCTGACCGATGCCCGAGCAGCGATCCGCCCTCCCGGCCAACTCCCCCGTTTATATACTGGGCATGACGTTCCATGGTATGGAATACCCCTTTGGCTAGTTCAGGTCAGCTGCCCCGGCTCTGCTCCCTCCCAGCTCCTTGCACACCTGCTTGCTGGCAGAGCATGGGAGACTGAAAAGTCCTTGGCTTAAGATAAGCGCTACTTAGTAACAACTAAAACACCAGTGTGTTATCAACAGTATTCTCACACTAAATCCAAAACCCAGCACTGGACCAGCTACTAGGAAGAAAATTAACTCTATCCCAGCCGAAACCAGGACAGATGACTATTCCTTTTGTGATATTTTAATAAAACCTTCCACAAGGGTTTCCATCATAAGATGCTCTGCTATAATGCCATTTGTGACATTTTCTCTCAGGTGAGTCAGATGTTCTGCAGATTTGAATTTCAACATGAGGTGAAAAATGTTTGTTTTATTGTAGTAGAACCATAGCAGATCAGGGAAGGGAAGGAATGCCTTTTACCTTTCGGATGTTTAAGATGTGCCTGAGTCATACCTTGGCTGACCGTGACCTGCTTTGAACCACACTGGGCTACCTGGAAAGTTACTGGCCGCAGGCAAAGTCGTTCAAGCACTTAAATGTAATAGATGAGTGAAATGTACCCTGGCACCCTCTCACTCACTAATAGGCATCCAAAAACATAACAAAAATGTCTTTTGGAGTTTCTATTAGATTACAAGAGATGCATGCATATATTGAAATAAAAATAAATTAATATTTTTATTCATAAGAGAGGAACTATGACTCTCTCTCTGTTCATGACTATATTTCACTTTACCATGCCCAGTCAACTCATGAAAATAGCTTTCCTATCTTGTCTTTTGGTATCACAGCTGTTGTGGTTTCGCTGAGACAGCAGCCTTAAAATATTTTTGATCAATACATGCATACTTACGGGTTTAAGGTTAGCTAACAGCTTGGACTATTCAGGAGAAAAGAGCATAAGGTGGAGTTGGAACCCCCATGAGTCTATAAGCTGCTCGCACCCTGGGCTTGGGTCCATGAGGATGTCACTTGTGGGGATTAGAAAAAATACGTGATGCCTGGTATGTGTAGCAGGAACGGGGAGAGCTTTGGTTCTGCTTTTACAGTAACTCATCTGAGTAGTGGACAGAAATGAATTATTTTGTATGACGGCTCTGGGACACGGGAGAAACGTTGCTTCTGAGAGCAGATCCTGAATATCAGTGTTTCCTCTCTTACTTTCCCATCAGAGATTTAGTGGCATAAAACAGTCTTGGGAGGTTGGAAGTGGTGTTTTAAATCTTAGGAAGAAGAAATTGAATCATGTCTCAATCCTGCACCACCTCACCCATGCCTCAGTCCTGGCCCACACGCAGTGAAAGGGTGCGTGATGCTTGCTATTTAAAAATCTGTCCTGCCTTTACCCTTTTCTCCCTTACTCTCTTTAGGAGAAAAGACATCATTCAAAACTTCTAGGAAAGGGTTCCAGACCTTTGGTCCAAGGAAAAGCCGAGGGCGAGGTGCTGAAGCTCCAGAGAGCAGAATTCAACATATGCTTAATCCTTATTTTGTTAGCTAAGTCTCTTGCCAGATAAGTGACTGGCTTTCTCCTTGCCAAAGTCTGCTCTGATGCCTAACTTACTGTCCCTCTGTTTAACACAAGGCTTAGCGTCCTGTTTTCAGAGCGGGTATTTTTAAGTGAGGTACTGCAATGCCATTTCTGATGTCACAGTCACTTTATAGCTATTGTCCTTATGCTGTATGAAGACTGATTACAGTCTAATACAGTGTTCACAGATGTCATTATAAGTATATAATAACTTCAACACACATGATAGCCTGCAGGGCTGTGGGCCTGTGGGCCTCCATTGAATAATTTTTATTTTAGTGAGTCTTTTCAAAACAACTTCCTCCCAGTTCTTTCTTGTCACCAAGTTTGAGATGATAAACTGGAGATAACAATGATTTTCTGAAACATATCTATTATTAAAAAGCCAGCAGCAGCAGTAAGGGTTGAAAATTCAGCTTGTGTGGAATTGCAGTGTCTGCAGCATAATTGTGTCAGAATAGTATGATGTGCGTAGCTGCCCTGAATGCTGCCGTGTTGCTCTTTCCTTGTTTGAGAGTGAAGATCCAACAGATAAGAGTAGTCCCTGAGTAATAGCTCTCTTAAACATCTCTGGAAAGGTTCCAGGGTAAAGGACATAGTAAGTTTTGAGCCCTGGGAAGTAACAGCCTTGGAATGAGGAGGGAAGGTTTTGTGGCGTTCAGATTGTCACTGGTCAAAATGGCCTTGTGAAGGAGGCTTGTGCCTACAGCACGTTTTGCAGAGCGAAGCGCAAGCTGGGGCACGTGCCAGACACCGATCGATACCCATAGCCCTTGATCAATATCTAAGGTTACTCCCTCTCATTTGTTCATTGCATAATAAAGCTACAGGACTCTAGCAGCGCCCTGGCCCATGTTAAGAAGCTGAAGTTCATATTCATGAAAATGGGAAGACTAGGAGCCGAATTGAGCACTTGGTGTTAGGGCGAATTTGGGTTATTGGTTTACTACCGGAGATTTTTCTGTTGAAAGAGGGATCTTCCTGCGAGTATGTGGCTGGAATTTAGTCTATGGACCCAAGCAATCGATACTGTTATAGGAGAGTTTGTTACAGAGTAGACTCGTGTCTAGTACGGTGGGGAAAATGACACAATATTACATTACAGCTAGACAAACTTGTGCTTTGTTGTTAGCTGGTGTGATGTATGGTGCTAGAATGAGAGGGCTGACTTGAATTTTACTGCGGGCTCTCATGCCTGTGAACCTGGGCAAGGCACTGCACTGGGTTGCTGTGTGCCCCTGTCAACGTCCTACTGTAGGACCCAACTGCTTTCGACACAGATCAGATCACTACCCATCTCCATCTTCATCACTGTGCTTTCAACAGGGAGGCACCTGGGGAAATTCTTCTACATACTAAACACTTGTAAGCTTTGTTCATAAATGCAACATCCTCTAGTTGCGTTGTCACCACTATGGATGACCTCTGGGACTCAGCTTTTTGCTGCTTGTACAAAGCTTATTAAATTTGAGAGATTTTCTCTGGCTGGATTTGGTCCTGTGTTAGATTGTTTGTAAGCATCTTTTGTACCTGAGGTCCCCTGACTTAACACACAAAATGCTGAGCAAATGTTTTTGAAGATCAAGGTAGAAAAAAAGTGCATCCTGTTTTCCTTGAATATTGGAGTATTCTTTGCCAGGAGACCTGAGAAGTGATCAGTATGCTATTTAGTTTTGACTGGTAAATTGAGAAGACATAGCAATGACATCAAAAGATTGCCATTTAAAAAAAAAAAAATTAAGTTCTAAACTTTCAGATTAGTTTCACTACATGTTTTCTTCTCAGCCTAATTTCTGTTCGATATTTTGAGTATGCTCAATGCAAAATATTTTGTCTGTACTCATGTGTGAACAATATTTTTGGAGTTCATTTTTCAAAGCAGATGTGTATTAGCCTTTAATAAAACAGAAAGTTTCATTTTCTGGTTTGAACAATGTGCCCTTAATACGGAATCCTGACCTTGTGCGCTTGTCTTCTGTAACCTGCTCTGTGGGGTTGGTTTTGGTGTGTTTGTTTTATGTCCTTCACAGACTTGCACTAACCTTGCAGCTAATCTAATATTGATTTCTTTCCCAGAAGTTTATTGTTTGCAATTGGAAGTATTTTTCAGATTGGATGCTATACTAATTTTTCACTGCGAAGGACTTGCAGTGCGTGGGTTGCTAGCTGAGATGGTGAGGACAAGAGATCCACAAGTGCCCCAGGCCCAAGGTCCTCATTTCAGGTGTGAACGTTCCTCAAGAACACGGTCATCTCAGCCAGATTTCATGAGCCTCTAAAACGTAAAAGTAATTATAAAATTCCTAGTCAATGTCAGCATACTCATTGCAGTGGGGCAAATCCTGAATTCTGTTATGCTTTTATCATGAAAAGGGAGTTGTGTCTGTTGCCCAGGAAAGCTTTAGGGGCTCGGTGGTAAGCTAGAGGCCAGGGAAAGCTACATGGAGTCTTTCCATCCGTAACAGTGCTTGCTTTTCAGTCCTAGTACTTCTTGAATATGTAATGTAGCCTTTGTGACTCAAAACTAAGTATTTTATTTCCCATTTCAATTACTCTTTAAAATGCATCATCCATCATAGTGTTTTAGCATGTGAATGGCCCCAGTGATTGCAGATTGAATCAGATCAGGGTTACAATAAGACATCTGTCGAGAAAATACACTTACCAACAATGTAAATATTGTATTCAGATACAAATGTGAATCCTCTTGAAATTATGCATTGATTTAGAACAAATGAAATGATATTTATCTCTTTTCGCTCTCTTAGCGCTGTATCCTACAATACAGGAATGCTTATTACCTCCATTATGTGGCTCTCTTTAGCTCCTGCATCCTTTCAAACCCCTGGGCTGCAGACAGGAAAAGTATGGTTTCCCGCTCCTGAACTGCCCTTTACTCCTTTGTCCTGAAATTATTTTGGTAATTCTAGCACTATGAGGAGGGGAGGACTTAGTCCTTTGTGCAAGTCCCCAGTGTTTCGAAAGAAGACTTAAGAGCTGTATACTAAAGGTTACAGCCGTAACATGGGGGAGCATGCCTAGAAACATGTAAGTAATCTGGCCGGTAATTTGAGTAATTCAAAGTACTCTAGGCTTCCTTGAGCAAAGAATTCGTCCTCTTCGGAGCATCTAGGATTTCCTATCCGAATCTACGTGGGGGCAGTTAACCAGGTAGGCTACCCCGCTTCATGACAGAATTATTCCTCCTTGTTTTAATGGAAATCACCTGGGGCTACAGGAGGCAAGATGTTTGTTTAGCTGCCTAACATTTAGCGTTTCAGACAGAATATTTTCGCCTTACACTGCATTCCTCTTTTTCTCTCCCCCAGCAAAAGGCAAGAATAGATGAAAAGACTCCTTTCTCCTGGGGGTCCGTGGGAATTCAGTGGATGGTGCGTGTTAGCCCTCTCTTCTCACACAATGCTGGGTGATTGCATTAGGTGTATAGGTATGCAAGTGATATTCCACTGAAGCGGATTTTGCCCCATGCAGATTTTCTAAAGGTACAGCCCCAGCAGCAGACCTGCCTCCTGATTCACCAGTTTCTTCTCTAGCTGTTTCTGCTGCTATTCAGCCCTCCACCATTATAACCTTTATTTTTATGTGAAGAGGAAAAAATGGGTCCTCTTCCTATGTCCAGCAGAAACCCTCGGAGTAGCCTCTTTCTTATGAAA
Organism: Gymnogyps californianus; assembly: GCF_018139145.2. Classification (NCBI taxonomy): domain Eukaryota; kingdom Metazoa; phylum Chordata; class Aves; order Accipitriformes; family Cathartidae; genus Gymnogyps; species Gymnogyps californianus. Next base: position 5,832,365 of record NC_059475.1, read on the forward strand.
TCCTGTGCCTGGCAACTGCTTGGCTCCTGCCCTTCTGGGCTGGTGCATAGTTAGTCAGTTTAAAAGGTTGGTGCTGATGTGATTTTATTAGAGTGGAGGAGCTGTGAGTTAGCACGTGGGTTTTGAAAAGCTGCAGTAACCCTCAGTGTGATTATTTCTTTCAGCAGCTCATTTCTTGCTTATCTTTGTGGATTTTTTTTTTTCCCCCTACTTCAAGAATATTCCCACAAGCCAATTCCTTGACAAGAAAGGTGACCCTTATGATGAATGTGGAGACTCACTTTTCAAAACATTGCACTGAAACACCTGCTGAAATTATTTTTCTACACCTATGTATGGCTCCTTCTCCCACCTTTTTCTCTGAAACCAATGTAACATTTCAGTTGGTTCTGTCAAAAAAATGAAACAGCTATGTCAGGTTTCTGCCTCATGCTGATAAACTTCAGCTTGACAAAGTTACAGGTAACAGAAATAGGTTTTGCAATCAAAAGTCAGAGAAAGCATATCCACTATTATCTGAATTGTGTTTTCTATGTGTGTAAAAAAAAAAAAAAAAAAAATTAAACAAACCTAATGCCACCACCCACACACCCGCCCTCCCCAAAGAAAAACCTTCTGCCAAAGCAGAACTGGTCCCTGCTTAGCCTTTTCTGTTTAGACAAGTACAAGCTGTGTTCGCAACCACTTCAGATTGTGAAAGAAAGGCTCTTTCAAGCATGAATCCCTTTCTGGAACCCCTCTATACCTTGAAAGACAAGGATTAAAGACACCAAATCTCAGTGAAAAGGTTTTGGACAGTATCAGTGAGCTTTATGCTGCATGCTCACACTCTGTTCTGCCTAAATCCAAGACTTGGAAGGACTTTCTGTGGGTTGGGGATCCTTGCAGAGTCGAGGGCGATTCCATGCTGGAGCATGGAAATCTCTAGAAACCTGGGGAGCAAAAGGAGGATTCACTTGACCATTTGTTGGAAAGCAGTAACAGTTGTTCATCTACAGAGTTTTCTGTATTGGCTATTCCATATAAATAGATTTATTATGTATAATATGTCATTAATAATGAAATAAGCTAGCCATCATGGTGACCACTTTTTGACAAGCCATTCACAAAGCTCTGCGATGTTTTGGAGCGTTGCAAATTGTTCTTTTAATGATGCTGCTGTTGTATTAAACAATATGAGCTTGCAGTGGCTGCTGGTCTGTGTAACAGTTGTGTGCCTGCAGAGTTATTTTTCAGGCGTTGAAACTGTTCTGTATGCATCTGGTGCTCATGCAAATTTTCAGTCTTTTACTGGTTTTAGGCAAGTAAACCCTATAAAATAGTCTTACACTTAAATGTAAAGACCAAATCCTAGAATTGTTTTCCACCTAAAATCAGTAAGGCAAGTCCTGTAGCCCTTATTCAGTGAAAGGTTTGCTTATTTAAGGCTGGATCCAGCCCTGTATCAGTTATTTTCATTCAGTGGATGTACATCCCCTCCTTTCTTTCTCCCAAAGGAAATCTGGCAGCTTGTCTGTTCCAGAGGCTGTGAAATATTGGCAGGTTTCAAAACTAAATGTGTCAGCCTCTCTGACAAACAGTCAGTCAAAGAGCAGACGCATTCCTATCGCTTTCTCTGAGACCAGCCAGCTCCACGGTAGAGAGAAACTGGCTCCATGGAGTAAGAGCTGCAACAAGACATTTCCCAAAGTGCTGCCTGTGAATGTGCATTAATGTTGGAGACTGGGCAGGCTGCACCTCAAGCATACTCTGCCGCTTCCAGAAAAGGAGGAAAAGTATCAGACCTGTGAGGCTGCAAGTCTTTTCTTTATGCTACGAAACCCTATGCTGGCGGTCATTCGACCGGCTCTGGAATCAGACAAGGAACTGTGGTGGGAAGGCCCCTCATGCAGCTGCCTTTGCCTTGGTTCTGGAGGAGCAGACTCGTCCAGTTTTAAATTTTTGAGTTTGCCCGTACTTTGGTGGAGGATTTGGACTTAGTGATCAAAAAGGCAGGAGTTTTCTTTTGAGAGGAAAAAATGAAGCATGGTCTTTAGATGCCACACATCTATGTCACACATAGACACCTGTATCTAATACAATCATAGAATGGTTTGGGTTGGAAGGGACCTTTAAAGATGATCTAGTTCCAACCCCCCAGCTGTGGGCAGGGACATCTTCCACTAGATCAGGTTGCTCAATGATAACCATTGGTCGGGTGTGAACTGTCAGTCCCATATGTTTGCACGAGTGCGACCTAAGAATGGTCCTTGGGATTTCAGTCCAGGCTTACGGTGATGTGGAGAGAACACAACAGAACATTTAACTTGTGCTTCCTGGCCTTCGCTGTGGGACCTGGACAGCCCAGGCATTTAGACTTGTCCTGAGATCAAATCAATTGCAACTTGAAGGTTTGCAAATGGTAATCTTTTAACCCTTAGCTTTGGCCAGCTGCTGGTACTTCACTGATAAACAAATTAACTGTTTCAAGTTACAGGTGTTTTTTTAATTCTGACTAGGAGACCATACACCCAGGGGTTTCTAGTGATGTAGCAGTAATAATTCTGGCATCACATCATTTAATTATGCAGCCTCTGGCTTATCTGTTGCATTTTCAAAGCTGTCAAAATAGCATCACTTTGGAGATTCCCTACCTCAGACGTGATGTTACTTAGTTCACTTGCCCTGTCCTTGCTACCTTTAAAAGATGAAGTCCAGTGTTTCCATTAGCTGGGGGATTTCTGCCAGAAATGATTTTAACTCTGCTGTGCAATGAACAGTTCATTAAACTGGGAAATGATTTTAAAGCGTTCAAGAGCCTGGGGCTATCATCACAATCAAGGTTGCAAATGGTCCCCAGCTCTAAGGCATGTTTCTTATTATTTAGAAGGATCAGGGATTTGAGTACCGCTTGCAACTTTGCAAACTCAGTGTTTTAGTTTTTAAGTCATCCTTAGGTGGTCCTTTCTTCCATTAAACAAACTTGTAGGTTTATTCAACTATATTTTTTGAGGATGGGAAGAACCTATGTCCTTTTCTCAACCAGTTGTAACATGCCTTACTATATTCGTGTACTTTCGTACAGCAGAGACTAGAAATACTAAAGTACCACAAAGCAGATTGTGTGTATTTCTGGTCCGCTTGGAAGCAGGAAGGGGAAGTCTTTCAACAGATTGTTTTTGTGAGACTGATAGCCAAATGCTACAGATTTTCAGAGCTCTGCTTTAAATAGAAAGTGCTCTAATTGAGGGCATGTTCTTTTTGATGTTGTTTTTTTTTAAAGACAGAAGTTGATTTTTAGAGTTCCATCTGTAAGTGTTTGGATTCATAGCCATTTGAATTATGGAGGGTACATGTAGCACTTTGGGAGCGGTTTACAGTAAAAATACATTTATGATGATGTAGTATGTAGAAATAGGTAATAAGGGATACAAAGAGTTGGGGTCCTGGAAGTAACAGAGCTGGGTTGTTGTGATAACCCCCTGAAGTAATTCGCTCACGTTGGGAGGAAATTCAATGAGTCATGTATATCTGTGTAATATAAAAGGAATATATCTAAAGAATCCTGATAAATATCTGGCTAATGTAAATGTGCCATAAGCCTGAAACAAGATAGAGAAGAACAGCAGGGATGTCATGAACAAGTCTTGCCAACATTAGCCACTGTGATTGCAAAGTATGAAGACTGATTTTTAGGGAATTCTATTATATAGAAGAGATGTTTAAAAAGATTGTCAGAGAACAGTGTTTTTCACTAAAGAGAAAAGTAAGCAATATGCATTTTAATAGGGAATGGGAGTGTGTTGGGAAGGAGATTTGTCTTTGTTAACACCAGGAAAAAAAATAAAAAGGGTTTTCTAATGAATTTTGAAAGAGAGTAAACTTGGCACCATGGTTCATGATCAGATTTTCACAATACTTGAACCTCACTGGTGAATAAGCATGTGTTATATCTTTCATCTTTCACTTGAGGGGAAAACCTGCTAGGATTTTATGTATTGAGACAAGAATCACCATAGATTCATATTCAGCAGATGATGAAAGGGTGCTGAAATGATCTCGTTTCTTCCATCATTCTAACTGATACAGGAGGTTAGCTTGACTATTGAAGAAGTAGTATTTTTCTTGAATACTCTGTATTTACATGTCAAGTTCCTTAAATCGCAGAGAACAGTTTGTGTGCATCAGGAAGCTAGAAGACTTCTTAATCTAAAATTTTTTTAATACTATCATTAACCCACACTTTTACTACAGTTTTGATAACTTGCTTATTTGAGCTTCTGAGTGTAAGGTATAAATAAAAAATGTCGTGTTTATCTTCAACATGTGTCAAGAAAATCAGTTTCTCTGGTGACTGTGCAGAAGCTTTTAATCTCTAAATTCATAATGGCATTTCACTTTCCCTTCTTGCAATGAGAAAAATGTTCACATCTTGGAAGTCATGATTACTTTATTCATCGTCTGTTTATAAATGATCGCTGTCCGTATTTTCTGTTCCTACGTGCATTTTTTTTATACATTCTCAGTGCATTTGAAAGTCTTGGCTATCTACTAGGGTACAGGGTAGATGATGTATTGCGGTGATACGGTGCATGCAGCTGGCCCAGAGAAATGCAGGACTTCTAAAGACAGGGCTCTGTGTTTAAGATCCTGCTCGATCTACTGTTTGCACTAAGAGCACGGTACAAATGAGCAAAGCCAGTTCAGCAAACTTATGTTCAAGTGTAGCGTAGGTCCTTATTGCACAAAATCTCTGATAAGCAGAGGAGATGGTATATTGATGTAGCATTTTCTGTAGCCCAATGCAAATCTAAGGTGTCTATGTGACTATGAATAGTGAACTGAAATATATTTATTGTGAAGCAATACTCTTAGTCTCTATGAAAGTGTCACGGCAAATATAAATCATAGAAACTATCTGCCAACTTCTTGTTCACTTGCTTCAGGGAAAACTTTCCTGCTGATCGTTATCCTATATTTATCATGTTTTTCTGATACTTTGTGTGCTTCTAGCTCCAATCTGTGATCATTATACTGATAATATTTTGAAGTCCTGTCTGAAAATAATGTCAGTGTGGAGTAGCTGGAGAAATGTAAACATGTGAAGGTCTAAAAAGTTACTTTTGTTTTTTCCCCTCGTCATTGTGTGAGAGATAAATGTGAAGGAAGGAAAATGTGAGTGTAATTATTTTGATTGACAGAAATGCTATTTTAGCAAAAGTTGAATGAGTAAAATCAAGTTTTAAAAAACCAAACTGTTTTCCCAAGTCAGCCAGCATGTGAATGAAAACTGTGAATAGCAATAAATAAGCTGATTTGTTGATGAAAGGTCATCGTAATGCCTTTCAGGGCAAATAATTGTTTAAAATATGATACAAAACCACACTGAAGTCCCAATAAAGATAAACAGTCTTTGAAAATAACCTTTATAACTTGTCTTGGGCAGCAGAAATTGCTTACAGTGGCTACAACATCTTTAAAATGGAACTATCTTAAATGGTGTTGCTTCTGCTCCCTGTCCCGAAATGTTAGTAATCGTAAAGAACTTTAAGGAGGTGGGGAAAAATCCTCTGTAAGTAGGTTTCATGAAATCCGACTGTTGTTTTGATATACACAGAAAAAAACCTTCCACTTCCTGACAGCCCAAGAGAAATTTGGTATTCATTGCCATACAGAGTAATGAAGTATCTTTTCATGCTGGATTTCTCAGTTTAGGAGACATTCTGTTTGCAGTAATAACGTGGGAAAGGAAGCAGGTCCCAAGTGGAGGCGCAGAGTTCCGAGCAGAGGCAGACTGACTCTGCTTGGGAACATTTTTCAAATTATCAGAAATGATTTTGAAGTTCCACAGCAAGAAAAAAATTGTAAAGAGCAGTTCAAGATTACCAGAGTATTAAGGCACTACACTAATTCCTTTGTTTATTCTAATATAGGCAACTGTTTCATAAAGCAAAATAGATTAAGTCAATTCGAATGAAATATACTCTGTACAGGCAACTTCCTGCACTATTTAGTTTCCTTAAACACTTGATTAACAAGCATTAATATTATCTCTTGTCACTTCAAAGCACTTAAATCCTTTATTGCTTTCTTTGTTTCAAAATGACTTTGAGAAAGGAAGAAAGGCAGGAATAGTGCATGAGAGTCAAGGGCTGAGCTGAGCTTTTATTTGCAGCTCTACCCGTGGATTTGCTGTATGAGATGCATTCGCTGAGCTTCTGCTTTTCCCAACTGCAAAATAGATATAATCATCTGCACCATTTTCTTTGAGACTTGGTTTGCTTCTGTTTACACAACACTATGATACCCTTGAGTAGGCAGTTCTGTGGCAGTGCCAATGAATCCATAAGATGCTGCGGTGATAATTATAAGTTACTTTGATCAAGCATTGTGTGGGGCAAGTCAGAAGGATAGGTAGAAAACTTGATCATCAGTGCTGGGCTGGCACCAGTTCTTGTTGGAATTAGACCGCTGCTGGCCCCAATACAGCGGTCAAAGACTGGTAGGGAGAAGGTGGCCATCTGTGAGATGAGGGTGTGATAGGAGCCCTTGTCCTGACTCTCTTAGGTTATCTGCCATGCTTAGCAGGCCAGATGATGAATTTCTCTTCATTGAGAAAGTTGCTCCTCTCTGTTTGTCATTAGGAGAATTACTGAGATGCTGCTCCTTGCTAACGTCTCTAGGACATGACACGCTGTCCCTGACTCTGTCCTAATGCAGTGCTCGGCTCGCCTGGTGGGTTACTGTATTTTGTATCTGGTACCCGCTGGGTCTGGGATGTCAGTCATTCCCTCGCCTGCAAGGTGGATTGTGGACTAGCGTAAAAATGATCTTCCTCACTTTCCCCTTGACCCATTTCTTCCTTGACCCATGGCTTCCTCTGGTGACAAAGTGAGTCCATCCAGCCTTAAATCTTCTGCAGTCATTTGAAGAAAGCTATTTCAAATGCTTCTTGTTACTCATTGTGTAAGACTAGTGTCAGTGTGACAGTTGGGGGTTCGATGGGCCCTTTGCCCATGCCGAAGTACACTCTTGGTAGCCTAACCTCTCACGGTTCATGAGCTCTCTTTCTTTTTCATGTACCTTTGTTGACTGTACAGTAGAGAGCTCTCTTGCCATTACTTTATTTTACAGCAAAGATGAAGTGCTTCCTTACTTGAGAAAGTTTGATTGCTGCTCCCTGCCCCCCAAACTTCCACCCAAGTAAATTTGTGGGCATGCCAGAAAGGCCTTTCTTTTCCAGAAGTGCTATAAGCTCCTGGTCTGATGGATGCTAGCAGTCCCCAGGACTCCAGGATAGATTGTATGGAATCATCCTATTAAGTTTTCCACAGCTCAGCTATACCGGTTTTGTAACAGTATCTATAAAATCAATATGGAGAAAACGTTCAGATAAATCAACGGTTGAAAGAATGATAAATAGAGGTTCATTGAAACAGAAATAAGCTTTAAATACACCAAATGTGAAGCGATTCTTATAGAAACAAGGAGTGTGAGCTTACTTCAAATGAGAAATTACCCTGGAAGGCAACAACTAAAAGGACCTGGGGGTAACAGTATATGAACAACAGAACGTATGCTCTCTGTGTGATGCTGTAACCAAACAAGGTGAGATGCTCTGCAGGGGCATCAATAAGGGAGCAGTAAATAGGAGCAAGGAAGTGATTCGTCTCTTTACAGCACTAGTGAGAATGGTGATACTGGTATATGGCGCTGAGTTTTCAGTAACTTCTTTTAATGTTGTGGCATGCAATTGATGATCTCAAAGGAAAAAGAAGGTCCGACACTTTTGAAGGCAGGTGAAAATGCATTGTAATGAGAGAAGGATCAGGCTATTTAGTACTTCAAAATCAAAGAAGAAAGGAAGGAGGAAGTAAGAAGTGACAGAATATATATAAATCTAACAGGAGGAAAACCAATAAAAACCGAACAACCCACCCACTGATCACCGAAGCACTTATTCTGGTGGTGCCCAGCAGCTAGAAGCTGAAGCCTGACAGGTTTGTCTTGGAATCAGATTTTTTTGGTTTGGTTTGGTTTGGTTTTTTCCCCTCTCCATTGCAATGTAGTAATCAACCACTGGAGCTAATTACCAGGGAAGTTGTAATTCTTTCCATAATATCACTGTTGTTTTAAATCAAGACTGACCGCATCCGTGGAAGATGCGGTTTAGCAAATACACATTACTGGATTCAGTGCAGGAGCAACTGTGTGAAAGACTAAAGCCTTTGGCCTTACAGGAGCTCAGGGTAATGAACTAATATCCCTTCTCAATTTATCTGTGCGTTCAGGCCCTGCATGACCTTTTCTGTCAAGTCAGCTTTGTAGCCTGCCCCACACCACTCATGGTTCAGGTGCTTTTTAGAGTATGGGCTGATTAAAAGAATCTGTCAATGCTCTAAATTTTTTTTGCTACCTTTTTGCTTGTAGTATGTGACTGGAATGATAAAATTAACTATATATATTTTCCATTTCCCTGTTTATTTGACTGGACAACAGATATTCTCATGATTAAACAGGACTACCCTGCTCGCTATGGTGCATAATAACTTCACGTACTGGATGCTGCTTGAGTTTTTGTGCAGCTTGCATGCACACATACACACATGTGTAAGCATATTAAAAATACGTATGTAAAACCATGGGAAGAGGTATTTAAAAAAACCAAACAAAATAAATATTGGTAGTCTCTAGGGGGAAGGGCAATTATTAAACCACTTACCTCACTTTTAACCTGACTACAAAGTTGAGATCTCGGTTATATTAACTAACAATACTTTCTACACATCTAAAGCATTGCTATGGGTGCCACTTCTCTCAATGAGCAAGTACAATTTCTGAATTCCTGCTATTCTGTCCTCTGCTCTTGGAGGCCTTATGTTACTCTGGACACCAGATATTGGCCACTTAAATCTTTGAAACCAGGCTTTGAGTGAGGCATGTGGGGCATGTCATAAAGATCATGGTTTCAGTTCTTTTATTTCAGTTGATTTTATGCACCAGTGATCCCTGTCACTGTTGTCCTTCCAATTTTGGGTTTATTAATCTAAAAGCAAAATTCCTAGTAAACCAACAAGTTTCAAGGACAGCTGTGAATTTCTTTTTTGTTACTGGGCAATGCTTTACGAGTTCTCTCAAAGCTTTGTGAACTGTTCAGTGGCCATGAGCCAGGCGTTGTAGACTAGATCCTTGGCTAGTGTAAATGACTTTCATGCTTACTGCATCATTGATCTGAATGAAACTACGATGCTTTGTAATAGCTGAGGATCCAACCTCTCTCTGTAAATCCCAGAGCCTAAGAAATTTTATACGGCTATCGGTCTGAAAAAAGACTGAATTGTATCAACCTGCTTACTGTAGCTCTTCTGAAGTGCTGCCGTGAACTACTTACCAACTACCGTATGCTTAAAGTGAGTGGCCCGATGATCTGGTTGATCATCGAAGTTGTTCTTTAATACATATGGGAGGAGGAGTCCTTTGACTGTGTCCCTCCAACGTGCTTTCCTCACTGAACTATGTATTGCAGTCTGTGCCGCGTAACAGCAGAGACAACAACAACTCTAATGGGTTTGAGTCCTTCGTCACCATGGCTGAATTTCTGATACCCTGGAGATATATTGCAAGAAAAAAAAAGGCACATAATTTCTAGTTTATTAGTTCTGTTTCAGTGGTATTATATTGCTTGTTTGGTCCTAGTTTGCTTAAGTATGCAAAAAGGGGGCATGAAAATGACATTTATTGGAAATGTGTTGACTGACTTGATAAAATTTGAATTCCAGCGCACTGGAGCATTTTCTGGTCTGTGCACAAAGCTGATAGTTTGGCACGGGTTCCGCTATTTTCTACCCAAAAAAGCTTTTTCTATGCTTGTGTTGCCTATTGAAAATGATATTTCTAGAGAAAATAGTTACTATATATTCGGATAGCAAACTACAATGTTTTTTTCAGTAAACATGAAGTGAATATTTATGGAAAATCTCCTATCATTCGGCTAGCTATTTGTGAACAGCTTGCAAATACAGATAACGGGAACTAATGCAACTCCAGCTTTTTATTCAGCAATCTGCCCAGTGGCAAATCTTTATTTTTTTGTAGAACTTAATTTTCATTGTATGCATCGCTAGAGATTATCCCCAAATTACAATTTTCTGAGCAAGTCCTTAGGGATCAAACCTACTGAATTCCACCATCAAACCAGAAATAACTTTGACCACCTGACAAATCCAGTGTACATTCATTATAGCAGACTTTTTTTGCAGTCAGCTAACCCTAGGAAAATAATTACAATGGCTTCTGGTTATAGCGTAAACAAAGGTCTTTCTGTTTTTCTTCTCATTAGCCTAGTGAGGAAATTTCAGCAGCTATTGCTGTGACTATATGGCTAGTGGTTCATTACTGCAAGAGGGTTTTACTAACAGATCACATGTATGTATATTGCAGCTAACTTGAGATTTGTAGGGACTATTTTTTGAGATCTGTAGGAAACTTATTTCTATGTCCTGCTTCACAAAAAATTATGTCAGGGTCTGTGTCATCCATTGCTTGTAAATATTTTATTATGGTAATAACCAATCACTTGTCAGAGTTGCAGATAACATTGGTTTTTAATTTGGAGTAATAAAAATAACTACATACTTCTCTACTAATTTGCACTGTGACCAGCTATGTCAACTTTTCATAAATGAGCGCATTCAGTTTGTCTGGGGGTGTTTCTGCTTGCTTTGTTTTGGTTTTGAAATTTTTTGGCTTTGTTGGACACAGGGATATTATAGCATCAATAAACCCTCCTAGATAGAAAGAGCTTCAGTCTCCTTAACCTGATTCCCTTTGTGCGGAAGGGTTAAGTATTTGTTGGTGTAGCAAATAGAGCCAGCATGACTCTAAAGCCCAGTGGCTCTGGTGGCTAGCTGGGAGGTAAGGAGACATTCATCCCCATGTCTGTGCTGTTCAACACTTTCTTTCCATTAAGCATTCAGTAGAGCAGCACAGAAAGCTGTGTTTCCCTGGTGAATAATCAGATACCCAAACCAGTGGTCTATGAGTCCTTTTTCTTCTTTTCTTGGCTCAATGAGTATTTAATTCATCCCTGTGAAGCGGTTTAGCTTCAGTAGGAAAGATTGATACCATTGCCGTTCCTACCTCAGACTGTCCTGTATCTGGAGGTTTAAACATTTTCTGTGGCAAGTGGCAGCTTAAATAAGACGAAGGATGGAACTGAGCTCATCTGCCGTATCTTCTGTCACTGCTTTAACGCTGGCAGTAAGAGGGACGAGAAGAGAAGACAGAGCAGCACCATTGCCATCTCTTTCTCTGGCACCTTGTCCACCAGATATACTTGCAGATCAGGTGCCAAATGTGGGTCCTGCAAAGGCAGTGGATGCCAGAGCACCCAGTTTTGCCAAAGCTGAATTTAGAAACCTAGGCACTTACTGATGGGCACTGTCAGAACTTGTGTAGCTCTTGGAAATGCTTTAGGCAGAGTTTTACGTGCATGAAGAATCTTAATATGGAAAATTTAGGTCCTGTGGGTTTTGAACTGACTCTGCAATTGAGTAGTAGCTAAGGTGGGGAGGAACCTCTGCATGGATTCAGTTTGTGATGTTTGAACCTCGTTTCTTTGCCAAGGGAGTTCCTATCTCTAGAGAGAAGAGGGAAATAAGACAGGAATGTCAAGACTGGCTTTGGTTCTATAGCGCACAACAAACTGGGTTCTAGTTTGGGGTGGCTGTGTACACTAAAATAACTATGTAATACTTTAATAGCTGTAGTTAAATATGTTTTAAAGCCATTTGTAAATTGCATTGCTTTTTCTTAGCTGTGGGAGGAGAGATTTTTTTGAAACCTTGGACTTGGGATAGAACTTCTCGGCATGAACTTAGTTGTGAATTGATCGGGGAAGGACATAACAAGTTGTCTGGCTAGAATCACTTCGGAGGGAAGACAGAAAGCAGATGCTGTGTATGGACAATGAGGACTTCAGAAAGGCTGTTCGATTGCAACACAGAGATGAGTCCAGTGTGTGCAAACAGGGAAGAAATGTTCTTGCTTCTCCTGTACAAATCAAGAGCAAAACCTTCACTGAGTCGGAGGTGCAGGTTCAAAGAGGAGGATCCAGAAAGGACAAACGGGAACTTTGCTCACCTGGAATTCCCCTTAGATTTCATTTTGCTTCCCCAGCATTAGTGCCTCGCACTGCTGTGTGATCTGTGTTATTTTGGCAAAACCCATTAATCTCAGTGGGAATAGTGTTCGGTATACTATCATTCAGTATTTGTTTTGTAGCTGTACCAGTATCGCTATCAAAGCTGAGTAGTAGTACAGTTTTTAGTTTTCCCAAATGGGGGAAGGACTATCATTCAGATTCTGGTTTTGTAGCTGTAAAGTTATAGGACGTAACACATCTACTTGTACTCACTTGGGATATTAAACAGAGGAAAGGCATTGGAAAATTCTCATACTAAACAATGATCTTGTGATTATTTCATGAAATGTTTGTACACATTTCTCTTTAGGATAGGAGCGCTGTGCTGGAATATCTGTCACATGGTAACAGCTATCAAGCAGATAGGCAGATGCTGTTCATGTATATAAGAAAAGAGTTGGAAATATTAAAAAAAATAAGTGGAATTCCTTCTCTGAAACTTTTTTATTTCTAGTTAGGTTTAGTACCCAGCTGGCTGGGACATGATGAGTTATTTTTATCTTATGAAAAATTAATTTGAGTTACTGCATTACATGTGGTACACATGAGCTGTAGAGAAGGGAAATATAACCTCACTCTACAGCAGAGCGCTGTTTGGAAATTTGGAGTGCCAGGCATCTAAATTCTTCTCTGCCTGATCCCACAGCAGTCCATGTTTGCAAGCTTCCCTACAGAAAATAAGATGACACGTACTCCGTTCCCTGCCCGTACCCCCCCGCCCCCGAAAGCCGCTGTAAGACAGCAGCAGCAGAGTGGGGAGGTTTTGAGTAGTGTTACTCTCCCTGTCCCCTAAATGAGAGATCTCACACAAGTGATTCCACTTAGCCATTTCTCTTTTCTGGTATTCTTTTGCCTAGCACTTAAATAGCTGTTTTAAGGTTTTTTCAGGGTCAGTGTGGAGCTTCATGTTATTTAATGATGCAAGTGGACAATACAGACAGTAGAGAACATGTAACTTGGATTCTAGAAAATAAAATAGAAGCCTTATCCCAAAATACTGCCATAACCAGTTTGTATAGCTCAAATTCCCATATATTCCTGTGTGTAAGCCTTTGATAAAAAGTGGCAGCTTGTATCTCCCAATGCATGTTACCAGTTAAACACACTTCTTCAGGCTGGTTCACAGAGAGCTTTGATTCAGCAGTGAATCAGACCAGACATAAACATTCATTTCTGGTGTTTGCAGTGCTCTAATTTCCCTACTCAAGGCAAGAAAGTAAATGACACTAGAGCCCTGGAGCTTAACCGTGAGACATTAGCAAAAATCTCACTGGAAGGTCTTTTTAATTTGTGATATCCTTACACTTTGTATGCTGACTTCTGTTACCAGCTCATTAGGCTTTCTGGGTTGTCTTTCTGTCTCTGGTGCGGTCTCACATTAGGTATTACATCAAGTAATGCTTTAAAAGCCTGAGGTGTAATGTTTTTATAATAAGCACTTATGTATGCTTGTATTAAAAAATGCATTATATAAATATTCAGATATTTACATGAAGTTGGGTTGATGTGATCCACGTGTCCTTTCCTACAGGAGAATACTACTTCTCGGGTTGTGTGCATTTACCTAACCAGGACAGCTTAGCAAGCTTTCTCTGGAAAACGTTTCATATGTGTGTTGAAAAGTATTAGAAATGTGCATATTATCAACTGCACAAAATTTCTACTAAGCACACATTGCTTTCTACTTGGAGGTGATCAGGGATTTTTAATTATTCTTCACAATAATAGAAACAGATCAATATTTTCTTGAAACCTACCTGAAATCAAAATTCTATTGTTTGGGGCTTCTCAAAAAGAAAGGAAAAAAGTACTGAGGGCTGCTTAGTCATGCAAATTCATGTATAATTAAATGCCACAGCACTTTCTTGCAAGTCAAGAGATTTTGAAAGTGAATAATAACATAGGCTAGAGTCCATTGGCAAAACATCACAGCAAGTCACTCCTCTGTTTTCTGCAGGCTTGTGAAAATATTCATGACCCTAGCCAGGTCTCCAGTCTTCCTTATATTTTATTTGCTTTATTCTTGCAGACTACAAAATCCCTTATTCTGCCACTGTGTTTTTCGGAAACATCTTTCTGACCTTCTGAAGTTTGCAAACGATTCCTACATGTAAATGAAATGGTAATCACCAAACTGTTTATTACCAAACAAATGAGAAATTCAGTTACATCTAATAGTGAGTCAAGTCACGCTTGGTATTTAAAGCTTCCCTTTGTGTGTTTGGCTGTTGTAAAAAAGCGTATATTCCAGCGGAGGATGCTTCAAGGTTACATTAGAGTGTTTTTTGCCCTATTTGAGTTCTTCAGTTCTGAGTTTTTCATTTGTGTAATGACTCACCCCTACAGTTTTCAGTGAACTTGGAAAAAATGGCATCCTATTTTGTCTTGTTCACCAGTTTGATACATTACTCTATTACAGCCACAAAGAGATACAGTTCTGTCAAAATCTGCTTTGCTCTACAAAAACAGACCCTGACCCAGAGGTATCGCAGTCATAAAAAGATTTTGAAACAGGCTGCAGCACATTTATCTCTATGGCTTGGCTCAGAAAGAACACACAATTTTCCAGCATCTTCTCTTTTCTTTTCATAGATCACGTCTGAAAGAGGCCAGGTGCCTAACCAAATCTAGCCTGCAGGTACGTGACACTGTTCCTCTTGTATTTGGATTAGCTTATACTGGTTGGCTGGGAATTTTGGTGCATTCAATTACAACGGCAGGTTTTTTCTAAATAACAAGAATAGACGACAACTGACAGGATGAGGTGGGGAAATATACTGTACAGAGAAATAATATCTGTTAAATCAGTTCTTGTTTGGTTTCTCAGAAATTTTTATCAAATGAAAATACTGAAATGCATGCTGAGAAATGGGTTTTGAGTTGTGTGTGGACTCCCAAATTTACTGATCCCTGTACTAACGCCACAACTGATTTTCATCTTGGAAGATCATTTAAGGAAACACTGATGGATTTAATATAAATGATGGCTTATATGGAGACTGCTAGAATCATGAGCTCTCCAGTTCTCTTAATTTTTTAAATTGAGATCTAAGGCACTTAAATAATGATATGCTTTCATTCAGTAAGGAATTATGGCATGCTGCAAAAAATACTGGGTGAAGTTCTAGGATTCATGTGTTTTGCTGGGATTCAGAATATCTAATACCCCTCATTTCTAAGATAGCCTATGCTTGAAACGCATAAATTAAGAAAACTGTGTGAAGGCATGCTAAGAAAATAGTTACTTCTGGGAAGAAGCTGGTCTGCATGAGGAGCAATGTGGTTGGATTTGGGTAGGTGTTGCAGATGGAGTAAGAGAGGAGTAGCAATATATTTTATTGCTACTTATATTTTTAAATATATTTTATTGATATAAGACAGTGAGTTAACAAAGTTAAATGGTAAACGTGACAGTAGTTTAACAAGATTCGATGGCAAGGTATGCTTGATTATTTACTGCATAGAGGATAGGGTCAGACAAAACTGTCAGGGAGACCCTCCTGTTGAGTCATGAGGTTCAGAAAGGACCTTGCATTCTAAACTCCTTCTCAGAGAGGAGTCTAGGTGCGGCTGAATCCAGAATTAATCCCAGACTTGGTCAATGGTTTATGTCTAAAGGATTATATGTGCACAATCAATCCTTTATATCACTTAGCTAAGATTTCAAAGTTTCAGTGCGCTTATTCCCAATTCACTTACCGAGTATCTGATGCAATAAAGATTCTCTCAGCCTTGAGGAGTAACCTTGAGAGGTGTCCCTACTCAAGGGGAGATCCTGGCATGCAGCCCGCTGCCGTGCAGGAGAGCTCAACGGGCCCTGGCCTGTCCACTATTTATGGAGTAAGATAATTGACTTACAGTCATATTTACATACCAACTACAGATGTTAGTTTCTTCCAAATTTGGCTTGAGTCGGACACTGACCAGCACTGGTTAGATGGGCGCATTGTTCAAAGTAGCCCTTGGCTATTGTGTTGTTATCTCTCTCCCCCAAATCCACGTGACCAGACGTGTCCATTACGACCGCCACTGGTGGTTATCACTTGAGCAGGGTTATGGGAAACACAGGTCAGGTTGGGAGCTGGTGGGGAGCACACCGTCACACTCCACCCCGTGACTGTGGTCAGTTCATTTTACCCTCACAGAGTGGTGGTACAGTCACCTCTTGCCTCTGTGCCATAAATAGTATATCGATAGTTTGTGCAGTTAGAGATCCATGGTAAGCAGATAGTGAAGCACTGCTATTTGCTATGTATTAGCTTGTATGTTTTGGGTGGTTGAAGTTGGGTTACTTGTTTTATCATGTACCAAACCTTTATGTACAATATAATTATAAGCAATAGACGTATTAGAGTTAGTAAAATCACAACTGGGTGAAACATGAAATTAAAAACTCCCATTGCTGTGAGTAACCATCCAAGAAGAGTTTCCCACCAATGGCATTCTCCATCCTTCTTCACTCTTTCCAAGACATGGTGTATCTCTTCTGTATCATGATGAACGATGATTAGAGTTTTTTGTCCGTTGTTTTGGATGTGTTCTAGCAGTTGACACAGGTCATCGTGTTGTAGTAGTTTCTTCACCAATGTAAGATTCATTCTGATGGGGATAGGCAATAAATCTTGACTCAATGTATAATTAGATTGTAACAATTGATAAGATATAACAGGAGCTGAATAATTAAAGTCACATCGCATAATTTTAGTAAAGTTACAAACACAAATATTTGAGCGATTGCTTGTATCTACAGTAATATTATCTACAAATATAAAATCACAAAGGGTTCTCATACAAACACATCCTTTTCCGATATATACAAGTACAGTTTCAGGGGTTTCATCGGGATGTATTTCAAAATGACAAACATTTTGTTCAAGACAAATATCTTGGGCTTTGATGGTGTTACTCTCACAAATAAATCCTTGTTGTTCCCATACAACGCATGCGTTAATATCAATAGTTTGCCATTTGTTTCCATTTCGTTGGGCCCATACTCTGTGTTCTAATGGATAGAGTATAGCTCCATTGTGATTTAATCCTAGCGCAATGATTGGGAATATGGTATATACCGAAGCATTGCATATTGTTAAGACAAAAGCTGTGGCCTTATTGTTGATGGGGTCATAAGTAAAATTTACTAAATACTACCAGGATTGGAATTCCTTTTCAAATTTACTTGCATTATCCTAGATTACCTTTCGAATTTCAGTGGGTAAGGTGCCATCTTCACCTTCTGTTATAATTAGTGCTACCATAGATTGCATCCACAGTTGCGCTTGGATACAACTAAGAGCTGGAGAAACATTATTTTGGGCTGCACCAAGTGCATCCACAATCAATTGGTGGTCCCTTTCATTGATTCTTTCCCACTGAGGCAGTATATCAGATAAGAGCCATTGGTTAGTTCCCAGTGCTAATAGAGAAGACCGCAATGGGTGTTCTAATAACATCAGGAGTAAGTAGATTTGAGAACCAAAACAGTAACCCTCACACTGTATTTCACCCATCGGCTTTCCAATACTTAGTCGCCATAAGCAAGCCGGAGAATACTTCCACCCCTGTAAGGATGTATCGATATCCCACAGAGGATTTGAATGTTCTGGTACAATCAATTTGCCATGTAGACCATAAAATTTTCCCTTCATTGATACGTAGAGGCAGTGCTTTAGCAGGGTGATCTGCTTGTAATTTCAATCTACACTGGCGACATTCTGTAAGAGTAGTTTCACAAGTTTTTCTGTTTATAGGCCAGCCTTTACTCTGTGCAGCAGAGTGCTTCTTTACATGTGTGGCCTAGGTTTTGATGTAACCATTCTCCCAATCAATACCACTCAGGATTTTTAAGGTGATTTTCCTAATTTTAGTTAGCTCATCTACCTTTTGATTCCACTTTGTGGCTGTTTGATTATCCTTAGCATGAGCTTTTACCCATCCCATCTTGAAAGGTGTTTTCCTGGCTGTATCTAGTCATAATTGCCGATCTTTGCTTCTCCAAACTGGGGATCTGTTTACTTCCCGATTCAAGGTTTTCCATTGACAGAGCCACTGTGTGGCACCAGCCCACACAGCATAAGTCTACGCATGTGATTTTTGCTCGTTCTGTGCTGCCAAAACAGCTGCTCTTATTTCTCCTACTTGTGCACTGCCTTCACCACCTTCTATTACTTGTTTGCTGGTGGTAATATCTAATGCAATGGTCTTATATTGCCGTTTGCCATTTACCCTTTTTGCTGAAGCATCCGTAAACCAAATGTTTTCTGTTGGTGTACCCTCAGTGAGGGGCGGTGCATCCAGAATGGGTGAAGGTTTAAAAGGTGGGTGGTAAAAGACCCAAAACACTAAAGGGTCTGTGTTTATGGGCATCTGCAAATTGGAGACCTTAGTGTGTCCTTCAGTTAATTGCGTATTTTCTGCAACTCCTGTTAAGTAGGCATACCATTTTCTGATAGTGGGTTTTTGAGCAATTCCTTCTGGGGGAGCAGTCCCCTTTAGGATTGCTTCTAGTAAATTAAATGGTCCTCTAGTTTGCACAGGTTGTCCTTGATGTATTTTCTCAACTTGTTTAACTGCTCGGACTAAAGATAGAAGTCCCTTTTCCCATTCAGAGTATTGTTGTTCTGTTTCTTTAAATGCAGTTGAGCTAAGCAATAAAGGCCTCCTTGGCCCATCGGGGCCAGTTTGGAACAGGTTACAGTAAGTAGCGTGTTTGGCGAAACCCCATTCGGCTATAATAGGGTTGCGGGGGTGTACTGGTCCCAGTGACCGATATGTTTTTAATTCTTCAGTTAGAGTTTTGACCTCTTCTTTATGCTCTAATTTCCGCTTCCAGGGTTTGCCTTTCCGTAAGAGTGAGTGTAATGGACAGGAAATTACAGAAAATCCAGGTACATGCTTCCTCCAAAATCCTCAAGTTCGCACTAATTGTTGTAACTCCTTCCTTGATTGGGGCATTTGCAGCTCTTCGATTTTTCTTAAGATATCTGGAGGAATCACTGCACTGCCTGCTATCCACCAAGTACCTAAAAATTTTACTTCTTTACTTGGTCCCTGACATTTTCCAGGTGGAATCTCAATTTCTGCTTTATTTAGTGCTTGCCATACTGCTTGCTGCTGCTTCTCCCACCTTCTCAGGGGAAGATCCTCCAACCAGAATATCATCTATATATTAGTACAGTTTCACATCTTGGGGGAAGGAGACTGTCTGTAAAAGTTCAGTGAGCGGGGCATGAACAATTGTGTGTGAATGTTTATACCCCTGTGGGAGTCTGTTAAAGGTATTCCCTCCCAAGTAAAAGCAAACTTCTCTTTGTCCTCCTCCTTGGAGGGAACCATAAAGAACACATCTTTTACATCTAGCACCACCATCCATGGGTGTGCAGTTGCTTGCAAAGTAGCTGTTAAGTCTGCAATGTTTGGTACAGCAGCTGTTAATAGGGCTGGTATTAGCATTCAGGCGCCGATAATCAGTTGTTATACGCCACCTCACGTCTGGTTTCCGAACTGGCCAGACAGGTGAGTTCTATGGGGAGCGGGTTCTGGAGATAATTTGTTGTTTCTCCAAATCAGCTATGACTTCAGAAATTCCATTTCGTGCCACAGCAGAAATCGGATGTTGCGGTACATTAGTAATTTTTGAATTGGGGAGTGCCGGCGCTGCACGAAGTACCCGCACCGTCGCCTCTCGATGTCTGCCGGGGTTGGGATCGATGTTTGAGCGGAAGGACCACACACTGCCATTCGGCAGGCGCCAGGTTCGTCAGATCAAAACATCAGAACTCAAATATTTTCATGGTGATCTTTAATTGCAAAGCGAGTAGTTGCCATGCGCTCCTCGCCAGGGAGCCATAAATTCACCTTGGCAATTGGACACACAACACTCCCTCCGTTCACACCGGTAATTTTAATTAACTCTTTGCCGTCCGGATGGCACGCCCAGCTTCTTGGCATCTTGTTGCATTAGTATTGAAATTTGTGCCCCTGTATCTATTAAAACTTCACCGATCGTCCCTGAGGACCAACTGGAATTAAAGCTGATAAGGCTCCACTTTCCAGACAGGCAGGCCCAGTTGCCGTCCAGACATTACTCGTTTTTTGACTTCATGTCTGGCAATTCCTCCCTAAGGGAGAGGAAGGGGTCGTCTCCGTTCTAGGGACTGGCACCAGAGGAGTTGAAAACTGCCTGAAAATGGTAGCCACTGAAATTGCTGTAGTTGCAATTGCACAGCTGTCCGTTTTGTAAATAATATCCTGGGATTTCTTGATATCACAGCTATTGCTCGCTCTTTCAATTACTAGTCTGTTTATGCACATATGGAAGATGCAGACAATTTTTCCTATCAAGAAGCTTCCTTTAAATAAGACCTTGCCAAGGATTTATCAGCACAGGTTACAAGAAAAAATTTTGATTAATATTAGAATCTGTGTGTCCTGCCTATCTTCTTGAAACAGCATAGCATTGCAGGAGTTGGTAAAGTCAAACTGAGTGCCTTTTTTCAAATTTTATTCCATGCATGCTACATACATTCTTTTTTTGGTTGCAATGTAAAGTCTGTTTTCTGATTAAATATGAATAACTGGGAAAAAATTTAAGGTGCTTTGCTTTTTTTTGATTATTCACGCTCTACAAGGATTTCATGGCTAATTTACGCAGCAATGTGGCTATTCTATGGAGAATGGCTTTCTACACCTATTGCAGCAAGCTTAGCGGCTTCTGGTCTGACCTTATTCTTCAGAGGAATAGGTAACATAGGATTTTAGTATTTGAAAGGACAATAGAGAAGGGGGATATTTATTCACATGCATTATTCAAAGCAGAAAAGAACAATTACAGCCCAACTCTCCTGTGCCCTGAACCATTACTGCGTTCAGATACCTTCAGAAGTTAAGTGAGTGTAAAATATTTCGATTGTAGAGCACCGTCCACCTATTCACTACTGTCGCACTACCAGAAGTAGGTCTGATTGATCAGCTGGCTGGTGGGAAAGGAAGAAATTAAACGGGAAACAAGACGGCTGTGGCTATTCCAATCCTGCATAGTTATACTTTTTTACTTTTTTCAAACAAGACTCAGCAGTGTGTCTGGCAAGTAAACCACTTTGCAATAGCAGGAACTACTTTGAGAGGTCTGCAATGATGTTCAGAAACCTGTTTTTATGTTTAGGTGAAGGCATCATCCTCCTGTTCTTGCTACGTACGATTAGGGCGGTAGTGTAATGAACCAGTAGGATGACTGTTGTCTAAAATTCTAGTTAAACTGATCAAGTCTGAGTGTAATACAAATATTTTCAGATCTTGTTTTAGGAAAAACCCTGAAATACAGCAATGGCAGTTCCTAGGAGGAAAGGCTTAGGTTCAGAACAAGTCAGAGCGGTGTTGTACAGACACATGTTTGTGTGAGTGGATGAGGGTATGATATACGTAGGTCTTTTGTGCACTTTTGAACTTCCTAATCTGTAAGACACTTAAGGCAGTTCTCTGCAAATACCAGATATCCCCAGAAATGCATTAGGTATATAGCTGCACCAGAGATGAGGTTGGAAACCTTACCATTGTGTTTAACAGTGTGGGATTAAAAACAAGCTGTCATGTCTGAAAAAGGGAGGGGGGTAGGTTCTCAGCCACTGTGTTTTTCTGTAGATCACCAGATCTGTATCATTAATTTTTGCTTGAATTTGCTAAACAGTGCTACCTTGTTTAATCTAACACAATGACTTCTTTCTTGTACCTTTTTTTTTTTTCTCATGTTTTCCTGAAATAGCACAAGATTTCTCAAAGGGCTGAATTGGAGTAGTAACATTAGTAGTGATGTTGAACTCAGTTATTCATGAAAATAAAGTATTTGAGTTTGAAGATGCTGCTGTGACGAATACCCTGGGAACTTTGGTATCATTTGTCTAAATCAGTGAAGGTGCACATATTTTGTTACTAAAATTGTTAGAGCTGTAGGAAACCAAGTGAAGAAAGCTGTCTTTCAGATAAGTGTATAAAAAGCCTGGATGCATAAGCATATTTTTGGGGTTTGCAAAACTGTGCCAGAAATCTGAGACTGACAAACATTGTGCTTTCTAACCGTGTTGGAAGAGCTGAGGTTGGACTCATTTTCCTTTGCGCTCCTGCAGTTCTCCTTGTGCTTTGCATAAGTTTTGTAGTGTACCAATGTTGTCATTCTCTGACAGATCATGCGTATGAATGAGACAAAATCTGCAAGAGAAATAATATCTGATATGGTTAGAAAAAACAAAGTTTTGCATGTATGAGGTTGAATTTAAAAAAATGAGCTGGTAAAAGCTCTTTCTCTATCTATCAATCAGCGTAACAAAATATACTACCTCATCCTACAAAACTCCCCATTTAATCAAGTTTCTGTGTCTATTGGAATTTTTAAGATAACCTGTAAAAAAGCAAACTGCGGTAAATATGTACCTAAGAGCCTGGGATATCACTATTTTGATCTCAGTGGGCCTTCATGGTTTTGTACCACAGCTAGCTTCAAATTACATGGCAGGTGTAGGTGTATTACTGACTCTATATACCTTCCTTAAATAAATGGAAAGAGAAGTAACTCCACCCGTTCCAGCTTCAAGAGGGGTATTGTGGCATATTGTCTGCATTATTGTTGTTTTGCTGGTATAGCATAATGACTTTGGGGGGGCTGGGGTGTAAAATTAACTTTGCCCTGAAAGCTTTTGATTTGAGATGCCTTGCATGCGTTTATCTGAACTATATAGCTTAGATAAAGTGCTCTAATATCTCTGCTGGCTGGTAGTGCTTGTAGCAGGAAGTCTGGGTTCTGGTAGTATTTTAGTTTTCATAGAAAAGGGAGAAAATGTGTAAGAGTCCCCCTGAATAAGGTACATCCAAGGATGAACCAAGTCTAAGAAATGCAGAGGAACGTGTACAAGCAACATGAGACTCAGCTCAGTGGAATATTGCTTGTGGGAAGAGCTTGAGTTTAGCTAATGTGTCTGTTCCTTTGTAATGCAATTTTGACTCAGGGCAACAGAAAGGAGGGTAAAATGAGAATAGAACTGTCGCTAATCAGTTCCATGCTGCTTTCTGATCTGCAGGTGTTGGTGAAAATACCTATGGTATATGGTGAGAAAGGGCCTGCCTTCCTAATTATTTTTTTCCCCTCCTTTTTCCTTTAAGGGTTTAATTAACTTAGGGCATGAGAAGAAAAGGCATGAGACAAGAAGCAATTCTAAACAAAAAATAATCCCTTATTAAGTCCTCTGACTTGAGAGAGTACCTAGAAAAGTGAAGGAGGTGGCCTCTTCTCCCTCCCCCTGCACCCACACAAATTTTTCCTTGGTGAGCTTTCTATATAAGGCCAGTGTGGGGAGAAGAAAGAATTTTTGTTGTTTATAACTAGCTGCTAGCTGTCACAGCTAATCAATATGAACAACCCCTAATCAATCTAGCCCCAATATAGCGGAAGAATTGAGTTTTCAATCTTTTCATATAGTCAAAACCAGCCAAAGCGATTGGATTCTGTGATGGCAGAAGATTGAATTTCTTATCAGGATCAGAAAAGAGAGTTTTCCTGCCTTCCAGAATGATGTAGAAACTATCGTGTCCTGTTTTATACATTATGATTATTTTAAGAACTTATGCAGTCTTCCTCTCTGCTTATTTCTATACTTTATATGAAAACAGAAGGATTATGGATCTTTGTATGGAGTTCCCCATATGAATAGCTTCCTGGTACTGCTGCTAATTTGTTATGTGAAGGGCTTTTTTCCTATTATTAAGTGAAGAATCAGCAAAATAATTCTCTTAAAACTTTACTGCAAAATTAGGTATAATTCCACAAAGCACTCTTTTAAAAAGAAAAATGACATAGATGACTCATTCAGGTAATTTAGAGGTTACTGCGGGGATTTCTTTTTCCTGCAGTTATTTGTCCTGAATACCTGGATCTCAGTTTCTCTTTTAAGACTGCAAAGGAAAGTAAAATTCTCCTTTTAAAAAAAAATATATCTTTTTGGTATGGGTATCTCAATTTTTAATTCATATCTTTTTCCAGCCATGAAGCCTCCATATTATTTTTGTATCAGTTTTCTCTCTTGCACTTAGATGAGCTGGTGGAGGAGATGTTAGCAGACAAAGTAAATGCAGCAAGAGGAGCAGTATTCTGTGGGGTGTGGGGGGTAGAGCTGTTGAGTCCAACATCAGAACATTTTAACTCGTTTTCTCTTTGAATTGGAAACCAATGAGGCTGTCTCATTGGTTGTACAAAGGTAAATCTGATTTGATTTATTTATTTATTTTGAAACTGGCTCAATCTCAACAGCAGTAGTCGTTCTTAAAGTCCCTCCAGCAGTTGGTGCCCTGGGAGTGGGTGGCTCTGGGCAGCCTGAAGGGTCACTTGCTCGCAACAGAATCGTTCTAATTTTTGCGGTGGAAATCCTGAGGCACAGAGAAGTTCTGTGCCTGGGGTCATGGAGCAAATAATCAGCAGAGATGGGAGCAGAATAAAGAGCTCCAGACCTTCAGGCATGTGTTTCAACCACTAAATCATTTCTTCTGCAGGAAGCCAAGGAGAATTTGGTCCTTCCATTTGGTACGAAATCTGTATTCTTCCTGGCCTCCCTACTCTCATACAGCCTTGCTACAACATACCTTCAGCCTTCATACTCCTCCATACCCCTGTCACTTCTATCCTCTTCTCCTTCCATGTGTTAACTGGGGCCTTGTCCTTGCAGCACCCAACTATCCCCCGTGCTCTCCACCTGGCGCGGTGCAAGGTGACGCCGTTAGGATGCTTAGCCTTTCTTTGAATCCCTGGGTTGGCTCCCTTTTCTGCCATGGTCAGAGATATTTCTTTTCCATCCATTGTAGCTCTGTATAACCCTTGTACTTGCCTCTATTATCCTCTCGCTCTCTCTCTTTATCTGCTCAGCGACGCAAGCCTCATCTGAAGCTTGCTTTGATTCCTATATATATGCCATCTTATCTCTTACATCTCTATCCTGTAAATATTCAAATCCCTCCTGATCAGCTACTCTGCCGGATACTTATGAGGCTGCAAAAATTCAGAGACAATCTAGAGAGACAATTTTTGGTTTGTTTCTTTTTTGTGTCTTAAATTTATCTTGTTAGGGCCACTTTTTTTCCTACCCTGTTCTTCTCCTTTTTGTCTTTCCCTGTGTTTGTGACTTCTAAGTTTATTATTTTTTAGCTCCTGGCATCTGCTGGTCTTTCCAATCCTCCTTTCATTTGGAAGCAGCAACCCCTTCCAGTCAAATTATACTGAGAATAAAACCAGCTCCTGTGACTTCCTGAAAAGATAAAGGTTTGGCAATTGACAGGCTGTCTTAATTTGTAGTTCAAGTGTGAATGAATGTACTGTAAGTACATTTGAACTTCATTTTTTCCTCAAAGAACGGTGGTGAGAAGAGATATGCTATAACTCAGGCTGAAGCTAAAAACATGAAGTGCCTGGGGGAAATATTTGTAAATATCCCTCATTTCCAGTCAGCTTTGAAACCGAGTCATTTGGGGCGCCTGGAGCCACAGACTGACTGTCACTAATCTTCTAGCTTTTGTCTCCAAATAACTTGAACTCTCCTAGTCTGGTTTCCTTTAAACTGGAGCTCTTAATGCTCCCTCTGCATTATATGTAGTGCATTTTCCTCATCTGCTTGAGATGCTGTCTAGGTGCAACCTTCTACTCAGTGTTTCAGCTGGTCTGTGTCGTGTGGTTTCTTTCCCCTGCCATCTGTACCCTTAAAAAGACCAAATGCTTCTGTAACTATTCATTCTTTTAAATTATTCATTCTTTTAAATTATTAATTCTTTTAAAAGATTAATGTAAAGGCAGTGTGTGTTTGTCTCTGCATCTGCTTTCTGTATGTATGTATATATATATATGTGTGTGTATATATATTTTAAAAAAAGTGGATGAGGTGTACCAGCAACACTGTATGTAGAAGGAAAGCAAGTCAAGCAGCTTGGCTGTTTGGTTTCTGTCCCCACGCTACTGTTCCTGCAGAAATGCTTGCTTGGTTACGTGGCACCAAGGCATCACGTCGCTCTGTAGTTGCTCGTTCTTTGGAAACTAATGGACACTATTGCAGTCGGCTCTTTTAAATCAAGCATTGACTGTGTGCTATTGTGGTTAACAGCCAAGGAATAAAATTCACTAGTAACTTACACAAAGGGGAGTTATCAGAAGACTGTATGCCTGGTCAAGCACAGCTCAGTCCTGTTTGGTTTTTTGGTTTGGGTTTTTTTGGTTTTTTTTTTTTTTTTTTGGTATATCCAACAAAATAACTTCTGGGGACTGGTACTCGTAAAGATAAATAATTAGCATGAGGCTTCAACCATGAAGCTCACTTGACATAATCAAGCCCTTAATAACCTGTGGTCCCTAATAAACCTGGTGAACTGAAATTCTTAGAGATATCGAAGCGTTACACTGCCTGTGGAGAAGCATGGCTGAGAAGGGCTGATTTGAGGAGTACCTGAGATCTAGCTTCGCTGCACTGTCAGGCATGTTATTTTATTTGATTTATTGCATGCTTTTTAAAAATAAACCATATCTTGCCATATCTGTTGTGCACACTAAAAAGATACTGCCCAATTTATTTATATTCAACAGTTTTTAGAAATCTGGACACCATTATTAGATACAGCGCTCCAGGAGTGTCTCAGTAATGATATGTCATGGCAATAACAGTTTTTTGTCTGATATTCTGCTGTGAACTCATTGAAGGATTGCGTTTGCTCCCATTTGCATTGTCCTAGCATCTTATTTGTACTTGGCTATTCTTTCTCTTACGGTTTTTGAATTCTTAAGCTTACCTGTGATATACATTCTTGGTTCCTCAGACCAGTTTGCATTGAACTGTATTCCACATCATTTTTTACCAAAGCTGAACATACTGAACACTATGAGATTTCTTGGGAAATAACTGTCTACTTACTTCTGCATCACCTACAAGGCTTACAACCACTGCATTTCTATCCTTTTCCATAGGATTCATAAAAATAATGAAAGTCCTATTTCAAGAATAGATTTCTGAGAGACCTTCTTTAGAATAACCTTGATTCAATTATACTTTAACATTTTCCATTTCTGGTTTTTGTTAATCTATCAATTAACTGTTTATTAAATAACAATTTCAGTCAGCATTTATTACAGTGCAAAAATTATTGTTGTACAAGACCAGATTTATGAAGACACTAAGACACTTATCTCTGTAATAAACACGAATTCTGAATCAGAACAGCTCTGAAATTAAGGCTGAATGGGTATTCTTTACTGATTAAAACAACCCTTGGAAGCTAAGTGATTTTCTTCAAAGCTTGTATCTTCCAGGATAAGAACAGTGAAATTTCCACTGATTGGAGGTAAAAGTAAATTAGAATGCCCTGTTCTGAATTAGCATTGCTCGGAATCAAACTTCGTTTATGGCTTTAATTACACTAATATTAATTAGTTGAAATAATATTCTTCTCCAAAATATTTTCCTGTTTAGGTTACTAACTCAGCAAAATAATTTCATCATCTGAACTTATTTTAGAAGGAAAAAGTCAGCTTTGTTTAACAAAACTTGCTTGTTCTAATGGGTCACCATCTGTTTGTCTAGCTAGGAGGGATGGGGCGTTCCTATTAGGAGACATCTCTCTATATAAAGCATAGATGCAATTTGGTTTTAGCTTTCTATTTAAGGATCTTTTCTGCAGTGGGTAAAGAAAAATAAGAATGAGCATGGTATATCTGTAATAAAAACTAAATTTGGACACCTTTGGTTTAGTTCGTGTGTCTACATGCTAATGTTTGGTTTGGTCTGCATATGCTTGATGTTGGTGATGCTTGCAAACCATTAAGATGCATTGGCTCAGGCTTTCTATGCCTGCTCCTGAAATTGTTTCATAAAGGATGAAAAAGCTTTTTGCCAGAAGTAGCTGAGTTATTTTTTAAAAGAAAAAAGGATATAAACTTGCAGAAAGATGTTTATGAGAATTTTCAATATCATTTAAATGCTTCATTTTTTGAAATCTGATAATATGCCTAGTTCCATTTTAAAACCTTACTAAATAAATTCTAACATTGAAGATAAATGATGAAATACTGATTAAAACTGGCCTTTCACTTGACTTTTTTGATGTTTTCTTCAGCTCCAGGTGATATTTTTTCCTGTTTAATGACAGAGGATGATAGCTGAATGAAAAAAAAACATACAGGCAAATTGATCTGGTGCCTTTCAAGTTTTCGGTGAAACTACTTCTTCTGACATAGCTGGCTAAGAGCCTGGGGAAACTCTGATGAAAATTCATCTTATAAAAAGCAGATCCACTTCTGTAGTTTCTCTGTATTATGGAATATACTCTCTCTCTCTCTCTCTCTCTCTCTCTTTTTTTTTTTTTTTTTTGTGAAAGAGCCTGCTGCTAGGGATCTGGATAAATCAAAAGCAGGCAGGATTGAGAGGTAACTGTTGAGAGCTGTTGGATTGCTCTGGCAGCAGAGATGTTGGGCTCCACTCTGTGTGTGCTCTTTGGAGCCCAAGAAGTTGGTTCAGGGTATCAACTGGTGATCGATTTCATTGTACGTTAGTAATACTATAACTGAAATGTTATATTTTCTTTAAAAACAGGGAAGCTGCCGATTGACCTGTCCTACTGTGTAGGCTTCAAAACGTCTTCTGTTTCTAAGGAAGAGTGTGACACTTTGGTATAGGATCATCGCAAGACAAATAAACATAGAGCTTTTTTCTCAAGAAAATAGAATGGGTCAGTCTGTCCTACCTAGCAGTTTTTTTTTTTTTTTAAATACTGCTTTTTAAATTAAAAAAAGTATTTATCGTGTGTGCTTTCTCCCTATGTGTAGTTGTGGGCACTATTTGAAATAGGTTACTGGGCCACTCATGCTAAGAAAGTAAAATACAAACCCCTTCACGTATTTAATGCATTACAATATCTGTACTGTCATTAAGTTGTAGTAAAGTACAATTTTACAGAATACAAAAATACAAAGTGAGATTAGGTGTGCTTGTAATCATATTTTGAGCTGAAAACTCATAGTAAAATTACTTTGGGAATGTAAATTACATAAAAACATTAATACACTTCATAAGTTTGGAAAAATCTGCAATGGCAAATAGGTGAATTTGTAATTTTGAGGAAGTTTCAGTAAACAGACTTAACTTTTAGGTGAACCATATTGGATTATGATAACCAAGTTTATGATAAACTGGCATTAGTGTTATGTTCTCTTAAAATGTTATTGAAGAGCAGCTGATGGAGAAATCCTCATAGTCACCTAATCTTTATTCATGTCTCTTTTGAAACACACTGTGCTGAGCATAAAGGTCAGCTTTATCTACTTTGAAATGATTGAAATGCAATTAAATATGCTGTTATAATCAGAAGAACAACAAGATGTACTTTCCTCTTTCTGGAATCCTATCCTGTTTCTAAAAAAAAGCATAGTTTAGAGCAGAAATAACTGAATGAATAGTATTGTCTCCTATTTTTTTAATTAAAATTCTTTACATGACAATTCAAGAGGTTTAATTTCTAAGACTTGCACAACAAATATAAAGTGAGTGGGACCACAGCAAATGGAGGTAGCTGGACTAGTCCTCCTGTACAGTAAAGCTGGGATGAGCTGTCTTGGCTTATAACGAAACTTTTTCATCCCATTTATTTCTTTCTACTATTGCTGTGAGAGAAAAGAGTTGTAAGCAAACCAAAGCAGTTCAACAAAGAAAGTGTCTTGGCAGCGAAACCCCCATGAAAGAAATAGTTCAGAGCAGGTTTATAATTTGTTCTGCCTCAAAGAATATTTTAGGAATAAGAGAGATGCTTTCTTGTGAGAAATTGTGAGCATCTGGGCATTTTTACGAACCAAATAGATAATTTCAAGATTAGACATGAGATTTCTGTCTGAGCACTATCTAAATGAAGTAATATTTTTGTAATTTTGCTGACATTTTAAATATTAATTAGGCACACATGATTCTGTTTAGACATTCTTGGAAAACTGAATTACAGAAACTGCAAACCTTTTATTAATTGGAGCACTGATAAATAGAGGCGAGTCAAGGCCAACACTGTTTCTGGCAAAATGTTGCAAAGTATTTATGTATATTCAAAAATCACATAATAACTTTACTAATACTGGTGACTTTTCTTTGTAAATAATGTTAAAGCAAATTATCTGATGGTTCAGATTTGTGGTATACACAGCTGTTTTGTCAGACATCCAGTTAATGTTCATATATACTACTGCATTACTTTATACACAGTATCAGGAATAGGAATAACACAGAGTTAATTTTTTGTCTATTTTTTTTTAAATACATTTACTTCAGATCCCAGCTGGAGCTATGGTTATTTAGGATGGTAGGAGAGAAAAGAAAGTTCTGGTCTTTGGGAAAATTAGTAATCATTTTGATAAGAATGGGCCTTACTTGGACTATACCTATTATTTTTTATTTAATTTTCAGTTCTGAACAAATATCAGAAAACTAGCTGCTATTGGAAAAACCACTGTAGAAATGGCTACCAAACACTGCAGTGATTCAGCCTCCTTTGTGAATGATATCCGTATTCTATTTCAAATGTTCCTCTATTTCATCATCAGCATTCTTATTTTAAGTGTAACTTACGATGATGAGGTGAAACTAGTTATAGAGAAAGATGCTAGAGTTGTTAATATTGAAAAGCTATAAACTCGTGCAGAAAGAGTCCTTGTTGTATTTCCAGATAAAACTTTCCCTGGAATGTAATAACTTTGAAACTACCCTACAGGAAAGAATACCATCTAGATTACCAAGCATAAGTAAGATTTTTCAGTCCAATATCTGGATTCAGGAAAAGAGGTGGAAGTAGCAACAGATGTGTAGTAACAGTATCCTTCTACTGCGTACAAAGAAGACACAAAAATTACTATCTGGAACAAGGCAGCAATTCCAAACTGCTTTATGATGTCCAGTCCAGTTGTAAAGATAAAACACCAGCTTTAGAATGGACAAATTTTTATAACACAGAGATGAAGAAGAAATTCAAGAGATTTTCACTGAGGAAGATAAGTAATATTTTCTTTTGGTCCCTTGGTCATTAAATAGTTAATTTTTTTTTTTAAACATGAAAACATTTGTTCTTAATAAATGAAGTCACACTGCTTAAAATTAAAAATAAAATAAAATAAAAAAGTGCTCTGAACTAAGTATGGAGGAGAAATTGAACATAGAGTGTATGCAAAATATGCAGTGATCAGAGTTCTTTATTACTCTGGCAACTAAAGAAAATGGAGATATTTCTATATCTGGTTTAAAAATAAAAAAGAAAAAGAAGAAAGCCTTGAGAACTGTGGAAAAACACAAGCAAAAGAGCCATTTCTCCTTGTCTTGAGACTTTTTAATCTTCAAACACTTTGGCTTGAAAAAGCTTTCTCCCTTGTGACAAGCAGGCAGACAAGAACTGGAGCAACAGCTGTGTTGGCCTAATAAAAACTGAAGTGCAGCTACATTTACAGTACACTGAGAACTGCTGAGAAATTAATGCAAAGATTGTCCAGGGCATTGCTGAAAACACCAGAGAGGCACTCCTGGGAGCAGCAATCAGCTACTCGGCGTTAACCTCTCTGCAGAAAGAGAGCCGAAGTGTTCTGCATTTGAAGCCGCTAATGTTCGTCTCGGCGCTCCGGTGTGAAAACTGAGAGAGGCAGAGAAGACGACGGCGGATTTGGGATCGCTGCCCTGCCTCCACCACCGCGGCAGGATGAAGTGCAGAATCTGAAGGAGAAAGGACATAAAACCCCAAACCTGCAGCAGTGAAGACGCAACGGAGCCTGGGGGCTCGCACTAGCCCTTGCCCAGAGGGAGTGAGTGGTGGGGAGGCAGGGATGCACCCATGCTGCGCCGTGCTAGGTCTGGAGTGAGGTCCATGAAATCAAAGACCAAGCTGTTCCAACTGTTGCAATGAGCCCTGTGCCAGTCTTGGTACAATTGTACCTCTGTGGGCTGGTACAATTAAATATCTGCAGTAGTTGGAGCAAAGAGGAAATTACTCAAGCCAGACAGCCAGCATTTCAAACGTGAATAAAGCTTGTATGCTTTATAGAGAGTAATTCAGCTATGCAGGTAGTGAAATGAAAGTGTTCTATAAATTGGAGATAATGGGACAAGCTAGATGTTTCAGAATACCTGTAACAGCTTTCTCAAATTTGGCATTAGTATCTTGACAACAAGTATTTGGGAGCTACTGTTTATAAATAAGCGGGATCTGAAAAATGTGTCTAAATGGGCTGGCATCTTCAGAAAAACATTTATATTTAGGTAATCATTCTCAGACATGTAAGACGTGAAGCCAATATACACTTTAATTTTCTCTGTATCGCTTATATTCATCCATCAGAAGAAAACAGCCTCCCCACCCACCTCCAGTGTCTGCTCTGAAATGTAAAAGACCCATTTGTGCACCGTAGACATGTATTTATTTGTGCTTCTCTGACAACTTTGCAAACAGTTCGTATTCTCTGGGTCACTCCCCAGGGAGCCGGAGGATGATTACAGCAGCATTTAGCCGGTGGGAAGAGCGAGGCAGAGGCAGGTGAGACATCCTGCGTGGTGTTGCATAGGAGGTCTCTAGCAGAACTGGGAATAAAATGTAGCTGTCTTCACTCATGGATCTCTGCGGCATTGGAGACATCAGTGTGCACATGGGAGCATTACAGACTAATGTGACTGACAGTTAAAATAATCCGCTGATTTGCAGGCAAGCATTCAAGTAATGCGTTGGTCTGATGGATCTGAAATTTAACAAATTTAAAAGGTTTTCTATTGTATTCCTCTACTCCCCCTGCCCTCCCCAAGGCTTCCAGACTCAGTCTTCCATTTCCAATTTACTACTTCAAACTTCTATTGAAAGCAGCATAGATTTTTATTATGAATAAACAGTTCTGGGTATTGAGAACAGCCTTTGAAATGTTTCTTCCTGTATTAATTTAATGGACAATATTTCTGACTGTGCTTCCTGAAAAAGGACATTGCATGTTTGATTAAATTTTATGAGGGAATTGCAAAATGCCTTCCGTGATATATTGCTTTCAAAAAAAGCAAATCAGAGTGGACTGAGTGGGATAAATTCTTGGCTCTGCCTGAAAAGGGTTGGAAAAAAAAACATTGAGGGACGGATGAAGGATCTTCCATATGAGTGCCAGTCCTTGGCCCGTTTGCTGTAGAGAAGATGAGAACAGTTTCTGGTTTGAGGTCTTTTTGTTTCTAACTGCTCAGGTTTGGGGATCACTGAAGTACCCTTCAGACTATATAGAGCAGGATCTATATGCAGCTGGCTGGTTAAACGGGCTTTTCATTCGGTTTGCTGGCTAAGCAGCGAAGAAGCCATCGTAGGGTGAGTAGCTGGCCCATTAATTCATCACATCGTTACTGGAGCGTGCACCTTGAGTTTTTAAAGACATGTTAATGTTAATGATCTGCCATTTTTCATTATGATAAATGAAAACCCTCTGCATGTAGAGCTTGTCTGAAGAGTGAGTCTCTGAAGGAAAGCATCACTTCAGTGTTTCACATTTATTCTCCCTCACTGATTCCCAGACAAAATCTATTGAATTACAGTACAAAAAATATGACATTGTGTTTTAACTGTGAGCTTCACCTGAACCTAGGAATTGGTCCCCAGACTTTTGGCATTATGGATTAACGATGACGATAAGGACCGTGGCAGCAGCATTGGTAATTCTGATAATCACGTTAAAAAGAAAGGAGGCCAGCTTGTTCTTCTTCAGCCAGTCTGGCTCTGCAGAGCAGACAGCAGGAAGAGCTCATTTGCTGTTTTCTATAAATAAAGCAATTACAGCAGGAATAGAGTGATAACTTGTAGTGAATAATAGATTCAAGTGGATATATATATATGTGTAATCTTCTTTCTGTTCACAAATTGCAGTTCATAGTTTTGGGGGTTTTTTTGTTTGGGTTGGGGTTTTTTTTTTTTGGTGTGGGGTGTTTTTTTTCCAGATTACTTACAAAATAATTTGACTGATTCTTGGTTTGTTGACGTGACCTTAGAATGAGGTTTTTACATGGAGGAAATTCCTCTGCACTTAGTTAAGATGTCCTTTTTGCAAGCATATGCATTACGATTTGATATAAAATGCTCCGGAGGAGTAGCTGAGATGATCTTGATCCAGAAAAGCAGAGGAGCGTGTGCCTGAGCTGGTGCTGGTAGTCATAATGTCGATTTGGCTTGGTGCTGAAATGAATTATTTTGTTGAGCAAAGGTCTGTGAGAATGTTTTGTACATTCTGCAGGGATGTTATCACGTATGGAAAATAGATATGTGAGTAACAGACAGGTTAGAATCCAGTCAACGGTGTTTAATGTACTGGAAAATACTTTGCAGTTATTTTTCAACAGATGACCACACCTTGCTACTCTTTGAAGCATTAACTTGTTCCAAAAAGCAATGATCAAAGGGAAAAACCTGTATGACTGTTAAAAATACTGGGCTGGGACTCAGGAGGACTGAGTTCTTTTCATACCGATACTCTCCTTCACATTCTCTTTCCTGAAAACAAAGATCATTCTCCTCTGTGAACCATTTAGCCACCTATTGATGAAAAGTGATTTTTAAGGGCTCACCAGTTAAGACTGCTACAAAACTATGCAGAATTTACAGTTTCTTAAGACAAATACAATGCATGTCCTTACAATACATTTCCCAGAATTTTGGAGCTAGTAAAATATGTGATGTCCACAAGCATCAGAAACTTGGCCATAATCTTTTCTCAGTTCTGCAAAGGGGGAGATGGGTGTACGGAGAACTGGAAGTGATTTTCTGACATTATGCTTCAGGGACCTGACATCCTGAAAGTAGGTACAATTTTTCTGTTAGATATATCAGAATTAGGATCAGGTTTTATCACTGTATTTAGCGAAATCCATAGACAGAAGTTCAATTCATGGCTCTTGAAGTATCTGACTACAAGGTAAGCTTTCGTTCACCTGTGGTAGCCAAGTAGTTTGACTGGAAAAATCCTCAAATGATGCTGACTGTGCAGCACAGCCTCGTTGCAATGGGCTGCTTCAAGGACTCGAGTAAATTGCTCTATTGTACTTTGCTGTGATGGCTTGCCCTCTTATTAGCTTTGTCACTTCACCTTGATTTGTTTCTGGGTTTCTGTCTGCGGTTAAAATCAATAGACGTTTTTCTCCTCAGCTTTCAAAACATCATAAATAAAACTCATTTCTTAAAATAGATGCTCTGTGTTTTCTGAAATAACACCATAACAGTATGGGGAAAAAACCTGGAATGCTAGTAGCTGTTTGAAGTTTAAATATCCATGCTCAGTCTTCTTTTCTCTCATTCAATGCTTGTTTATAAAACCTTGTTTTACAGTCTAAGCACTTAATCTTTCTGGGTTTTTTTGGTGGTGTTTCTTCTTCCCTCTGGGTTCATCATATTATTTGTCCAGTCATGGTTTCAATAATCTTGCATTCATCACGTCCTGCTCACAGCATAGAGTTACAGTCTGCAGTCGTAATAAGAATAAAAATGTGCTGCTTGTCTGTAGCAGGTATTTCTGCAACATCTAGCTAAGCATTTTTGTCTCCATGCTACTAATAAACTGATTGGACAAAGACGACACTTCAATTTATTGGCAGAATTGAGAAAAAAGGAAAAGAAAAGAAAACAAACCACCTTTGCGTTTAACCTGTAGCCCAGGATGCCAGCCAGAGCGCAGTTTAAAATCCAGATTTTTCAGTACAAGGAGAGCTGGGTTCCTTGTGCAGTGGCTATGTGCGTAGACACTTAACTACTCTGATTTTACAAATACCTGGGTACCTGTTGGATCCCACCGAGAATAATCATCTCATAGATGGAAAAAAAAAATCTTATGCGAGGAAATTTCCTTGGGCATTAAATCCATGCCAGACAAAAGAAGATCAAAGGGTCTTACGGAGTCGGGCTGGTTGCATAGCAAAACTGTGTCTCATACTGAGACAAAGATAACGTGAAAGAAGGGAGAGCAGCCAGGCGGTGAGGAGGTAGTGCTGGGGGTGACCATGAGCAGCAGTCCGAGATGGATTAATGGCATGGGGAAGGGTGAGCCTGCCTCCAACACCAGCTTTTGAAAAGACTGGATCTTTTTCTGTGGCAAAACCACCATCTTATTTCCTCTCAGTATCAGCACTGCCTTTGTAAACAATTTTTGTAAATCAGACTTTTCCAGCTGAGATGATTTCCTTGGGAAATTTCTGGTTGGCTGTAATAGTTTCGAACTCTAACCCCGTGCTAGTGAAAAAAATCAAAATATGAATGGAAATATGAAAATGTATTGTATGACCTTTCTTCCCGCTCACTAAAATATGTTTTGTTTCCTTCACTGGAATTGCAGTTCACTGTCAATAAGAAGTCTGTGATCGTAGCCCCACGGTATACAACTAATTACAGTATGGCAATGCCTTGTTTTTAATATAATTGTGGGAAATGTTAAATAGGATTGAAATTTTAATGACTGCTTTTAAAAACAGTCAAACATTAGATTAAAACAACTCATTTATTCTTCCATTCTATTTTTCCATTATCTCTTTATGTTTTTATGATGTAGTCACATACACAGATAAATAAAATAACAGTCTGTTTTCCCTTCCAGAATGTATATTCCTTTTCAGTTGTCTTGATAGCTGGAAGAAATTACTAAATCTGTCTTTGAACTGTTTTGTGTATTGAGCAAATGAAAAGATTTTAGAGTAACAGTAGTTCTGAAAAGCATATAACAGAATTTTGCCCTTAATCAGAAGTCTGCAATGTTTTGATATTCCCTATATCTGAAACTTATCCTAGAATAAAAGACAGTGTCAGTTTAATAGCTGTGCTGGAATGAGCCTGTGGCTGACACTAGCATAATTCAGTGAGTTTGCTGGAAGCAACTGGACTGTAGGAGGACGTTTAAGCAGATCCAGTGGAAAACTCTAAGTGTGGTTTAGGTTCGACCAGGTATGCGCTTTTGAAGTGAATCTCATAGTTGTCCCTGTCGCTGTGCTGTGGTCTGTATCTCAGAGCACACCTCATGCACCCCAGCCACAAACGGGCCGTCTGTCGAGGGTACCAGGCTGGAGCTCAGCTGAGGTAGCTCCCTAAAATGTGGACACCAGGCCCTCTGCATCAGCTGCTACACGTGCCATTTGCTAATGTAGACGTAGATTTAGTCATCATGACACTGGACGATCTCAGTTTGGTTGCATGGTTTTTGCAGCAGTGCATCCTGACATGGAGGCATAACCTCAATAATATCTTGAGATACAGCAGATTTTAACCTTTTTTAGCTATAACGCTTTCTAAATTTAAAGTGTGGGTTTGGTCGTATGGCTGAAACTGTGGCCTTTGCATTAGGAGGTACTGTCCTGGAGGTTGTCACTGAACTCGGAAGCTGATTTGAGCAGATGATGGCACCTCCTTTGCTGACACATCAGACTTTGTTTCTGTTCCTGCCCTACCAAGGTTGCATTTCGGGTGCCCAGTCCTCTCATGAGCCTGGCTCGCTGAAGAATGGCATCCCTTAGCATGCAGTCATAGACCCGACTGGCCAAAGGCACTGACATGGTCCCACCAGGAAATATGATGCATAGGGAAAAAAAATCCATGCCAGGTTCCTTCTGTAGAGTATGCCTTTTATAAGACAGAGTATGCCAGAAATACTGGCAATACTGGTCTGAAACAACACGTGGTGTTTCTGCTTGATTGAAGAAATGGAACACAAGTATCAACATCTTATACCAGCTGAAATGCAAAATAAACTCTTTTTAAAAGCAGAATTTTCTGGAGTTAATGTTCCTGATAAAATATTTTAAATTGCACATTAAAACAAAACAAAACAAAAACCAACCAAACAAAACCCAAACAAACCCAAAAGAGTAAGAATTTACCACAGCAGGGAAGCTTTGATTTATGTTTTCTCTCTCTCTTTTTTTTTTTTTTTTTAATGATTGTGCAGGATAAAACTGGATTAATGTGCTAAAGTCACACACACACACACACACACAAAAGTAATGTTAACAAATATGTAGGAGAAGCTTCATTTACTGATGTTCTTGAGACCACAAGGAACCAATCTGACAGCTTTATTTGCTCTAAGTGAAAATAAGGAGTAGATAAATTCTTAAAAATAGTAAATGAAACCATTTGCTTATTTTAATTATAGTTAAAGATGTGTAAAATCTTCTTCTCTGAGGAGGTCTGCATCTACTTAACTTCAGAGAATCCTTCTTAAGTAAAATGAGTCCTTAATCAGCAATGCAAGGAGTCTAAATTAATCATCAGGCAACTACTTTAGGCTTTAAATCCCTACTTGATGATGCTTTGATCCACAGTAAATATTTAAATAAATGTCAATGTAGATACTCATTGTCCACTCCTGAGAAAAATATTAAGTAGCTCAACGTATAATAGCAAAGCTGAAATGCAGTGGGGTTGCCTGTAAACAAAGGCTTTTGCAGATGTTGCATTTAAGGAAAAAAATCAAGATGAAGTCTAGAAATGGGAAAAGCATAAAAGCGCAGGGCACCCATCAGAATATACCTCTTTTCTCCTTCGTATCCTCTCTAAACACCCCTAAAATAGAAATTAGCTTACTGACGGGACTCCATAAGATAACTTGAGAAATTTCATCAAATACTTTTCTATCATGTATAAAAAGGGAGTTTATTGTATTTACCATAGTGCTGTGTGCATTCCTTTCATTGCTTGCACTAAGTCAAAATAATAGTCCCTATCCCTGCTATTCTATTAGTTAAGGGTATGTTTGAGCCACTGCTGGGTTTTGCTACATTCACAAAGGTCCCCTGTGAAACAATTAAAAATCCCCTATATAATATATTAACCGCAATTAGAGAACTAGGTTTGCCCAATGCGCAGAGCTTCCGGCTGGCCCTCGCGCTGCCACCTCGCCACATCCCAATATTTTCTTTCTTAAATTGACAGATGGCAGCGAGCAGCCTCACAGCATTTTGGTTTCTTCTGTTTCAGGCAACAAAAACAATGAAATGGGGAAACAGGAGTTCACAGGTGCAGAAGACATTGTGGAATAGGGTTGATGCTGATAGCCTCCTCTTATCTGGCCAAGCGGATTTATTTACAGATATCACATTTCCAGGCTATTTGTAAAGGTCTAACTTGCTGCCATAGATTCTATGCAATTCCTACCGCATCTCACGCTTTCCGGGCTTCCTGTGTTTCGTGTCCAAACAACAATTACTTTCAGAGTGAAGGAGTTACTATTACAGAAGCTGTTAGAGCAGCCCACACTGTATCTCATTCAGAAGAAGCATCTGGGTCACTCAGCTCTTTGTTTTGTTGTTCAGGATGACAAAATATAAAAAGTTTGAAAAGATCTCTCCAGCTGAGCTAAAGTGCAGCAGCTAATGGAAATACACAGGTTAGGAACTGGGACGTATCTCAGCAGAGGACTTTTGTTATCCTTGCACAAACACTTCTCAGAGAAGATGCACCGTGACTTTGCTGTGAGGAGCAGACCAGATGGGATTCAAGCAGTGGAGAAAGTCAGCTGAGTTTATATAAGAAACTGTGGGCGAGTTTAGAGCAGAAATGATGCTGTCCTGCTTAGCACCTCTGACAGTTAATATCCTTTTTATTTAAGTGACTAAATCTGGATTATGTTTCTCAGTTCTGGGTAGTATGGCTTAAAATGTTTGCTGTCATGACTAACTAAAGTAATGTAAGCTGCTTTTTCCTTCATGCTGTCAACTCTGGAATTTTGCTTTTAAAATATCTTTTTTTTCAAAATGGTAGTAACAGTTGGGGGGGAAAACCTCTACAAGGGAAAACTACTTTTTAAAATTATAGGAATTAAAAATGTACTGATTACTTAGCACAAGAGAAACGAGGAAAAAAGAGGACTGAGTCTAAATGTGCAGCACAGAACTAAAGATCTTTGCATAAAAAACTTCAGATATTTTTAATAATTTCATATGGATCAAGAGAACAGTGAGACCTCAACACATCTGTGGAGAGGATTTTCATAATAAATTGAAGACTGTACTTCTGCTCAGAAGGACTTTCTACTTTGCCCATTAGGAAATTGCCTCTTGTTTATTAAAATTCCTTTGTTTTTCAAAATCCCACCCATTCCCCAGCGATGGTCCTGGAGGAGCAGTGGGCAATCCCAGTGGCAGGGCAGCGCTTGGGAGGCTGCCGTGTAGCCACCCCATGTGGGAAGCACATGGTGTCCCAGAGCAGTCTTCTCAGCCACTTTGATCCCAGCAGAAATGTCTTCTGCCTTCCCCCATGGGCTGTCTGCTGGTGGTTCCCTCTTAGCGGGGCTGGGGTATCTGTCTGCATTTCTTCTTGCCCTTCCCTTGTAACACATTAGTGGCTGTCTTGAAATGTTTTTGTTGTTGTTCTTTTTTGGTTTGCAACCTGGAAATAATTTGTGTGCAGGTCTCGTGTGGTGACTGAGGCTCAGTGTTTAGCAGTGGTGTCTAGGCTGGGTACCACAGTGGTTCCTGCCCTAGAAGGACCTAGGACTGCATCCTCTGGTTCCCCACGGGTGGTACAAATCCCCTTGCAGGGTGGCACGGCCTCAGTGCTCACAGTAGACAGGCTTCTGAAATAAGTAGTATGGGTGTTTTCGAATAAAAGAGCGTAAGCATTCATTGGTGTGTCGTTTGGGTGGAATGGCATGTACATCCTTGAATCAACATAAGGATGCAAGCTGCATTATTGTCAGCTGTCTTGTAAATGATGTGGCATTATTAACCAAGGGTCTTTCTCAGCACAGGAGTCTGTACTCATACATCTATGATGCTTTACACTAGAGAAGAGAGTCCTGTATTTCTTTTGCATGCTGTACCCTCTTGGCCGCAGCAGACTAGCGCAGGCACACTACTTCTTCTCTGTAACCTTCCGAAAGGGGAGAAATAATGTTGAAGTGCCTGATGGGCAGCGCTTCTAGACTGCTGTGAATTAGGTGGAAAACAAAGAGGAGGGGCAGGGTGGTGTGAGGAGGGGAGGAAAGACAAATAAACCAAAGTCAGCTCAAGTCAAAAGCTTGTCGAGGGATCAGGCACTGAAAATCGCATCCCCAGTGCTGAGGAAACGTGCTGTGGATAGAGCCGTGACAGACAAATCAGATGATGACGCAGTCTTTTACCAGTGAAAGATGTTGGAAGAGCGAGCAGAACTTAAACCTGCCTTGATTGGTAATAATCCTCCAGTTGGTGCCTGGTGATCCATTTAGAGGAAGGAAAAAATTATACCACGTACTGAAAGATGTTAAAAGATTATGTTATACACTGCATCTTGTAATACAGTGGCGGAAAAAGAAAACCAACAAGATTTTTTTAGTTATTTACCTTATTCTGTTTAAATTTTGTGTGTGTGTGCACATATATGCATATATATGCCTACATATATGCAATGTTTTTTTTGGCCCAGGCGCTAGAAAATTACTGCTTATTGTCCAGGTAAATTATAGGGAAACGGGCTAGTTATGAACATCTACATTTGCTGATTAGGCTCGGATCTGCAGGCACAAAAACTTCTGCTCAGTAAAGCAGTGATATTCCAACCAAGTGTAAAGAACTGTGTAGGACAAATTTAAGCCTTTTATTAAAAAGGATGCAAATAGTAGAGGTGCTGTTTCATTTACCATCAGATAATAGAGAAGGAATGTTATATGTAGTCAAAGAATATGTTTGCAGAAAGTGTTGTTTAAAAAACCAACCAAACAAAAAAAAACCCAAAACAAAACCCCTGAAAATTGGTATCTGATTCTGCTTACATATAAGCATGTGCATAATTTTGTGAATGAGAGTAGTTAGCTGAAATCAGATTGAAATAATGCCACATTCACATCAGTACAGGGCTGAAACCATTGGAATTCGCTTCTAACTTCTGGGTCATATGGATAAAGGAGTAATGCTTCAGTTATGTCAAAAGATTATTTTTTTTAAAGCATTTTTTAGTTCTGCAAGATGCCGTGTGGGAAGAGGAAAGCTTCACCTGAGAGCTGAGCATCTAAATGCCATTAAAGGTCTGGGCTTTAGTTTCTATGTTGCTCAATTTAATAGCCTTCTCCAGTACTATTTTCCACGTAGTCCATTTTAATTAGGGATCAATAATAATGTCCCAGCAGTTTACTACTTCACTCATTTCAATTGAAGTTGATTGCTTCAAATATGTTCTGGGCTGTGTAGCGGGAAGGTTGCTCAGCAACTGTGATGTGCAGACAATAAAATTATGTGGACTTGGCCATTAACCATCTTTAGGGATGAGTTTATTATTGTTCCACCCTACATTGACACTAATCTTCTAAAGCTGCCTGCAATACCTGCTGCACTTGAGAAGCTGCATGTCAGAAGAAGATAGTCTGAATCATGTTTCCCCTGGTTGGTTGGGGCAGCTTGCTTAAGGGCTCATCCTGTAAACAAAGGGTTACACGTGGGACCATCAATGAAAATGGATGCTGAAGCCAGCTCTAGCAGGCTTAATCATAAGGGGCCTGATCCCAATCCCACTGAAAACTATTCTAGTCTTTCCACTCGTGTCAACGTTAGCTTAGACCATGCTTTCAGATCAAGGCTCATATTCTAAGCTTTCAGTATTTGAATGCTCGAGAGCTTTATTTTTATCATCTTCAGATACAATGTTCCAGCAATGTAATGAAAGTTCATTACAAATAGCCTTGACTGGCATTATTTCTGTTTTTCTTGCAAAGCACAAGCCTGGGTATAATCTGATGCAGATGTCATTGTATTTAAGAAAAAAAAAAAAAAAGTAGAAATTCTAGTTAAAAATTCCTGTTAAAGCTCCTGATCGGTCCTAATCAGGAATCAATCTAAACCCACTTTGTCTTCTTACTGCAAAATAAGTTTTTGTCTTGAACTTTCAGCAAATGTGGGTAGAGAAAAGATTAAAAAGGAAATACACAATTGTCCAGAATTATCAAAAAGCTGTGTAGTCTCTGCATTTCCAAAGGAAAATGAAACAAAAATAAAAAAACCTCAGAGCTCCTTCTATCTTGGAAAAAAATTTATATTTGCTCTTGTCACCACTGGGTAGAGAGAGTTCCTATGGTAAAAGATTACTTTTTAATCAGGGAAATGGAAATGGAGCAGTAAAAACACCTGGGATAACCCAAAGAAGGCATTAACTAGAATACTTTAAAAATAATTTTTACTAATGTAAGTATTGACTAGGTGCTTTGGTAAGCATGCTAGTAAAATTAAGCCTGTGAATCGGAAAGGTACTACAAGGTACTAGAGTACTAATTGTGCCTCATTATGATACAGCAGACTTGAGCCTTTGCTACTTTGAGTTGTTATTTGTGGGGTGACACAGAGCCACCAGGAAGTTTCCTTAAGGAAGAGACATTATGGATTTTCAAGATTAAAAGAAAGTCCTGTGAAATGAAGCAACTGTGACTAGATCTATACCATTTTCTCCACTGTCCTGGTTTGGGAAAGTCAACCAGAGAAGAAACTAATAGCCAGATCAAAGAAATATTCCTCTGACTGATCCTTAGCTGGAGATCAATGTCTATGCATACATTCACAGGTGCATAGTTTACAGTTGTCCTAGGTCTCTGAATTCCTCTCTTGTTTCCAGATATGTGAAACAGGAAGGCAGCTTCGGATATAAGTGGAGGATTTTCTTCTTGGCTTTATTGCTGGCCTGCTGGGCAACTCTATGGAAACCACAACCGTGTTCGTCCAGTGCCTCTACGCAATGACAATCACAGGACTGTTTCTCTCTTTGCTTTGTGCCCTGTACATGACGATGTGTCTGAGCATCACTGGTGCGGGATTCCTGTGAACCACATGATGCTCCAAGAAGTGGTGCTATGGCCACAGTAAATGCAATGCAAAGCACGGAGATGGTAGAGGAGGTTTTCTTGGGAGCCCTAAGGTTGGCATCACTGATACTTCGAAGTTGAGGTTAAACATCTATAAGGAAGTCTGTAATGTACTCATGAAGCTTTCAGCCAGTGAATTGTGCTGGAGAGAAGACAGCAAGAATATATGAACAGAAATTAGAGCTTTTCAAGTGTTAGGCTAGTGCTTTATAAACACTTGAGTGATGTATTGAAGAGTCCTTCAATTTTCATATGCCTAATACTTGTTTAAAAAAAAAAAAAGACAAAAAAAGCTTGCCTATAAAGGTCTCTGTTTTAACTGTTAGAGCCTCACCATGTATCACCAGAAATTCACGTAGTGTACTTGACATAATTAAATTCCATGTTAAGTGCATTTTTCATTAGTTTTAGAAAAAAAACCCCTCTATTCCCTTACAAAAATATAAATGTATGCCTAAGAGTTCAATTTGCTTGCTTTCGTATCAGAGGGACTAAAGGTAGAGAGGCTCTGACAGTGTTTCAGAAGAGGTGAGGAATTTTCCATACTAATACTGTAAGCGGGAATTGTCGGAGGACGCCTGCCAGAGCTCACCCCCCTGCCTACCCACACCCAGCAAGGTATTTTCGAGTTACATCTGAATCTGTTCCAGCTGACGTCAATGGCAAAACTTCAATTGACTT
This sequence comes from Gymnogyps californianus, assembly GCF_018139145.2. Classification (NCBI taxonomy): domain Eukaryota; kingdom Metazoa; phylum Chordata; class Aves; order Accipitriformes; family Cathartidae; genus Gymnogyps; species Gymnogyps californianus. The sequence continues at coordinate 5,877,070 of NC_059475.1, forward strand.
GAGGTGGGAGAAGGATGAGACCTCAGCAATGCCAATTTTCTGATAAAAGCAGAAATGTAGTCTTGCTACATGGTGTGAAGTTATTTTTATAGATTTCCAGAATCAGCAGGGATGAAAATGGTAGATACTTTTGCAGGTCATACGTTTCTCCTTACCTTGGTAAAATTGCCTCTATTTGTGGACTCATTAGCAAAGGATCCATTTATTCTACAAAGTGTTCAGGAAGAAGGGAGTGTCCACGAGGCAGCTCCTCAGAAGGGTGTTAGATGAACATATTTTTGATGAGCTATCAAGCATCATAAAATCCGTGGACCTCTGTAGAAGCAAATCAAACACAGAGCTATCTTTTCTGTGACTATAGAGGACCTTGCCTGTGACAGAAGCCACTGGTTTGAGGGGAATTAATTTCTGGGCTACTTTTGAACAGGGATTTTCAATGCGCTTTGTGCTTCAATGCTCAGTTCCTGCATGTTATTGCTGTTTTAAAGCTTCGTGGAACTTGGGGTGCTTGGAAACTGCCTTGAGGTAGAGAGAGCTGTGACAATTAGGCTCTTCCTTTTATCCTGGGAGACAGGGACTCAGTACGGCTGAACTGCACTGGGCAGCAGCTTTTGGCTGAAACTTTTTTTTTTCTGAAGTTGCAAATTGCTGAAAAGGAAAATTTCATTAGGGAAGAGTTGGTTTCGATGTTTTTTAAAATTTTAAAATAATAACTGAAGATATATTTAATGCTTTTATAATTGTATTGGGTCTGGCTGAGATGGAGTTAATTTTCTCCATAGCAGCCCTCATAGTGCTGTGCTCTGTATTGGTAGCTAGAAAGGTGTTGATAACACAGTAGTGTTTTGGCTACTGCTGAGCAGTGCTCGCACAGCATCAAGGCTGTCTCTCCAATGTTCCTCCCCCTTCACCAGTAGGCTGGGGGTGAGCAAGATCTTGGGAGTGGGCACAGCCAGGACAGCTGACCCAAACTGACCAAAGGGATATTCCGTACCATATGACATCTACTCAGCAATAAAAGCTAGGAGAAGGAGGAGGAAGGGGGGGGCATTCATTATTTACGTTTGTCTTCCGGAGCAACTGTTATGTGTACTGAAGCCGTGCTTCCCGGGAAGTGGCCAAACATCGCCTGCTGATGGGAAGTAGAGAATAAAAATCTTTTGGTTTTCTTTGCTTTCGCGCGTGACCTTTGCTTTTGCTTTATTAAACTGTCCTTGTCTTGACCTACGAGCCTTTCGTTATATTTTCTCTCCCCTGCCCAGCTGAGGAGGGGAGTGACAGAGCGGCTTTGGTGGGCACCTGGCATCCAGCCAGGGTCAACCCACCACAATAATTTAGTCTGGAAATTTTGGAGACTTAAAAATGCTGGGTTTTTTTCATGTGGAATAAAGATATGTAACAGATGCAAATAAAACTGGACTGAAAGCTGCAAGCCTATTGAAATGGATTATTCTGATGGACGTGTATATAAAATGTATCCATATTTGCCACTATGTTTCATTTTGGGATTTAAAAGAATTTTTAAATATCCAGCTTACCTGTATGACAGGGTAAACTCCAGAAATCTTCATCAACTTCAGACTTACAGTAATGGTTTAAGTGATATTACTGTGTAATGTGGTTGAGATGAAGAGAAAATGAATGTTTTTAAAGAGTTCTGTGACTGAATGTTTAGGAGGAGGGGATTGGGAAAAGGAAAAAAAGTCCAATTAATGAAGCATGTTTGACTATATATTGTTTCCCTATGGAAATACTAAGTTTGGAAGTTGAAATATGCACTGTATTTACTTATTTGTTCAGATTCCTGTTTTTATTAGATGAGAAGGTTTTTATTTTAATTTTGAATATGATGAAACTTTTTGGTGCCCAAGGCTCTAGAAAAGGAATATTGTTAGAAAGGCCACTTCCATCCAAGTGTTTGAATGGTTTCTCTGTGTACCTATAGGTCGGATGCAGAAATGGTTCCTTTGAAAACAGCAGGCTGAAGAGATGAAAAATAGGTAGCATGCAAAAGTTCCCCAAGGACTGAGGAGCTCTGGTGTGTCCTACCCCGGTGGTATCTGCAAGAACTGGTGGATGCAGAAACCAGGTGCCTGCTGAACCTCTACGTGCCCCTTTGTGCGAAGTCCATGCGTAGTGTGAACAGCTACCTGCTCGTAACAAAACCAGCTTGAGTCTCTTGATGGTAACATCTTAGTGAATGCAGGGTGGTCTAATAACAACTGGTTGTAATCTGGGTCTCCCCCAATTCAATACCCGAGCAGGGAAAAGGGGATTTAAAACAATATTCAGGGAATTCCAGACACGGGCAATTTTCAGCAAAAAACGAGAGTTACCTGCTCTGGTCCCTGTGTTCCCAGCTAAGGTCTCTGATAGCAGGTCACTGGTAGGAAGAGCCACTTGGTTAGAAGTTTATATGGATGTACAGTCAACTATGAAAACTTTTATGAACCTTACACATTAAGTGCAATAAGTATGTCTTTACCTGAACCCAGCTAAATGTCTAAACATAGAATGTTAGAATGGTTTGGGTTGGAAGGGACCTTTAAAGTTCATCTAGTCCAACCCCCCTGCGATGAGCAGGGCCATCTTCAGCTAGATCAGGTTGCTCAGAGCCCCGTCCAGCCTGACCTTGAATGTTTCCAGGGATGGGGCATCTACCACCTCTCTGGGCATCCCGTTCCAGTGTTTCACCACCCTCATCGTAAAAAATTTCTTCCTTGTATCTAGTCTGAATCTACCCTCTTTTAGTTTAAAACCATTACCCCTTGTCCTATCACAACAGGCCCTACTGAAACATGCTTCTCCAAAAGCTGAGTGAAAACTGCTGCTGATGTCAGGGGGAGAGGAGCTATAGTAACATGATGATTTCTGGTAGCGTGCTGAGAGCATGGGACCTGATGCTTTGCTCTCCATTCATATAGGCAAATCTTCCTCCTCAAATAGTCCCATACAAGAGGGAAACACCCAAAGGTAAAGCTTGAAGTGGAACATACATTTCATGACAGCTGAAGCCAGCCTTGTTAAAGATGCTCAGGGACCAGTCAGTCCAGCCAGTCTTGTTGGCTTTCATTCACAGCATCTGCGTCGGTATAGGAGGTGGAGAGGAAATACAAGAGAATAATCAGGCTATAAAGGCAAGATGGAACCATTATTTTTTGGCCAACTCAATTTACTTCATGATGGTCCCTTGGAGGGGTGCTGTTCAGACTTTTTATTGGTGTTGTAAACATTCCAAAAAATACCATTTTGTGCAAAGATTAACTAATTCTCAGGACTCACCAGATAAGAAATACTGAGTGGGATTAGTTAACTTCTTCCAATTGCACATAACTTCAAGATTTCCTGACATATGCAAACTTGATTTTGAAATTGAGATTCTGAATTTAGATTTTACCTGGCAAGTTTATAATTACACACGCCCATAGCTTAATGAAGCTGCATTAAATTGTTTGGCAGAGTTACAAAATGTAATAGCCCATAGCCCATGGCACCGTCTGTCACCTGCAAAGTGGATTATTGTTGCTTTTCTTCATTTTGCTGGGTTAAGCAAGTATCTAAAGGTATTGTCCCAGGAATGCGTTTTTTAACAAACATATGGTGTGAGTTCATTGGACATTTCTCTTGCATTTTAATCTTTTGGAAGAAAGTCCCATCTGAAAAGATTTTTTAAAATTATTATGGCAGGTTTCAGATTTGGTTTTAATTCTCTGTCATAATGAAGGCAATAGAGACTTGAATGAATTGATGGCAGATCCACAAGTGATGCCCCATCTGCTACACTGTCACGTAGAATATTATTCCTCAAAGTTGAACTTCCGAGGTAAAACAACTTGGTAATGTAAAGGAAATTCCAGGGTATATTTCTTTAGAATTTTTGGTGGTAGCAGGGAAAACTGAAGTTAATTTACTGATTTTTGAAGGCTTAAAGGGAGACATGAATGAATACTTACTTAGCCATTTAGTGTTTCCCTGCAGTAAGTGTGCTGGGATTTCAACAGGATCTTGCTGATGTTGAAACTAAAGATTGATTTATTTGTTTTATTTATTTATTTTTGCTTAGAAGCATGCTCAAACGACCTTGCATAGTAAGTACAGCTAGCTGGGATCTGCCACCAGATCCAGATTTTCAGTCCCTTTTCAATGTTGCGCTCAATGCCTAGCTATGGACAACCACTTCCCTTTCCTTTTCCTAAAAGGATGAAGGAAGCACCATCATCTAGGGAAGGAGAGGTCAACAAAGCTTATACGGATATTGCATTGTTGGCTGCCAAAAAAATCAGGATTCAATTAGGAGTACAGGAATTATTTTGTTCTTGGTTTCAAGAAAAAAAATGGGGGAAATGAGTTTTGGATTTATCCCATACAACCATTCTGAAAATTATTTTTCATTAAATTTTTAGAAAAAAATGCGCCTAGGTCAAGGAAATATTTTGTTTAACTCCAAAATAATTTTTTATTCTATTTGGCTATTTCAAACAAAATTGTTTTTTCTTAAATTAAAACCCGACTTGAAGTTTCATCATAAAAATGCTGAAGTCCTGAAAGTTCTGTGTCTTGAAGGGAGTGCGGTTTGTTCTTCATATTCAGTCAATTGAGTTAAATCCCACACAAATTCAAAAATGCTGCAGATCTGAATCTGAATACTTCAGTGAAAAATTGCATTCAGCTTTAATTTTCATCAAGTGTAGCAGTGAGTGATATTACCATATACTGTAATGTATAAATTCTAAGTTTAAAGTAGTGTCCTGAATGGGTTTTAAATTCTGATGAGAGAGGAGGGCAAAAACAAAGAAGAGATGACTACAGGACAGGTTTTCCTCCTGTGAATATATTTTCAAAATTAGGTGCATTAGATCTATTCTTGACAAACTTCAACCCCACTTTCTAGATGATTCCTGCAATTGTGAGAACTTTTTCAATAGCTTTGTAATATGTTTAGAGTTTCGTATAAAAGAAAGTCCAGTATTCACCGGCTAAGTTATGCAGCACCAGATGTGTAAATCTGTGCATTAGTTACTGAAATGAGTGTTTCGATTTCCGAAGTGCTCAGCATCTTCTGCACAGGGACTAATACCTTTGCAATCTTTTTTTTTTTGTCATGTATTGGCAGTGTACTAGGAGAAATTGTTATTAATGGAGAAAAGTACAAGATTTCAGTCTTCACAGATGTCATCAATAATAAATGGTATGTCTCCTTTTTAAACTTATGTATTCTTTTTAATTTTTCATGCAAAATGTTTTTGGCAGGTTTGAAACCGATGTATGAGAAGTTAGCATTCAATTCAGGAAAAAAAAAAAAAGTGATTTGATATCCCAAAATACCGTGGCCTCATTGCACATACATTAATGTGTGTGGAGCTCCTTGACAATGTCTTTGGGATGCTATACCTCAGAAGGATACTTTGAGGGCTCAGTGGCTCTGGAGACACCAGCTGTATTGCAACGGATCAGTAATTCTTCATTGTTTTGGCAAATACATATGCCTCTCATGCAGTCTTTTTAGAAATGGAGAGAGTGTTTTAATTCTATTAGTAGTCAGGTGCTGATGCATCAGGTGCTATAAAATCAAGATAGTAGATTCACTGGAGTATATCTGTCTACAGATGTGAACACTGAGTTGCATTAGAGAAAACACTGCGGCTTTTTTTGCTTTTTTCAATTTGCATTTTTATGTTATGCCACTCTGGATTGTACAAATCTTAACACCCGTTATTAGAATTATGCTTAGCCCCTTTCCCCATTTAGAGAGCTTTTTCCCTAGAATTACATCCTTATGCAAGGGAACAAAGACAAATTACAATGTGTTTTCAAGACATGCTAAACAGCCTTTAGTGATGCTAAATCCATTGCTTGGAATCCAGCCAGAAAATTTTGATTGGAGGTAAATACTTGCAGTTTCACAACTGTGTTACCTTTTCTATACACCTACATGAGGCCACACGGGGTCTTATTGCTTTTCCTAGGGTTATATTTAGTAACTGATTGCAGATGGCTTTTAGACAGCAGGAAGGAGAAAAAGAAAACTTTCTTTTTTATGTAGAATTATGTTGAAACTTTCAAGGTGCTCATACATGTATTTAACAGAGACTATCACTCTGAAAAGATTTCTTGCATTAACCGTGCACAATTCTGATTAAAATATGTTGTTCTCCTGTTCCCTATCTGTTTGTTTATATTCACTTACTGTCCATTGTCTTATTTTTTCATTTTAAATCCTTTGAAACAGAAACTATGTTTTTTGTTCTAGAGTCATGGTGAAGTTGTGACACTGTCGCACCCTGGCGCTCCTAAACACTAACACAAGACACATTTATTCTGATTTATTTCAGAATTTGATATTTCTCATTACTGGTGTGGTATATAAATCCTTTTAAGACAAGCTCCGTAGGATATTGAAATGCTTGTGGTCTTATCTGTGTTTCTCTTCTCATGGGTTGAAGCATTGCTTGGAGTAAGATTTGTGGGTTTTAATTTATGTAAAACTTGTATTCATTAATTTTGTTTATGAATTGGAAGGGTAAAAGGAAAAAAAAAAAAAATACTGCTTCCTTCATCAGGGAGTGAAGGGGATGGTGGGGCATGACGGTACGGTGGTAATGGACTCTCAGTGTGCTGGTGTGAGTAGTGGTGGCCTTGCCAAGGCTTCACTTGCCTCGGTGTGAAACCTCTGCAATTGTTAATGCCATGATATAAACAGCCCTGGAAGCAGCAGGATACAACTGAAAAGTCGTTCTTTGTTAAGGTAACAGGGGTATATATCTGTAGTGTGCCAGGTCATGTGAAATTTTTGGTGCGTGTGCCAAAAATGTCCCTTCATGAAAGGGAATAACTTCCAAAACAGGCTGGTCTTTCTTTAGGGGACAGACACATAGTGATGACCAAGATGCACAGAATAGATTTCACTGGAAAAATCAACTTTGCTGTCGAGTTGCCACACTGTGATGTAGCAAGGGTGCTAAGGTGTTTTCCGTATATTTAGCAGAAATAGTAATGTATCTGACAATATGAGGAAGCAAGAATTTTCTAACACTGGCCTTTATTCACAATTAGGAAAGATTAGAGTTGTTTGAGACAGTTTACATGACACGGTTGGAGATTTCTGTAGAGGGAATTTATCTTGGGATGCTCTGACAGCCTTTGCAATCTTCAAGTTGGGTAGGTGAAATACGAAGCGTAGGACCTGAGAGAAGGAAGAAATTCAACCTAACTTTCTGTTCTTAATTTCCCTAGGCTATCTAGAAGCTTTTCAGCTGCTGGCACAAATTTGAACAGCCTAAAACCTCCTCCAGGTTGTATGCTAAGGAAGGGGACACAGCAGCCTGTTCCTTGGGTTAGAGATAGCAAGAGTGCAAGGCCGTCACGTTATTAGGCTTATTGTTTCAGACAAGTCCCCTACACAGAGTGACTCCAAAGAAACACGGAGCTGGATTTCTCTGGGTCCCTGGTGGCACAGCTTCTGGGCTGATGAACAGTGTACAGTGAGGAGAAAGCAGCTGAAACCCCGTGTCTATTTTTTTAGTGACCTCATGGTAACTTGGAGTGCATTACAGTTTTTACTGCTTGAGGTAAGTAATCAAACTGCTTATCCCTTCCCACTTAGATTAATGAAACAGTCCTGTTGACAGGAATAGATGAAGGAATGAATTCTAAAGCTAAACAAAACATAAGAGGGGAAAACAGATGGTTCACAGATATCGTTCGGAGAGCTGCAGGAGCAGTATAAGAGACTTCTGAGGGCTAATCAGTGCTGTGAAAGCACTGCCGATCTGATCTGCTCCTGTCTTAGGAGAAGAGGAAAGGAAAGGGGATTATTGATATTGCATTTCTTGCTTTCAGGATTTGAATTCTGAAATGCTTACACAAAAGCAGAAAGGAAACTCTCAGTACTGTGGAGTCCTGGTGCCGTTTCATCAGTGTCATCTTCCTGAAGGGACAGTCAGACAGACAGAAAACAAGCAAGTCCTCCCCATTCTCTGCTAGTTAAATAGAAATAAACACCTCCAGCAAACTCCTTAACATGCGGTTTTCACTTTTTTTGTCTTTTGTTTTCCTTAAAGCTGTGTCAATTATGCCCCACAACACAAAACCAAGAGGGCAGGAGAGAATTTCACTTAGTGCCAGGACGAACAGAATAACAGAATAACAGAGTGAGTGACAAGTACGTCTCCAGCTCCATTGCAATTTTGGTGCAGCAATCTAGTTGCCGTATAAATCGAACTGCTGCAAAAGTATAAACGTTGTTGTCTTGTCCTTGAAAATGCTGACTGAAACAAAATGTTTTCCCTCTGAGTCTGAATTTGTGCTTTATTGCCTTCATTATTTTCTTCATTATTTTTGTTTGCAAATTGAGCCGTGGGAAAAAAAAAAAAGTAGGCACCATATTTTTTTTTTTTTTTTCCTCCTTAAAAGAAGCAGGACATAAAATGCTGTTGCCATTTCCTCAGATATTCAGCTACAAAGCATTTACATAAAGCTGTTATGCTTTCTGCTGTTACATGTCTGTTCCAGTTGTTCACTCCACACTACAAGAAAATAAAGACAGGAAAAATACATTAGTTCAGCTCTCCCCAGGATCAAAACCCTGTTTTAAAATAAAAATTTCAAATATAGAGTCATATTCTTTCTTGTTACTTTCTGGGTTTGTACGTGTGTTTTTATCCCACGAGGGTCTTGCTTTTATTGTGTTATATGTGAATCTTAAGCTTTAGGATCTTAAGGTGCTACAGTATTTTCCCCTCTGAGTGTCGAGAAAGCTTTTAAATTAAAATGAAGATTTCTTGTAGGTCATTGTGACCTTTACATTTTTGCATTATACAGCCTATTAACTGTGGGAATGAAAGCTGCAGTTCACAAATATGTTTACAACCATATAGAGGAGGATGTGCATTAAACTGCAGAGCTTGGAAAATATAAGTAATGAACATTATTTGTACTTCAACAAAGCAAAAAAGCATGATTAAGGATAATTGTAGGTAACTGTCATCATGAGAGAAATGTTTACGCAGTCAGAAGTACCAAACAACATTTAAACAGTTTCTCTAAAGGGAGCAGTAAGGAACTAATGGATGCCTTGAAAACAATTTGACTTAAAGGTTTTCAGATTTTTTTTTTCTCCGTTATGAATTTAGAAAAATAGTGATTGTAGTAATTGTTGGTTTTAATGAGGACTCGGAAATTTTCACTCTTACCTATGTTATCACAAAGCTTCTTTTGTTTGAAAAAACTAAATTTGAAAAACATGTCCTCATGAGGTTCCTGACGCTGCCTTTTCTGGTCAGGCCAGCAACCCTTCTTACTGAAATGCAAGTTAGGTTCATGGCTAATTTGGTTTTCATAACAAGGACATTTCTGCCCATTTTGGTGCCAGATAGAAGTTTGACAATTTTTTTTTTTTTAAAAGAAGCATTCTGCTTGTGTTTATGTGTATATATAAAAATGAGATTATTTTAAGCAGTAAGTATAATTTGGGGGAAGACTTCTTAATGCTTTTGCATTATGGGTATTGGCCATACTGCAAACTCATTCACATGAGGATAAAGTATGTGAGATAGGAAAAGAAATGTCTCGGGCACCAGAAAGAAGTCTTGGTGATAATATAGGAAGCGAAATCTTCGAGGCGTAAATCTGGATTTTGTAGGATTGGAGTGGGGCAGGAATTTCCCTCAATTTTCTTCTTGAAGGAGTAAAATTGCAGTCCCAGGTTCTTGTGTCAATACCTCCAAGAAAACCTACTGGAAATTGCCAAGTGCAAAATTCTCCTAGGAATGGGAGGTCCAAGGAGATGGTTGAATTTGCCCTCTCTAGGTGGGTCCAAGAAATGAATCATTCTCAACATCTTGTTTTGAAAGGAACCAGATTATGCCTTTTATTTAATTCATAAGAAAACCTAGAAGATGATGATTCATATTTGGAAATACATGTGTAGACTAGTATTTTCTATACAGAGATTAGATGGTTTGCAAACAAATTTCTCTGGAAGGCTTTAGTCCCAGCTGCAAGCTCTGGGAAGCCTAATTTTGGTGATCTTGGAGGAATCTCTGAATTCTAAAAGCTGGAAGGACGAAACTGAGGAAAAAAAAAATTATTTTGTTAACTTAAATTCCCCCAAAATACCTTGTCAGTGATCATTAGTTTGCTGTTGGAAGTGAAGAGGTTTGTATTCTGTGGGATGTGAGACTGGACTATCTCTGCAGCTACTTATGGCCTTAGAATCCATAAAAAGAGAGAAAAATGGATTTGTGAGTCATGATAAGTGAGGATTCAGACGCTGGCTCCAAACTGTCATTGTGCAGTGTGCCTGGGCATAAGATTTTTTTTTGAATTGTGTGATATTCATTTGCATTTTTATTTATGAAATTTTCTAGATTTGTCAGCACATTGATTTTCATGACGACTTATACAAAATAAGACACCTTAATGGCATTTATAGTTGTTTCACACTACACGCATATTTCAGGATGCTGACAGATAGTAGTCATGATTTTTGATGTTTCAGCAGTAGAAGAACAGCACATCCCTAATAAAGCGAAGGACTGGTTTACGCAATTTGGATTCTCACAGTTCTCCCGCTGCCTTCCGATGAGCTAACTTTTATAGGAGTGAAATACGATTCTCATTTTGGTTTTATGCTAAGCTATTCTTCAAAGCCAGAGAAAATTCAGTGGTCTTGGGATGAAAATTATTCCCAGAAGACAATGGAGGAAAAAGTTCTGGAGAAAAATGATAACCCCACAGGCAGAAAGAGTGGTTTATCCAATGAACATTATAAGGAGTTGTATTAAAAAAAAAACCCCTCTGGTGATAATTAAATGTAGCTTGAACTCCTACAAACCTTCATCAAAATCCATCACCGGGATCAGATTCCCATTACTTAACAGTACAAGACGAGCTGTTGCTGATGCTAGAGATTAACAATTGCTTATTAGCAAGTACTATAGTGGTATCGCGGTAAGTGCCAACTGGAAAGCCACCTCTTAAACTGGTTGACGCGCTTCCCTTTTCAAGCAGATTATACGTAGAGGCTGAGCTTTATGCAATGCATTACAGGCAGAGCGGCAGGCTTTAGTGCTGTGCTGTGTCCCCAGAAGCTGCAAAAGACTTAATTTTATCTGGAATTATTTTTTGCCTGACCAAGACCTTGGTGATGTGAATGTACAGAACACACCTCTTCTATCTGAATGATACCTATTTGAAAGTGAAGCTGTGTGTTCAGATTAACTGATATTTATGAGATACAAGCACCTGCTGTATTTGCTACCAGCTGAATTCTGAAAAATGGCCAAGTCTGAGGGTGTATTTTTTTGTTATTGTTTCTCTCACCTGTAATTGAGAGGGCTGCAAGTGTGGGTGTTCACAGCAGGGGAAGACGAATCTGCCGCAGAAATCTCTTCAGTAGGTGATACAGGTGCAAACAGTAATTAGGCCACAGATGAATAAGCCTGGGGTGTTTGTGCCAGCCCCTACGCTTGCATCCACGTTGGCATTGCCAATTGTTTGCTGCAGTTCATCACAGTGGCTCTGTACGAGAGCATGATTGAAAAGGTTTATTCAGGGAAGCACCGAGGTGCGCTGGCAGAGCCGCGGCAGGCTTGGAAGCCCGCACGGTGTTTGCCAGCCCTTCTCTCTCCCCAACATGCTAATTCCTGGCTGTGTTTTCACAGGGAGGTTGAAATTTCTGGGGCTGCTACTCTGTAGGATTCTACCTTTCTGTGTGAAAAATTGCTCATCTCATACACAGTATCTCCTGAAAAAAAAAAACAGAAAGGCCTAGAGAAAAGAAGTGGAGTAAGACAAGGGAAAATAATCCCTCTAAAGCTCTTTGCGGTCTGTTCCTTCCACAGCCTGGCTTGGCACGATAAGGTATACATTAAAACCAGACCGGTGCATCCCAGATAACTTTGAAAAGCATTGCCTTCAGAGCCAATTCTTTCTACATTCTCACTACATTTCTACTCCTTTCTGTATTTCTCTTTCTTCACTCTTTTTTTAAGAGTACGGCAAGTTAAGGTCCACTACCTGCTCTTTCTCACCTTGAAATTGTAATCCTGTACTTGCAACATCATTTTTGATTGCAGTGAAACAATGCTGACTACCAATTACTGGTGTGTCACTTTGAAGGCCGTATTCTCAAAGACTATAAGGGCCATTTGCATATACAAATCAGTACGTTAGGGTGAGTTGCGCTAGAGACGAAGCTTCATTAGTTGGTGAGTGAAACTAGACTTTGACATCAAGCCCCAACTTGCATGGTGAGACCGCTAAATTGAAAGAAATATATTGCTAGTAAGACCACCCATGTCAACATATGTCAGTAAGTGAATATAAGTTTTCTTTTAAAATCAGTAGTCTATTCTCAAGCCATAAAAACATTACAGCACACAGATGTGTTGTGTGTTGTCTTGCACTGGGAGCAAACAAAGCAGGAGCTTTATTTTGCATTGGGAATAACAAGGTTTTCTTAAACCACAGCCATAATAAAGCTCTATTCTCCCTTCCTTTAAATGTGCACTCACAAAAATAATCCTGGAAGTATTCTTTATATACAGTTGTCTGTGAGTGGGAAAACATTAATTCATTAATCAGAAAAAAAGATGTTAATCCTGCATGTAGCTGCTATTTAGCAATATAAAGTATTTTTAAAATATTCAGAAAATATGAACTATCATCAGGAAGCTTGCTAAACAGAGCATTTCTTTAGTACTTCCAGAGTGCCTCTTCAACTTTGTAAAGAAGATAAATAAGCCAGTACATATTTATGGACTATATTTCATTCATGGATAAGACATGATGTAAAGTAATTGATCAAGGATCTCAACCATGAAAACCAAAGAGTTTAATTAAAAACGTAACAGTGTTCAAGTGAGATCATGCTCAACAGATGAAAAATTAGACATCACTGAAATGACTGGGAGAAGCAATTTGCATTAAAAAATACAGTAAAAAGAGAAGCAGAGGGAAGCAGAGACCAAACTAAGTCTCACTCTCCCACAAAAAAAACCCCTTATGTTGAATTGAGAACTTTTAGCCTTTAATCCCTACTCTTGGACCATAGATCCTATTTGGTGCTTGTTTGTGTGTCCTGAAAACCCCCAAAACCAAAACCAAAACAACCCAAAACAAAATCCCCAAAACCCAAACCAAAAAAACCACACCAAAGCTCTGATTTTACAGATATTTTTTTTTCTTTTGTGAAGATTACTTCTTTTTTTTTCTTTTTTTTTTTTTTTTGAGTAGTCCTACTCACTTCTAAATTTCACGAGGCAGAGGGGTAAGATGTTACTTTAAGATATTTCTTCTGATATATTCATACATCCCAATCCCTCACATATTTAAAGTAACATAACACGACATACAGAAGAACTTTCACTGACTTTGACAGGTACTGACAGGGAAACCATAAGTGGCTTGGGTTAGGAGCCGCATGCTAACAAGCAGTACTGTTACCATTTATATGTCTACAGTGTCCAAAAGGTGCTGAGGTGCGTGACGGGTGTCTGCGTTGCTGCAGGCGCTGTGGAGCTGCTTCTTTAAAGTACAAATGGATTTTATTTTTCTTCACTAACAGTGCTGTGTGTGTATATGGGTGTGTGTTATTTTTTTGAAACCGCCAACCATACAAAAGCACCAAAACAATATAATAGATACTCATCTTTGTTTAAAATGCTACTGGAAAATTCTTGACGGTGTGATGATTGTGGCCATTCCAATTATTTTATTCAATACAATGAAACCTGAAATGCTACTGCCAGCCTAGCAGCTTTTCAAAAGATTTATACATGTCTTAATTTCTCTTCTTGCTTCAGACACTGTACTTAATACAAATCCTAAGTCAAAACTGAGGTATTACGTATGCTGAGTATTTTAATCTCTTTGCAATATACATTATGAGTTGATTATGACATTTGCAGCTTTAAAAGTGATTGTTGTCTGCTTTCACTCTTCTACTGTCTCTTTCTTTCAACGTTATAACCTTTTGATGCTTGTGACTTCTATTTGTAATACTCCTTTTGCCTAAGAAGTAGAATACAGATAAATTATGCAACCTTAGTACTGTGATCTGGTGGGACCGAGAATTTTCTGTAAAAAACACAGAAAATACAGATTCTGGAAAATAAAACTTCATGTTTTTTACTTTGCTGAAACAACGTGTTTCTGCCAACTTTTTAAATTGACTTCAACAAGGAATCTCATCGCTAAGGAGTATTGAAGCACTGCATCAAACACAACAACAGCAAAATATACCAGCCATGCTTGCATGATGTTCCCATGGTTGTTTACTGAAATTAGAAGTATATAGTATTGCTCCATGCTTTATGTTTTGCTTCATCAAAGGGGGCAAAATTCACAATGTTGGATGTCCTCTGAGTTTATGGCAGACTGGGCACTGAAATAATCTGTGGTGATTCTCTGAGCAGTTTTTTACCCAGTCGTACAATTCAATATTTGGAGGCGTTCAGAGCCCCAGTGAGCTCCACAGACCTCCACTTAGATGTAAACATTTTCCTGAGGAAATCTGTCTGCTAAATTGTAGCTGTCCTCTGAAAAGATGGGTCTTAATTTGTTCAGTTTGCTTCCAGGGGTAAAACTCCTCTGTGATTTCTATGACCAACTCAACGGGTTGTGTAGAGGTAAGGGTCTACACTCAGCACATGAATTATACCTGCTGTTACTGTCTGATGAGGAGGATGATTTTTCTATTGTACTAGACAGAGGCTGAAGGCACTGTATGTGCCATTTTGGCAATTTTTTCCCAAGATAACATCAATACATATAAGCTATTTCCTCCCTAGCCCCTCAGCTGAGCGTCTGAAAGTCCCTCAACCTGTTCTACCTGCAGTTCGTCAGCCAGTAGTTTTTACACCCGTAGGGTTTTTCAAAGTGAGGGGAAGAAAAGCAATTAATAGTGCAATGACATACTCAGCAGCTCTTCTCAAGAAAGCTCTTTACACAGAAGAAAATTTCTTGACACATCTGTTAGCTACTGTCAGATGCATGATGAGAAATTGCCATGGGCTATTAAAATGTATTTATTAACTTTTGTGGCCCTATTATGCATAATTATTATGACATAAGTATCAATTAAAAGTGTAGCCATTTTAATTGCATTAGGTGAGTTTGAAGGTAATGTCTGCTCTGCAGTGGACAGAACAGATAATTCTTTATCTTCCTAGAGATGGAGATACGGTTTTCCATTCCAAGACCTATTTCCAGGTAATCCAAACCTTCGTCTCAGGACAGGATTTTACGTGCTTGTAACAACTCAAAACCACATTTTTCTTCCTGGAGGATTTTTTGAATTATCAGAACATATATAACTTTGAATTAAACATCATGTAACACACTAACTCTGGAAAAGCTTAATATCCAAATCCTGAGTTAGAATAAGCATGCACTGGACCCCAAGGTATAGCTCATATACCTTTTTCTACACCTCAGTGACACTGAAAAATCAAAACTAGACATAAAAAGACAGGTATTATTTCTTCCATATACAAAGTGCACATGTTCTTCTTTACACGCAGACTGCGTTTGTTTCCAGTTACAGAAAGCAAGACGGAGCAAAAAGTGTCACTGAAACAGCAGTCTGTTTCTGTAACCCCGAGGTGGGTCAGTGCTCCTGGATAAAGTGGCAGAAGAGTGCAAGAGGTGCTCAGAAATGCAGAGAGACAGAAATAAGACAGACAGAGATCTATTGTTGGTTCATTATTTTTAACTTGCAAGCATTTAACGAAAAACATGCATCTCATTTCTTGATTAGAGGAAAAAAAATACCTGCACAACTTTTTTTTACAAGATACACGAACTACAAACCCCCAACATAAAGGTATAGTTCTGGAGGTGAAAATCCAGAATCGAGCCTCTAGAGAGCCAGAACCTGTGCAACTCTGCCAGTCTCGCACCAAATAATCAAATCTGGAGTCAAGGCAATTGCTAATGACATGCAGTAAAAGTCTCAAGGCACCGGAGGCAGATGAATGCGTGGATGACAGGGAGACCCAAGGCCTGGGACAGAAACACTCCTTCGCATATGAAAGCTTTTTGAAAATGTTTCTGCTGCAGTCACTTTTATTCTCTGTTACTACAAAGCAAGTAGACCGTGTATCAAGAAATAGCTGCAGCTAGTATTGTTTTTATTGAGGAAGAAAAAGGAAATTATCTGCTAATAAGCTCATTCTAGTTGAAATTTCCTACAACATCCTACAGTTATAAAGTTTTAAGCTGAGCAGGATCCAAGCAAAATGAACGGAGCCATGTTTCTGCAGATGAGGGACATCACTTGAATGTTTCTCTACTATTCTGCTACAAAAAATAGGAAGAGCTTCCTGAGCTTGCCAAGACAGCGTTTATAGAGCTCGTCAGAGCGAGCCATCAGTTGAAGTAGGAGCCACTGGGGCTATATGCAGTAACACACCTCGGAAATAAAGTGGTTGTGCAGAAAAGGATGAGGAATCATAACCATTGCATAAAACTGTGTGATGAATATAGAACAAACACATGTGGTATTAATAAATACATAGCATTATAAAAAGTGCTGTTTGACTAAGAAGTTGAAATGCTGATAGATTCTGAGAAGGGAAGATACAAAAGATGGTAACTCATGTAAAATCAAGGTAAAGGAAAGTGATCTTACAAAATGATGTGGCTAGGAATGAACAGATCCTCACGACGATGGTCATATAACATCTGCTAGAGGTAATTGTAACCCAAAGGTTTGCTGTAAATTTAATCTGAGCTAGAAATCAGCACATTGCTTGCCAGATTGAATGGCAATTTGAAAGGAAAGCATAAAGCTGCAGCTAGTACAGGCAAGTACCTGGAAAAAGGTGAGCTAAAAAGAGAAATTGTTCAGGGTAGGAAAAAGAAAGCATATAGTCGCAGTTGCGGTTGATATGCACCTTTGATGGCTACAGCCAGCGCTGCTGTGAAAATAATTGGAGTCTTTCCTATACCACGATGCCACTGGAGGTAGTCTGAGAAGTTCATTTCCAGAAATAGTCTGCCATTTATTTCTGGGACATTTCTTTAACAATATATATTTGAATATATCATTGGTTAACTCTCACCCTGCATCAAGTCAGTTGGCAAGTGCATTTTAGACACTGAAAGAAGCTAATACTAAAATTATAGGAGCTTACTAACATATTGCAATAAGGACATTTCTTTTTTGCATACACATTTACCCCAGGGACTTCCCAGGAATTAATTTAGCAAAAACTTGAGGGGAAGAAAAAAGGAGTGAAAGCTACAGAAATTATAGCTCTCTTTCTTGCATGGGTACATAGCAAGAAAGGGGAGAAATGAAGATGATATATTATTAAGCAAGTATAAACAAGAGAGTTAGTAAAAAAAGAAATAAGGAAGAGATATTTTGATTGTTGTGGGATAAAAGCTTATAGTGGTTACAAGTTATGTCACCTGGGATAAGTAAAAATTATTAGTATACACTGGTAAAGAAAGGGGTAATAAAAATGAAAAGCTGATAACAGGAGCATTTCTATGTCTCTATTTCTATCTTTCCTTACTAAGGAAGAGCAATTAATAACTTGGGCATGCATTTCTCTGCCAGACACATAGCACGGGTCATATAGCAAAGTGAAACCTCAACTTCTGGGTTTTATCTTTATTTTCGAATGCTGCTGTTATTATTTAAGAAATTTCTAGCAGATAGCATAGTGTACTGAGAAAAAAATGGAGTACATGAAAACCATTAAAGTATTACTTATTTCCTAACTGCAGATTAGCTTCGGGAATGGCTGAAATCAAGGTCATAACTTTTGAGTTAATGTTCAAGTTATACTCACAAACAGGAAGATTTTCATGAGTGGACTTGGCGGGGGGGGGTGTGCACGGAAACTAGGGAGTCTGCATGTTGGGTAAATTAAATATCCTTTTTCTTCAGAACAAATATTACTGTTTCTTAAACAGCAGTGCATAGTGCCTGCAGGAAACAAAAGGTGAAACTATTTTGACTGTTTCATTTAGTACACTAGATAAAATGCAGACACTTGTACACAGTAGCTCCTAACTCTTCCAACACAGCTCCAGCTGACTTTAACAAACAATCTTTTTTCTCTTCAGGAAACAAGTCAGCTTCTCCTAGCTGTAGGAGAAAACAAGCAAATCCCTTTAAATTAATCCAGTTGATTGTTCTCTTAGCCAACAACAATTGTCGTTCATCAAGAATTTAAGAACCAGCGAGTAATTTAAAATAATTCTGAGAATACAAGTGGGATGGAAGGGGTGAAAGCTGATAAACTATATGAAACAAGTTATTTTTGTATGGAACATGACTGTGTTTGGAGTATTTGCCACAATTTGGGTTTGACTGCGAATTCTCATTTTTCGGCAGGGTTATCCCATGCAATGAATAGCAAGCAGATGGGCGAGTTCTGAGCGATGCAAGGCAAGTGAGGGGTACAGGGTGCCTCAAGTGGCACTTCAAAAGCAGTGTACTCGACTGAAATACTGAGTCAGAGAAGAAAAAAGCTGAGATGCAACATGACAAAGAAAACGCACGGTTAACCTTAAAATTGCAAACTGTACATTGTGTTTCGTATATTACAGGTGCTCTGGGTTAGTGGGGATTTTCGACCACCCAACGTCAGTTTTAGGGCATGTCCACATATCCCATGTCTGTAATTTGATGACTCTGTATGTGTATCATAGATGTTTAGCTCATATACAGTTTTTTAAAAAGATATACCTTTTTTTCCTACTCATGAGATTTCCTAGGGAAAAAATGCCCAGAGCTGCATGTGTTTCGTAAACAACTTCTGATAGTTTTTCAAACCTCCTTAATATTCATAGAAGTCTCCTATAAAGTGATTGTCTAATTAAAGATCTACTTTTATCAATTGTGCTTTACAATCCACTTGAGCTTTCGGAGTTTCAGTCAAACACTTGAATTTTAAAACTCATGGATTATTGCTTTGAGCACCAGGGATCAAAGCAGTAATACCACCATTAAATCTCATGGTACTTACTTGTCTCTCATATTGTTGATAAGCAGTATTTTAGTTCCTCATTTAAATTAGCCACTTCTAACCTAGAGATTACTCCTCCTGTGCTGCCTTCTAAGGGGCTAGGCTTTCAAGGGAGAGTGTGCTTTAAACACCTCATTTTGTAAGTGGTCATTAGCAGTAACCATTGGAACATTATTGATTTCCTTGCAGTCTGGAAATGTATGGAGTGCTGTATAATTACAAGTGGTTTTGAACAGTGGAATGTGTATAATTTGATGGTTTAGAGTGACTATTTAGTTGCATTTTTAATAGGGTTGTTAGGCAGCTTATGCATAGTTTTGTATGGAAGACTGAGAACACAGGGCTGAGTTGGACCTGATACCTGTTTGTAAGACCAGTGGTGCCTACTCCTACCATGGCAAAGGGCTCGAGGACTCCCAAGGAAGCACAGAGAAGGGAAGGCTTCTTCACTAATCTTCCAGCAGCCAGCTAGTTTCATCTCCAGGAACTTGCTGGGTCAGGTGTGGTTTCTGATCTCTTTAGTAATTATTGAACGGACTTCTATCCTGTTACTGTGTCGGCCCCTCGGATGGCAATCATAGCCCTCGTTGGGAAGAGGTGTAGCAGGTCTCCCACCTGGCGTGTGAAGAACAAGTTCTTTTGGTTTGATTTGAACCTGACCTCTACTTTCTTCACTCTACCCCCCTAGATTTTTGCTGGAGAAGATGGTGAAGACCCTCTCTGTACATGTCACTCATGATGTGTAGACCACTACTGAGGTAGCTGTATCTCTCTCGTTCTCACTAATAACTGTTCTCTGTCCCCTTCCTCTTTCCCCCTCCAGAAAAGCAGCATTGCCTGTTAAAGGCATTTAATGAAACTGTGTGTTGAGTCCAGGAATTATGACTGAACACAAGTGTTTCACAAAGGATTCAATTTGTTTGGACTTGGCTCTTCTGACTGCTGATACTGAGAGATCTTATCATCCCCCAAAGGTTCATTTACTGCTTCAAACCCAAATGAATCATAACCAAAGCCAAAAAGGAGGAATTCTTGGATGAGAGGGCAGCAAGAGGAAAGCAAGTTCAATGGAAAGATGCAAGAGTGGAATATATCATTTCACAGAATAAGTACACTGAGATATTCCAAAAAGTACATATGGTCAAACACCCAGATGAACTTACGCTATTATGCAACTCTGAGATATAGGGCATCTGTTAGGCTAAGCTGTGAGGTTACAATATTACTTCTGTTGCTAAAGCTATTACAGTCTTAATATACAAATCTAGCCAAGTCCATCTGAATATGAAACATATTTCAAAATTGAGTTTCTATGCAAAGGAGCTCTGCCTGAATTAGGCTATTTGCCAATAGAAATAGCTGAAGGTAATGCGAGAGAACTAGATAATCCTGTGGTAAATGTCACTTTTCCTGACTTTATTTTTTTTGTCCTTTTCTGATTTTAATTCCAGATTCCAACCAGGTAGGTCAGATGGAAATCAGGCATTGCTTGATGCTTGACTTGTGTGACTGCCAATTCTATTTAAAGTCCCCGGAGCATGTTTTTACACCATCAGGTCATTATTTTTAATAGAAGACTGTTCTGGTTGATAGTGAAACTCTACTTCAGTTCCTCACCAGTGTTTCTGGAGATGAATACTGACAGTGTTTGGAAAGTGCTTTGATACTGTCGTGGTTTAACCTCAGCCGGCAACTAAGCACCACGCAGCTGCTCGCTCACTGCCCCCCCACCCAGTGGGATGGGGGAGAGAATTGGAAAAAAAAAAAACCTCGTGGGTTGAGATAAAGACAGTTTAAGAGGATAGAAAGGAATGAAAAACAATGATAATGATAATAATAATATGACAATAGTAATACTAAAAGAATTAGAATATACAAAGCAAGTGATGCACAATGCAATTGCTCACCACTCGTTGACCGATGCCCAGTTAGCTCCTGAGCCGCGATCCGCCCCTCCCAGCCAACTCCCCCAGTTTATATACTGGGCATGACATCATATAGTCTGGAATATCCCTTTGGCCAGTTCGGGTCAGCTGTCCTGGCTGTGTCCCCCCGCAACTTCTTGTGCCCCTCCAGCCTTCTTGCTGGCTGGGCACGAGAAGCTGAAAAATCCTTGACTTAGCAGAAACACTACTTAGCAATGACTAAAAACTTCAGTGTGTTATCAACATTATTTTCCTACTAAATCCAAAGCACAGCACTGTACCAGCTACTAGGAAGAAAATTAACTCCGTCCTAGCCGAAAGCAGGACAGATACCCTCACAAAGATGCTGTGTAAGTGCAAAAAAAAGTCAGTTGAAATATTTTTCAAGACAGGATTCTACTTCCATACACATTGGATTTGGTTGCTAATTTGTAAATATTTATCATTATTTTTTCTGTGCCTGGATTATTAGCTTTTTTCCCTGATAAAAATTACATATAACTCTAAATTTCAATTTCTTGTAACTGTATTTACTGCATTTTTCTTGTGGACTGAATAGCTAAGGTAGAAGCTGTTGATTCTGCCCATGTTAGGAATTTATCACCTTGATGCAACCAGTGTGTTATCCTTGCTATGTATAAGTACTTTCTGCAACTACCAATGACGGTACTAGACTGTAGTCTTTAAAGAGTTTTCAGTGTCTGCAACCCAGAGCTTAGATATCTTTGTTGCATCAGAAGCATTTTATAGTGACATGTTAGGAACAAGAGAAAAGTAATTAAGTAAATGAAATGTCAATTTTTGCTTTAGACAGAAAATCAATACTTTTTGCAGGAATACTCTACCAAATTTTGGCCTTTGCAGTATCAGGCAATTATCAGTCTTGTGATCCTGATTTAGGCCATTGCCTCAGAGAAGTCAATAGGTCAAATTTAGCTACTCATGTCATTGACGTACCTAACCTAAGTGGAAGAGAGCCATTCATTTCTACTGTGAAACAAAAAACCCCTGGTTCTGTGGCGGTGTTCTGGCCATTGAAGTGTTGAAGAAGAAGCTATAAGAAGGTGCATGGATGCTGAACTCTTTTTGCTTGGCGGTTCTGCTCAGCAGCTTCCGATAGCGCTTGGCAATTAAGCAAAAAGAGCAGTTCTGTAGGGTGGCCAAAAGGAAGGTAATTCATATGCTTATAACTCGCAGAAGACCCTAGCAGAATCCGCACAGTTAGAGGCTGTTATAGGTGGGAATTTGGCCCATATATTGAAGCCAGATAAAGCTGGGAAGACATAACGGAAAGAAATATTTTAATATTTTAATATTTTGCTGTATGCTCTAGTTCTTGTATTCTCCTTAGTACTTATCAATGAGTACTAGCGTAAAGCTGAATGCCATTTTGAGGAGTATTTGTAGAGAATAAAAGCACTGAGAAGGTATCAGTAAGTGTTTCAATGAGTAATCACACTCATTATTTTCTTAGTATATGAAGGAGATAATACTACTGGAATGGACTCTTACTTGAATGGAAAGGCCAAAAAAGCTGCAACTGGATAGCTGGCCTCTGAAAAGAATGGGAGGATGGACTTCTCCAGGAGGGACTAGATCTCTAGTTGTACAGCTATGAATAAAGCAGTCCAACATTTGTGCTTCTAAGGTGAGAAGCACCCTCACTTAAAACTTTTAAAGAAGCTTTAAAAATTATACATTTTTTACAAAAAAATCAAATTGTTATGTCAGCTTGGACTTTATCAACAGAAAAGTGATTTGTTTATTAAACCATAATCTATTGAATCAGAAGAAATATGCAGTGTGATTTGGTTAACAGCACATAACTATTAATGAGTACCCAACGACTATTTCACAAATTAGTAAAAATTATAGCTAATTTCCAAATACTTAATCTCTGGAATAACTGTTTTTGCTCTGGTTATTCTTCCTGATGAAACGTGCTCTCTGTAATACCCTTCAGGCTGCAATGCATGCCGCAGGAGGTCAGTCTTAGTCCTTACTATGGGGCTGGGTAGTAGAAGACCATTATTCCACTTCTTGCTATATGCAGTGGAGAGGCCATTACAGTTGCAGTCAACTTGTGCTTATCAATTTTGGGTTCCCTGAATGCAAGGATTGTGCTTATTCCTGCCTAGCTCAGAGATTTAGAAACTTCAATTTTTTCCTCCATATGCAGGCCAAGCTACAGTTTTGTTCTTAATTGAAAATCCTGACTATGATTGATCAGCTAATGATAATAGACATCTAGATAGACAGTGCTAATTAAGGATTACCTGTAGTCTGCCCGTAATTCACGCTGCTGGAAATTATAAATAAAACTTCTATAGAAGCTCAGATCTCTGCTGGTGGAAAAATGTTATCTCAGTTGCTCTGCTTGCTGCCAGGCAGAAGGGACCTGACTGAGGACTCTGTGTCCCAGAGCTGTTCATCTGCCTAAAAGCTAGGACATGAAAGTTGTTGCTCTAAAAGCCAAACATGATAGGTTGTAATAAATTCAGGCAACAAGCTATGTGTAACATAATAAAAATATTTAGCCTATTAGTGAAGAGTGTTTAATTCCAATAATTATCTTCTTGATTTCCTTGCCTGTTTCTGAACATGATGTACCTGCATACAAAACTCATAGTGAATAGGGCCATAGCAAGGTTGGATGATGGGGTTTGCCTATAAGAAGGGTGCTTGGCATGGAAAGATGCTTGTGCAGCTGCTGCTTGTGATTAGGAGCTGGAAGTCTGCTGTGGCAGGCTGAGCTGGGCAGAGGGCCAAAGGGCTGTCCCCCCGCACCCCCTATGCCAAATGTCCAGAGCCTTAAATATCTCACTGTGCGCTGGGCCACAGCACACAAATATGCACAGCCCTTTTGGGTAATGTCCCATCTACTTAAGTGAAAGTGAAGGCAGATGTCCGAGCAGGATGAGCAATGCATTGACTAGCCCTACTGCAAATCCTGCTCCACTCTGTCTTTATGCAATGACAGGAAAAAAAGAGATTCATCAAGTATATAATACTTCCAGTACATTAGAAAGATGTATTATGTACTCAGTGACCACTGGTTTACCTGTATTTTATATGTCATTTATGAACACAGATGCCCATAAGTACACACATTGTTATCTGGAATATAAATATTGAATTTTCACAGAAACATTGGCCTGAGTAATGATGGAAATTTGCAACAAAAGGCTCTCAAGTGCTCTTACAACAGCATGTTAATCTGTCCAAAGTAATGATAAAACCTTTAAACTAGTGTGCTGTAATTACCGCAGTAAGTAATTAGTACATTTAAAGGGCAAAACCAGTGCTGTGCCTGAATTCAGTGGAGGGTAGCCAGGCAACAATATAAAGTGGCATTTTCTGAGGCAAATGTGAGGAAGCGTGCTTTGTCCTGAAATATAATTATCTTTAGATGGATGAAACTGTCCAGGTACTTTTATTAAGAGAGTGTTGGTCTCTCAAAAGCTGGAACTGTCTGGAACAGATATATATGCAGCATACATCAGATGCGTGACATAAGTATCTTCCTTTGTAAAAGGCTTCCAAGTTTCCTACGTAGTTGGTAAGGCAAAGCCAAAGTGGCTGGGCAGCTTCCAAAATCAGGGAATGGAGGAGTTTCATGGAAGGAGAGTAGACATGTAAAGCGACCGCTAACAGGATGCTATCAAATAACCCATGGCATCCTCGTTTGTTCTCTGGATGCAGCATTTTGGTTGTCCACGCTATGGTTACTCATTCCTATGTTCTTTCATGGGTGGGTGGACTGAAACAACCACCCCTCTGCCAAACCCAAGAAGCTATTTTTGCAAGAAAGCTGGGTGTAACTCAACAAGGGGAGAGTCTGCTGCAGGAAGGCAGATGAGCCCGTGCCATGCTTGGCTCGCACCCTCCCCAGGCGCTACCTCTGCTGCTCTTCTGTCGTTGAGCACCTCCTTGCCCTCAGCGCCATGCCCAACAGCTTGCTAAAGGTACCCCTGGCTTTGTGCCTGTCCTAGTTTTGGCTGGGATAGAGTTAATTTTCTTCCTAGTAGCTGGTATAGTGCTGTGGTTTGGATTTAGTAGGAAAATAATGTTGATAATACACTCATGTTTTTAGTTGTTGCTAAGTAGTCTTTATACTAAGTCAAGGATTTTTCAGCTTCTCATGCCCAGCCAGCAAGAAGGCTGGAGGGGCACAAGAAGCTGGGAGGGGACACCATCAGGACAGCTGACCCAAACTGGCCAAAGGGATATTCCATACCATATGACGTCATGCCCAGTATATAAACTGGGGGAGCTGGCTGGGAAGGGCAGATCGCTGCTCGGGAACTAACTGGGCATCAGTCAACGAGTGGTGAGCAATTGCACTGTGCCTCACTTGTTTTGTATATTCTAATTCTTTTAGTATTATTATTGTCACTTTATTATAATTATTATTATCATTGGTTTTTTTTTCTTCCTTTCTGTCCTATTCAGCTGTCTTTATCTCAACCCATGAGTTGTTTTTTTTTTTTCCAATTCTCTCCCCCATCCCACTGTGTGGGGGGAGCGAACAAGGGGCTGCGTGGTGCTTAGTTGCTGGCTGGGGTTAAACCACGCAGTGCCACAAAGACCCCATTCCTTGAAAGCTGCAACACTGTCCCATCTTGTTTTAGAAATTTTGAGCTGAGAGAGAAAAGAAAAAAGCTGGAACTGATCTTTAGGAAGGATGTTTTTTGTACTGTGGACATACACAGTAATAGGCTTCTTTTAAACATTGTTTTGGTTGTATACACAAAATGAAATCATTAATGAAGGTTTCAATGATCTTTGCCTTTCTTGGTTCAAGGATGAAACGTGAGAGAATAAAAATCCATATAGCGCCTTTCGTACAGTAGTTTAAAAGATGCTTATATTAAGTCAGTTAAACCTCAGGATCTCTGTCTTTATAAATAGTATAATGTCACCTCCTGCTCAGACAGTGAGACAGACCATATGATTCCAGTTTTCAAACCTATATCCCTACAATTACTCATCTCCAGTGCAAACTACGGGTGTTCAGAGCACTGAAAACAGAGACGTATTTGCCCCTTGTCCTACCATTGACAAAAATCAGAGCTTGGCTAGTGTTGCCTTGACTTCAGGTCTCCTGCTCTGGATACAAGACCACAGTCATTTAAATCGCATAGAATAGAGCTGACATGCATTGCTATAGCTGTAATACAAAAAGGGACTTTAAGACGGATAGGCACTAGTCTTTGGTATAAAACAGCAAAGTCATTTTGGAAGGAGGTGAGGATAGGGCAGATATTTGGTTATTCATTTTATTTACATAGAAGGGGTAGATTTGATTTATCCAAAGAGTTTTGTTTTAGAAACCTTCTTTTTAATTCCTCAGTTGTACTTAATGTCAAATACTGTATCTTTGGATTCACAATTCCAATCTATCACTTGCTGGAAAAGAAAATACAAAAGCATATGGCCAAGAAGAACACTGAAAAATAATTTTTTAGTCCTTTTTAAATTTTTTTTAACAAGGTAGCTAGCTCTCAGAAGACGATGCTAGAAGGTTTTCTGGAGGGACTGTTACTCTGTTCAAAAAGTTTCTGTCTTAAATACATGCATATATATACACACAAGATCTCACACTTTGTTTCTTGTAAAGAGTGTTGTTTCATAGCAATAATCACTGCATGAGTTTGCCACTTGTATTGCAGAGAGATTTAATTTAGAAGGATGTGATTTCATTTCAAAAGTATTTTTTTCATCATGCAAACATGCTGTGAGATAAGAAGGAGAGTGTAGGCTGAAAAGAAACTAAAATTATATTCTTTTTGAGAACTTAGAGTAAAATAATTACAGGTGACTTTTATTACAATGTCAGACAATAAAAATTGACATCTATCAGAGCTAAAGACAGAAATGAAATTTGAAAGACCACTCCTGTGTTATCTGCCTGGAAGTTACTTTAGGAAAAGAATGACTTGAGGTATTTAGGAGCTAAATACTGTTTGTGCACACTAGAGCACACCTTCCAGTTCAGTTACATCCAAAAGGAATCAAACCTGTGTGCTCTGAGACTGAGCTTATGGAGAGAGAAAACCACAGCAAAGGAAGTAAAACGAGAGGTTTGCTTCCATGTGAGCTTCTGATCTGAGCTGCAGTGCTGATGTAAGCGTATTTATTATGTCCGTGTAGTTATTTCTGCTGAGAATAAGATGAAATTTCCTGTGCACACTGTGTAAAGATTGGACTAAGAGTCTGATGTTTGGTTAGTCAGAAGGGAAACAGTTTTTTAAAAAAAAAGCAAACCTGGCTGAGTCATCACGTCTGGGAACAGGAGAATTAGTGAAGCAGAAGCAAAGGATAAAGCATAGCGTAATGTGGAAGATTAATGGAGACCGTTGCTGTGTTTCACTTTCATGATCTTGCCTCTTCAGCAAAAGTTTAGAAAGCTGCTATGATCATTTTTATTCGGTTCAAACTTTTAAGAACAAGGAAGAAATCCAAATCCATATTTTCACTAACAAACATTATACCCAATAGGCTCAAGGCGATGGAGATGGGAGAGAGATTTGGTCTGCTTTTTGACCACTGATCTTAGATGCTGCAAATTAGAATATTCTTACTTACAGATTTTTTTATATGATGCTTGAAACAGGTAAGATAAAAACATTAGTTTGCGTTCCAGATCCTGATTTGTAAGCGTATATTGTATATATGCACCTCAGACGGACACTTTCAATTTTTTTTAGAAGGGTTCAACAAAATGAAGCTCTGAGAATGTTTCCTAGACTGTTTCTAGATATTATTGTTGGATATATGGAATTTTCTAGAGCTGTATTCTAACACTTTGATTTCCATTGTACAGGAGGTGCAAAAGTGTCATCTTTCTAGCTTTTCTTTTCAGGTTTAATTTCTACTCAGAAATTAACTGTTCATTTCAAACGTTACTTCCAAGAACCCCTCATGCACTTACAGAATACAAATAATATGAATTAAAATTCAGCTCTAACTCACAGCAAATTGTATCATATAACATGTTTTTAAAGACAAGGGTTAGTTGAAAAGTGTGTCAGCCGAATAATTTCTCTGAACATTAGCACTGTGTGTATCACAAGCGGCAGGCAGCCATTGGATTAGGAACAGGTTCCGATGTGCTTCGAAACTGTGCAAGGATGGGAGGACAGTGTTAACTGAGCACCATATGCTGGCAGCTTCGCATTCATCTGGTGAGAACAAGGGGGTTTTACCCTTCAGAGTGAGGATCCTGCACATTGCTGGTGCGAGGTGTATGCAGGTGGGACGGGTCGTGCAGGCGAAGGTGCAGCACACATGCATAGGGGTGTTCTGCACAGCACCTGAAGATGTCTTTGAGGTAGTAATAACCATATTGATAATCAGGGCTGCCTTCACCTTAACGGTTCATACAGAGATTGCCTTTGTTCCTGCTGAAGCCTGTGACAAAGCTCCTTTTATCCACAGCTGCTACTGTGTTCCTTGTTGAGCGTTGAGTCTGAACAGAGAAGATGCTAAATATGCTAGCTTTTCTGATTAAGCCCTTCCCAGGTCTGTTCCGTCCAGTTCCAGCTGGCTTTAGCTTTCTCATGTGTAGACACTCTCATCTGCTTGAGTTTCCGTGAGAGGGTTAGATGTTGGGTAAAAGGGGAAGAAAAAACTAGAATTCCTCAGCAGCTGAGTAGGTATGTGTGTACTTTTATGAAATATGCTAGGCACAGTTTTGACCCATTCCTGTAAAGTTTTGAACCCTTGCTTCCTCGTGTCAATCCATTGATTCCTCTGGGACTCTGTATCGAAGCACTGGGATTGACTGCATATATACAGTGCAGAATCCAGCCTGAGCCTAAACTCGCTGCCAATCCACACTAGCGATCTACTGGAGTACCCGTGAGGCAGCGGAGCTGAGAGCAGGGGAGAATTTGAGGAGTTGAATTTGGGGAATTGAGAAGTTCCCTAAATTTAAGGTTACCCTCAAGGACGAATTTGTCCCCTCAGAGAAGGGGCCTGGCATGGCTTCTGTCACACCCCCATCAGAGCATGGTGTGAGTGACCCGTCTTACTAGCAGGGCTGGACAGACAAGTCAGGGTAGCTGAAGGAAACATCAAGCTTCAGGTCTCGGGAGCAACTAGCGCTTCAGGACACCAAGCTTAGACTCGCTGTTAAGATCAAGGCAGAGGTGAAGGCTGCACGTGCCACTTGTGAAGGTGTTCCAGTTTATTTGTGCTGTACGTTACATTCATTTATGGCTATTCATGCTGCTGATGGAAATCATATTTCAAGATGCAAGCAGAAGCGAGCAGAGTTAATGTGGACATTTCAGCTTTGCTCTACACTGTTCCATGCTCTGAGTACTCAGTTTCCCATCCTTCATATTACAGGAACACGAGATTCTTTCAAATAGAGTATAGATAAAACCTGAAGTCGGAGGCAATAACTGGTAGGGTCATTGTGATGAAGCTTATTCTGTGGGAAAGAGACTCACCATTTTTTAATTTTATTTTTAGTAAAACACACACACGTATGTGTGCCCCACGTCTGGCATATTTGAGTTGCTGTGTTAAAAATTGTTTTATTTGCAACTCATTACTCTGGCTGAAGAAAGTCCAGTTTTATTTTACCCTAGTGAAAATCCTTTCCATTTATATTCTGGATATATTTACATAAAATATGAACAAATATCTCCAAATGAGTGAGTATTCACCAGTTTCCAGTTTCAGGGTGTTTTATTCCCTGAGTATTTTTTACATATTTTTAGCACACAAATATTTTGGTATCTTTGCATTCTTTTTGCCAGTGTTATTTTTCTTGTGCAGAAAGACCATTTATCTATTTTGTACCTGCAGTCCTTTCTGTGGAAACTCTCTTTCTTTCTCCCTTAGTATTAAGAACAAATCAATGAAAAGTGAAAGCTTAAAAATATTCCCAAGCTGCATGTAAAACAAATGGGATTTTTAAATGCTGAGTTGACATCCCTTCCCACCACGCTTCTGAATGAGATATAAAACTGAGGTCCTGACCACATGTAGTCATTTAAACAGATCCCAGGGCCCTTTTTTCAAGAGTAGAGGTGACAGCTGCAATGTCATGGCTTAATTTCAATTGGATAATTACATTCTACCTACTTAAAAATTCCTCACTGGTTTCTGTTAGAAAAGATATTCCTCATTTTTCTCCTCAACTGTTGTGTTGTGCATTGCTAAAAGGCTTTTGCCCTTTACCCCAGTAGAAATGCTTGTTCCCGGACATTTCAGTAATGAGTGAAGCGATCATTATGTATCTAATTTGCAATAAAATTTCCTAAAGCTTCTCAAATGCCACAGGAATTGTGGAAATATAGCAGATACTCTCCTCTGCCCCTTATAGACCATACAGTGCACCTCATTGTCCCAGGTTTTGGAAGAGTGATTAGGAAGTGTAAGCATAGAAGCAGCAGATGAAACATATTTATCATAAAATATTCCTGGCATTATATCTAGCTTGCGGGTAGCATTTGTTGCTCAGGCGTATGCACAACAGCTACACATGCTTATAGTATTAACTAATTTAAAATTACAGGGCTAAAGCTAGTAAAATTATCTTAATTTTTTTTTTTATCCCACCTGACAACACTCTTCTAAATACAGTGACACTGTATCTCATGCAGGTGAAGCACAATTCTGCTGAAGGTTCCTGAGAGCTTTGTGAACATGATTTCATGAAAACATAATTTAGCTGAAGCCTGAGGACTGTGGGGACCCCTGGTGCAACAAGAATACCAAAGTATTTCTAAATGGGGCTACACTGTGTGAAGAAGATGCTTTGTGAGCTGAAAAAATCAGTGGTGGAGATTTAATCTGGTACCTTGCCTTTGCCCCAATAAGGAGGTAACTTGAAAAAGCTGGAGGTTATGCATCCTGTTTAGGTGTTTTGAATCATCCTGTGTGAAGTTTAGCACCCTTAGGAACAACGCTATTTTAAGGTTAGTAGTGTCCCAACTGAAACATCTAAAGTGT
Source organism: Gymnogyps californianus (assembly GCF_018139145.2). Taxonomy (NCBI): domain Eukaryota; kingdom Metazoa; phylum Chordata; class Aves; order Accipitriformes; family Cathartidae; genus Gymnogyps; species Gymnogyps californianus. The sequence goes on from NC_059475.1 coordinate 5,907,950, forward strand.
GGTTGCAAGTTATAGTTTGAGCTCTTCTAAAAGCTCACCAGAATGGATAAAGCCTTTTTTCCTCCCTCCTCTATAACTCTCTGTCCCAAGCACGTATTTCTGCTACTTACCTTGTAGTGGCTGTGGCACTTGTCTAACAACCTTATTTTTTACGTGCAGAAAGGCCATACAGGGCTGGTCCCTCTAGCCCAGGACTCTGCCTCTGATGGTGGGCAAAACTGAAGGCTCATGAAGGAGAGAAAAATCAGAAAGTTATACCCCTCCCAAACACCCTCCAGCAATTTGTGACTCCAAGGCTTTCTAAGCCAGAAGAGGCATCTAGGTATGTGATAACCCTCAAGGGATTTTTCAGCAGAGAAGTTGTCAGGGAAGACTCATCCAGTCGTTCCTTGAACGCTTATAAGCTTTTATCACTCGCAGCAAGCCATGGACAGGAGCCACCGTTTAGCTGTGTACTGTGTGATGGACCACCACCTTCTGTTTGCTTTCAACCTGCCACCTGGTGGAAACCACGTAATACCCTCTCCTTCTTCTACTGGAGGAGGCAGTGAACAGTTGATCTGCCATCCTCTCTCCGACTCTCATGTCTTCATCCACGTCTGTCTTATCTCCATTTGCTCACCTATTTTCCAGGATGAAAACTCCTAACCTTAATCGTTCTTTGGACACAAGTTTTTCGTAATTTATGATCATCCTTGTTGCTCTTCTCTGAACCTTTTGTAGATCTGTTCAGTCATTTTTGAGATGGGAAAGCCAAACCACATTATTCAGTGATCCAAAGTTCTCTCTTTTGTTCTCTTTTCTTTCCGTGTAGTTCCTAAGACTTTATTTGCTCTTTGACTGCTATTGAGCTCTGTGCTGATGTTTCCTGGAGTTATCTATCATAATCCCAAGATTGCTTTCCTGGTAAAGGTCAGCTCAAAGCCCATTATTTTCTTTCTGAAGTTAGGATTGCTTTTTACTGCGTGTGCCATATATTATTCTACACTGAATTTTATCTGCCTTTTGACACAAAGCTGCTCAGTGTCACAAGGTCTTTCTAGAATTCTTTGCAGTAGCTCTTACCTTTTCTACTCTGAATAACTTTCTACCATCAACAAATTTTGCCATCTTGCTATTCAGTGCATTCCTGTGATATTACAGATATGTTAAGCATCAGAGATCTCAATGCAGAATACTGTGAAACACCGTTGGAGATCACTCTCGATTGAGAAAATTATCCTATGCTCGGTTTCCTACCTGTTCACCAATTATTTTACCTATTTTCCTTTTTATGCAAGGGTTGCTTAAATATCTTCAGACCTATAGTAAGAGGCTTGGTTGGGAGTCGTTTAGAAGTGTAAATGGATTGTATCAACTGGATCTGCCCATGTGAAAACCTTATGACTCCTTACAAAAGCATCAGGTTTGTGAAGCTTGGCTTTCCCTACAAGTGCTGATAACTTTTATCCAAGTGCTTCAGCTCATCATACACATTCAAGAGTAAAATGGTAAAAAAGAGGGCCAAGAAAGTAAATCAGTAGCACTTTGCTGTGTTAGCAAGGTGAACTGACTTATCTCCTAATCAGATGAGCACTGAGCATCACGCTGGTGGGTCTGCGTGACCTCTCCTTTGAGCAGCAGCGAGCTGGTGCTTTGGTCAGGACATGAAGCCAGCTGTGTGGTGGCAATGTGACTCCACAGGCAGCAGCTGTGGCTTCTTCCTCAGCAGACGGGCATGGTGGCTGCTGGACTGGGCCAGTGTGCTGTCACTAGGGCTGGCTCATCTCACCATCCTTTTCTGATAGAAGGGGAGCAATGCAGTTGATTTTTTTTCAGAAATAAAGGCCAATGTTTTAGCATGTAAATGAGTAATAGAAGTGCTCTCAAAATTATGCTATTTTCCAAACATGGTAATACAAGTCTGAGGGGGTTTTCCATGCCTATTCAGGGAAATTACTGGGGATGAGAAGCATTTTGTGGCTCAAGCATGTGCACAAGTGTGCATTTTGTGTGCACAAGTTCTCGCAGCAGTGAGGTCCCAGGTGTTCTCCTCCCACCCGGCTTTCCTTGTCATCGCCAGAAGTGGGGAAGAGAGCTACGGATTCACAGGTCCCTTTTAACCAAGGCAGAGACATTGTGTTGGTCTGTTGTGGAACAACTTGCTTTAAAGATCCTCTTTTAAGTAGCAGTCCCTGCAAGAACCTGGTAAGGGTTAAGTTCTTTGGCTGAACTAATGGAGTTTCTAGGTGTACCCCAGAGACTCCATTTAACTCCTCTGACAGATCCAGTTATTTAAGGCTAGTTAAAACGTGTAATTGAATTTTCAAAGCAAAAATGATTTAATTGTATTCTAAAGCCTTCAAAAGAAAAAAAAAGGAATACATTAAATTGTTTTTAAAATTGACTCATAACTATGTAACTGCAGTAATATACAGTGTAAGTTCTGTCACTTAAAATATACAGGAAAAAAGAGAGGGTCATCTTTGCTTACTCAAATGTCCTGCTGAATTCAAAATAACAAATTAAAATGTAAATTAAAGTCTCTCTTTTTGAATTTTTGCAGATGCAGAAAGACTGTGAAGATAAACTTCAAAGGTTCTGATGACTGTCTCATTTTCTCCTAGGGAACTTATGAACACCATTATAACATGTGAGTGTAAGATAAAAAATATCTGCTGGCTTCACTAGGCTATTGTACTTCAATTTTTGCTTAAAATCAAACACCTAAGTTAAATAAATTTAGAGAACTTGAAAGTCTTCCAACTGCTATAGTGTTCAAAGAGTAGGTTTGGGATGTTTAGTAGATGGAGCCAAATTATTTTTACCCAGTAAGTTAACTAATTGAAATCTAAGAGTACTCCATTACTTTGTGATTATTTTTTACAAGGAAACAGAAAATGCATTTGTAGTTGCCTTGTCCTGGTTTTGGCTGGGCTAGAGTTAACTCTCTTCTTAGTAGCTGGTACAGTGCTGGGTTTTGGATTTAGTGTGAGAATACTGTTGATAACACACTGATGTTTTAGTTGTTGCTAAGTAGCGCTGTATTGGGTTTGCGTGGCAAGGTTTTGGGGGTGCTACAGGGGTGGCTTCTGTGAGAAGCTGCTAGAAGCTTCCCCTATGTCCGATAAAGTTAATGCCAGCGGGTTCCAAGACGGACCCGCTGCTGGCCAAGGCCAAGCCCGTCAGCAACAGTGGTAGCGCCTCTGGGATCACATACTTAAGAAAGGGAAAAGAAGTGACAGGGGAGTAGCAGTTGCAGCCAGAGAGAGGAGTGAGAAGATGTGAGAGGAACAACTCCGCAGACACCAAGGTCAGTGAAGAAGGAGGGGGAGGAGGTGCTCCAGGCGCCCCAGCAGAGATTCCCCTGCAGCCCGTGGGGAAGACCCTGGTGAGGCAGGCTGTCCCCCTGCAGCCCATGGAGGTCCACGGGGGAGCAGATATCCACCTGCAGCCCGTGGAGGACCCCACACGGAGCAGGTGGATGCCCTAAGGAGGCTGTGACCCCGTGGGAAGCCCAGCTGGAGCAGGCTCCTGGCAGGACCTGTGGCCCCGTGGAGAGAGGAGCCCAGGCTGGAGCAGGTTTGCTGGCAGGACTTGTGACCCCACGGGGGACCCACGCTGGAGCAGTCTGTTCCTGAAGGACTGCACCCTGTGGAAGGGACCCACGCTGGAGCAGTTTGTGAAGAACTGCAGCCCGTGGGAAGGATTCATGTTGGAGAAGTTTGTGGAGGACTGTCTCCCGTGGGAGGGACCCACGCTGGAGCAGGGGAAGAGTGTGAGGAGTCCTCCCCCTGAGGAGGAAGGAGCGGCAGAAACAACGTGTGATGAACTGACCCAAACCCCCATTCCCCATCCCCCTGCGCCGCTCGGAGAGGGGAGGAGGTAGAGAAAATCAGGAGTAAAGTTAAGCCTGAGAAGAAGGGAGGGGTGGGGGGAAGTTGTTTTTAAGATTTGGTTTTATTTCTCATTATCCTGCTCTGATTTGATTGTAATAAATTAAACTAATTTTTCCCCAAGTCGAGTCTGTTTTGCCCATGACAGTAATTGCTGAGAGATCTCCCTGTCCTTATCTCGACCCATGAGCCTGTCGTTATATTTTCTCTCCCCTGTCCAGTTGAGGAGGGGAGTGATAGAGCGGCTTTGGTGGGCACCTGGCATCCAGCCAGGGTCAACCCACTACAAGCGCTTATCTTAAGCCAAGGATTTTCAGTTTCCCGTGCTCTGCCAGCAAGCAGGTGTGCAAGAAGCTGGGAGGGAGCAGAGCCGGGGCAGCTGACCCGAACTAGCCAAAGGGGTATTCCATACCATAGAACGTCATGCCCAGTATATAAACAGGGGGGAGTTGGCCGGGAGGGGCATCGGTCAGCGGGTGGTGAGCAATTGCATTGTGCATCACTTGTCTTTTCTTGGGTTTTATTTCTCTTTTTATTTTATATTCCTTTTCATTATGAGTATTGTTATTATTGTATTTTTATTATTATTAGTTAGTGTTATATGTTATTTTACTTTAGTTATTAAACTGTTCTTATCTCAACCCATGAGCTTTACTTTTTTTCCCGATCCTCTTCCCCATCCCACTGGGAGAGGGGAGGGGGGAGCGGCTGCGTGGTGCCTTGTTGCTGGCTGGGGTCAAACCACGACGTGCTGGTATTTTGAATACAGCAAAAATCCTTTCATTTGAATCCAGCTAGCAGCGGTTATCCATGAATCAGAATTCTCCTATGCAATTGTTAATGTCTGTTTTGTAAGCTGTATTCAAACTTGCTGGAGAAAAGTTAAATAAAAATAAGTATGTCCCACAGCAGCAATCTTCTTTATTTCTAGCTCTTTATTTAGAGATGATGTATTTTGATTCATACACCAGACAAGCTGCACTTACAGGTCCTTATATCTGTTTTGTTTTCCACATTGAAGAAGGTTGCAACTTCATTGCTTTGAATAGAGAAAACAAACGTGTAATTTCCAGTTTTGCAAAAATTTACACCATGAAAGTTTCTGAATAAATTTTTAAATTGGTTTTTTTTTTAACCTGTTGAGTAAACTTAAATTAAGATCATTACAAATAAGTAGACATGCAAAAGAAGGTACTTTAAGTAATTTTTTAAAAATAAACTTATTTCATGGAAAAAAGGTAATTCTTTAAATTTTCTATAAAGGCAAAACATACGGTAATTTAATACGTAAGCTGGTTGTGAAAGCAAATATATTTAGGCACAAATATTTAAACCAAAATATTGGCTGTTGTCTTCTTGTTTCTCAGAAGAGTTTGCCCTTATTGAATACGGTCAGAATGTCCCATAAGGTGGCATGAGACAGGGAAGGTGGCCTCCATTTGTCCCCTCTGGCATACTGGAATGGATCTCTGCCTATAAGCCAAATCTGGTTGCCTTCTCCTGCTATTCCATTTAGGTATCTAATATTAAGAACAATTAGTATCTGCTGGGCTTTTTGTTTAAAAATGTGCAAGGAAACCTTGAAGGTGAGCTATGTATGAGCACTGAATTCAGCAAGGCAGAAGACACCTCGCAGCCCCACGAGATGCAGAGCACCTTGCCAAACACCTTTACCAGCCATCCTGCTGGTAAAGTGATCCTGAAAAGATGAGCCACGGCTAGGCTGAGTAACATACTTGGGTTATTTATGAGGTGTGGGAAAGAAATGGCATCTCTGAGGCATTACATGCCTTCCACTTTTGAAGTGATCAGACCTGCCAAAAGACATAAACCTTCATTTGTCTCTGGCCTTTCTCTGTCTTCAGATGTGAAGTTTCTCGCTCTCATGACGCTACAGCACAAACCTGCTGTATTTTCTTCAGTCCCTTTCAGGGAAATTGACTTTTCCATATCACTATCTTGATAGGAACTCATCTCCTCCTGTGACTCCCAACTTTGTTTGCTGGTTTGTCTAGAGACTGTGGCAGAGCCCAGAATTTCAGTCTGCCCCTCAGACAGTTGGGCTAATTCAAGGGCTGACAGACCCAGCCGAAATACAAAAGTTAGATAGCATGTCAATAAACAATAGATTGGGTTTTTTTTTCTGTCCTGCTGTCCCTTACAATATATTCTGGATGATGTGCTCTGCCTGTAACATTTGCAGCCACTAATAACTTCTGGGAGGAACCTGTCATTCAATGTGCAAAACCTCATGCTTGACCACAAAACAGTGGACAGGTTCAAGCTGCTCATATGTCTGCAGTTACAGTAGCAGGCTGTGATTTCTTCTTGTTCTCAGTAGTTTTGGATTTGCATAGATCCCTGTAATATTAGAAGATTTTTATTTAATCTGTCTGCCTATGTATTTGAAATGGAATAAATAGCATGGAGCTCTCGATGCTTTGTAGGTTTGTTGGTTTTATGTCTGGCAAATCTAGCAGAAGTCATGAAACTCTGCATTTTAATAGTTCCATGGCCTATACATGCGGATCTCTATGGATTTAAAGTTGCCTTTGAAGTCAATGAGAACTCTAGAGAAAGCTAACAGTGTCTGTGTTCACTCTTTTGACACATCAAAACTAAGCTGGTGTGTGACACTCAATTTCTAGGTTGTGCTTTCCAATGGCGTAACAATAGATGACACTCTGCTGTGTCATTGTGAACATCAAGCATTGATAAGTCTTGGTGCTTTTTAGAGTATTTTTGCATTAATAACGTGTTTTTTTAGCAATCTTCCAACTGATGTTTCTGGAGATAATAAGGACTTGTCATAGTACCTGTCTTCTGTTGCACTTTATCTGTGCTGCTGGAATCAGGCTGGAATGAAGTTGGTTGTTCCCCTCACGACATAGTAAGGGGAGGAGTGACTTTTTCCTGAAGTTCATGTACTTTGACTCATTAGATTTACTTGAGTCTTACCATAAATATTTTTCTCTTGATTGGATGCCTCTGTCATCTAAATAATGTTGTGTGTCGCTACTTTTTCTTCCTCAGGCAGTTGCAGCATTGGGACATACGGTTTGTCCTCTGCTCAAGTCCTGTCCGTTATTGTACTTTCCTTCCATCTTACTTGTGTTCTCTGCATCGTTGGCACCAGAGTGCCTACATTTTGTTTCATCTCTCAGTGTCTGGCTTACTGCCTTTTTTCTGTTTGCATGCCTGTGTTCTGTTCATGCTGATGAGAGGTCTTTTTCTCTGCAGCTCTACTTGTAAGGCGGGATCCTGTGTTTTATGGATGGTTCCTCCTCTGCTTGGAGCATCCCTAGTTCTCCAGGACTGCACGTAGGTGTCAGATACCTCCTACCTGTGACACCGCAGTAATAGCATTTGTTTCATTTTCAGTTCCTTTGTTTCAAGTAACATCCCCGACCCTATACCATGAATGTTTAAAACTATGTCTGCGGACATATCCTGTCACAGTTTTCATCAGATTTCTTTCTTTTCTCTCTCAGTGTTTGGGGTGGGGTTTTTTTTGGTATTAGTTTGGCACCAGAGGGAATGTCCATACTATACAGACCAACACGTCACAGATTATGACATGTGATTCTATTAGTAGCACTAGTTAAATCACTCTGGAACTGGAATTAGTTTAGTGCTGCATTCAGACTAACTAGTTGTGCTGAGAATCAAGAGTTGTTATTTTTAGGACAGAGATGACAATACCCTAACTATACTTTCTTTTGCCTGCATAGAATATAGGTTATAGTCTCCCTGCTGCCAAAAGCCAACTCAAAATTTATGTACATCCGTGATCACAGGCTTGAGACTTAGCTGACACGTGGAGCTTACATTCACTTTCTGAAAAGGGATTAAATTCCTCTCATGGACTAATGTTTCAGAGTAAATAAGCAGATTGTATAAAGATTGTCATTTAAAATGAAAAGTCATTACAGCATCTGAACTAAATAACACTGCTGAGGATGTGCTGAGCATCAAATTTTCTCTTATTAAAACTAAATCACAACTTTCATATTTTTGAAAGAGTTCATTAAAACTTGTCTTATCTACTTAATTAAAGGCAAGTGTCCCTATATAGAGACAGACGAACAAGTTAACATAATATGCCTCAGCTTCTCCTGAGGAATGTAATATTCTTATCTTTAGAACACTAATTGCTGCAGTTAGGGTTTTGTTAAAAATGAATTGATATTTGCTAAGAGTACAGATTTGACAGATGCAGAAAACATGAGCGACTACAACAGCATTCTGATACTCAGATGAAACAAGGTATTTAAATGTTAATATAGCGTTTTTCTAATAAAAGGAAAAATATTAGTTTAGCAAATTAATCCCAGTGCGTTGATGTCTTTCATGGGATTGTAGTGCTTTGTTAATCTACCATACTACAGAAAGATTCAAAGTAAAAGCTATTTCTATCATAGCGAATTGTAGCAACATGTGTAATAACAGGGAAGATTAGTTCCTGCCTACACAATTAGGCAATGCATTGACTTAATACAGTTCATGCACATACATAATAAATAGGAGTTTATTATAATATGCATGCAGCCATCTTGAATACACTGATTAGCAACATAATACAGTCAAACATAATCATATATATTTGTATTTTGTCAAGTGCAAATTAAGTCAATGTATTCCAATGTTCTGTATTAGCTGTGTTAAGCAGACAAGCTGTATGGAGACAAAAGAACTAACTGATATTTATTTCAGTAAATCCTTCCTTACGTTGACAAGTAAATATTCCACAGACTATGGATCTCCTTGAGAAGAAGCAAGGCACGTACCGGAACAGAAGCAATGTATTAATGGGATATATTAACAATTTAGAAAATAATCTGTAGCAATCAGCAAGGTGCAAGTAACAGATGAAATGATTTTTCCTAGGTCTCCAGTGGGAAGTCATGTCTTTTGGGACATGGAGCAAAAGCAGTCTTGCAAATGACTGGGAGACACTGTTTAGCTAGACCTTCTCACAGAGTATTTAGCTTTGGTGTGTGCAGCCTTCTCACTCCCATTTTACTGTGCAGTGAAAGACTGGCCTGAGTGTTTTAGCTAGAGAAGTGCTAGAGAGACGAGATCTCTGGCTCCTGGGAGACTTATGTCCCCATGGATGGCTTGCTTTATTCTGGTTCAGGGAGTTTATAATCTTACCTCGCTGGTCTTGGTGTCATCTACTTGTCACAAGTACTTGACAAAGATGGCAATATAATTGAGAAATCTGTTTAACATGCCTCACCAGCCAGGTTCCTTGCTAGTGGTGTCGATGTCCCTCAGCTAGACCTTTTTTACATGCCACAGATGTGAGAAGAGCTGATCTAGGATTTCCCATCCTTGCTGGGTGTGCCAACAGGTCGCGAATAGCTTCTCTAGGTCACGACACCAGTGTCGCTGAGGGCGACTTCTTGATCTTCTTAAATGTACTTCGCTCTCTTCATTTCTTGAAATTTTAAAAATAACAAACCGAACAACAACAAACCCAAAACCCAAAACAAAACCAAAAACCCAACAAACTCTAAACTGCAAATACAAGTAATGGGTCTGTAGGAAGAGACACCTCTGTTACTTGGAAGATGTTGCCGAGTAATTTGGTATTTGCCACTAAATGGTTTGGAGCAACTGAACTGTCAGTGTAATTCCCTTCATCATGGCTGGACTATTAAATTCAGTTTACTAGGACCGTCTTCTGTGTAGCACTGTCTAATATAGCATTTGTCAATTATAGTAAAACATCTAGTAATGCGTAGATTTTCGTTAAGCAGCAAATAGATCTGTTTGGTATCACAGACACGTTGTTAACACATTAAGTCAGATAACAGTTTAGTATGAATGACCATTGTTGTATGGTGCTATGTTTTGGATTTGTGACCAAAACAGTGTTGATAATACAACATAGTTTAGTTACTGCTGAGCAGTGCTTACACATCATCAAGGGCTTTTCTGTTTCTCATGCTGCTCCACCAGTGAGTAGGCTGGGGTGCACAAAAAGCTGGGAGGGGACACAGCCAGGACCACTGATCCCAACTGACCAAAGGGATATCCCATACCATATGACGTCGTGCTCAGCAATAAAAGCTGGGGGAAGGAGGAGGAAGGAGGGACATTTGGAGTTATGGAGTTTGTCTTCCCAAGTAACTGTTATGGGAGATGAAGCCCTGTTTTCCTGGAAAAGACTAAGCATGTGTATATATATATATATAATGAGTTTAAAAAGAGGGATAGACATCTTATGGAGCCCTTAATGAAAACTTCCAGTGGTAGCAAATACATGACTACACTTTCTTTTGCGCTGAAATTCAAGCATTATGCATACTTGAACATTACCCACCAATTAAAAGGCAATTTGAGAGAAGTAACAGCATCCTTGGTGTCAAGGGAGCCAAGATTCACAGTTGGAACTGACGGGCTTCCCTGACTGCAACTTCAGAGCTAGGCATTTCAGTGACACATAATTTACAAGGAAGAACTGTGTTTTATGAGTTATGTAAATGACTCTAAATTATTATTCTGCCATCAATAATACAGCAATTTTAGAACTCCTAATTTACCCAGTAGGAGAGCAGTTTATGTGGCATATGGAAATGAATGAGCCACACATGCTTCTCTTGCTTAAAACAGAGAGCTTTGGACTGTGTGATAAGCCTAAAATATCCACATGTCACAAAGGACTTTACTAAATAGTAAAGTATCTGCCCTTGGTATTAAAGATAAGGGGAGTCCCACTTGAGAAAAAGGGGGACAACCGTTCCGGTTTGTTGCTGGTTTTACATTGTGCAGTTGTCTTGTTTTGAATCTTCCCTAAAAATAACCCAATTCTGTCAATATAGGCAGTATATTCATTTTGTGTGTAGAAGCTACATTCATATAATACAAATGCTATAAAAATATTTTTTTCTTTTTTTTTCTATTAAAAAGAAATGTTAAAATATGAGTGCTAGATCTTTCAGCTTGGTATAAATCGACAAAATCTGTTCACTCCAGGTAAAATCAACCTGGAGGACCTACAACAACTGAGGATCTGGTTTTTGGCATAAATGCAAAATAAAGGTTCGTGAACTACTTTAGACTTCTAATGAGAAAATAAAATTAATTAGAATGGCATTGAGTGACATTCCTTAGAAATATTTTAAATTGAAAGTTCTTAAAAAATATTGACTATCCTTGAATGCAACCATGGATCCTGAAAAATGCCAAGGGTCAGGAAAAAATGACATTAAAAACTTTGATATATGTCATGTGTGCTTCTTAGTTAGTAGAAAATGGGTTCCTTCTTATTTAAAAAAATAAATAAAAAAGGAATAAAGTTAAGAATGTAAGAAAAAAATCAATGTTTAATTTAGTAGGGAGTAACTCAAAGTATACTTGAGTCGCTTATGGAAATTTTCTGCAGTTTGGACTCAGGGAAATAAGGTCACAAATCTCTTTATCATAGACAAGTTACAAGGTAACTTATAACTTATTGCTTAAAGAAAAGCTACAAAAACAGTCTTAATACCATTGTAATATTGCTAGTTCCTTATGGCAGAAGTCAGGAAAACTAAAAAAGTGAAAAATAGTGAAGGGAAATAAGGTGATTAAAGTATTTTTTAAAAAAATTAATTAAAAAATTAAAAAAAAAATTAGTTAAGCACTTAAAATGGGTGAGGGTGAACCAATGTTTTGTGTGGGTGTCATTATTAATTTTTTTTTGTTAAATGCTGTGCAGAAGTAATATCTGAAAAAAAGAATGAATACATTTAACAGATCTTTTTCATTAAAAAAATATATATAAACCCCAGCCTCTTATTTTTCTGCAATATGCCTGAAATATTTTTTCTCTCTCTTTTATGTAAAGATGTTTCCAAGGTGTGGGTGTTCCTCCCTGCACATGTTATTTTCCCATTTTTCTAATATTCCCAAAGAAAAATGGGAATGGGGCAAAGCAGGAATAAAAAGGAAGTTAATTATAGAAAGACAGGTAGTTTCAGTTTGGGAGGCTTTTATAAAATGAAAAAAGTGAGAATCTCCTGCTAAGATAATTTCAAAACGATATATTATTAGTCATCATTAAACGCAAAGAGACAATTTTGCCAAGGATGCAATACAAGAAATTAACAATGAAACACTTCACCTTTGTTTTCTCACGGTAGTGTCAGGTTATTGAGGACAGAGTGTCTCCTTTACCCCTGAATTTAAAGAGGAAAAAAACCAAGCAAATATTGACCACAGCTGACCTTGTCTATTATGTATCATTAATCTAACAGTGACATCAAGCAGCATAAAATTAGGAAACACATATTGATCTCAATGGTGACCTAAAAGTGACGTATGCAATGGGATCCCAACGTACTTCGGTGAGAACGAGGACAATTCTACTGTGGCACTGTTACTTTTTGTTCTACTTTTCTGTCCAGAAAGAACTCCAAAAACCTGAGCAATTTCCATAGGAGAAGGTAAGGTTTGTGCAATGTGCCACGCTAGCATAATGAGAAAGTGAAGTTCTAAATTTACCTGCTCTCCCTTCTCCTACCAAGGAGACTTGACTTTGATTTTTAAGAAGGGAAAGGTACGGATGGCTACAGAGAAGAGTTACAGGATTTCAGTTTTGCAATGTGCTTGTATTACTGGACTACTTTATTTGAGTCCAGCATAACATATATGATTGTAAATCATATAGCAAAGTATTGCCTACTAAAGTTGCAAATAGGTGACGGAAAATAAACACATATAAACTGATATAACAAAACAATGAGGAGGAATTAGTGGTTGATTAATGAATCAGTATTCAGCTAGAACAGTCCATAAAAGCACAGACCAGTAAATCAAAGCTTTCTTCTTACTTTTATGTAGTTAACATAATTCTACTTAGTAGAGTACCGAAGTGGACAACTAGAATTACTAAAATAATGAATAGATACAACATTTAAAGTTTTTGGAGTGGACAATGAGGAAAATAAAGACTGAGAAGTTCACTGAGTCATGCATTATTTCTCTCTACAGGGACATGATTAATTAATTCTCTGTTCCAGAGATTTATTTGATCTGTTGTCAAATGTAGTGTTGATTTAACACAATTATTCTTAAATTCGGATCAAAATTATGATAGTGATCATACTGTAAAATGTGTATTTAAGGGACTGAGGTCAGTATTTGATGGTGCCTCAGTTTATTGCTAGTTGCTGTTCTACAGCAGCTCCAGGGCAGAGTGTTTGGCAACATTTTTCCAATTGTCTGGTAACATACGCTATCAGAGCTCCTACCCATAGAAAATGTCATAAAGATACAGACACAGTAGTATCTCTGCTCCTGCAAATGCTGGTCAATAAATGCTAGCTAGCTGTATATGCAATACACAAATGTTGAATGCAGCTGATGGAAGGAGACACTAACAATTACCACATTTAAACTGGAATGGCAATATGAAAGGACATTTTTTGATCATTTTTTTTTGCTGAAAGAGTAATCACATAAAATAATTGCAGACCATATTAACCATCCTACGTTCCTTTGAGGAACACAATGACATTGTTAGAAAAACATTAATACATTAGATATTAAAACGTCTAGCTAACTTTAATATAGCCTTGCAGTAATAATAATAATAGTTTTCTCTATAAAGTTATATAGCAGTACAAGTCTGTGCAAAACACCTTCAGCAAAATATACAACTTTAAAGTTCGAATCCTCTTTCCCTCCAACAATCTTCCAGGTGGTGTCTAGGAAATAGACTTCAGCAGCTGAAGTTGATCCAGGTTTGATTCTGAGTCTCCAGCAGCTGAGCAGCCTTTTCTAGAATAGATTAATTCAATAAGCTAACCAGCAGCATGATCACTGCGTCCTGCCAGTGTGACACCTGGGGTAACAACACTTCAAAACAGGCTGTTGTGTACAGACTCAGTAGTGTCGTGAGTTTTGATTTTGTGGGAGAAGGAGAAGTCAGTTCTGGAGCGCGCAGTTTACTACGATGCTGATAAGTACCTGATTTGCTGCTGATAATCACTTTCGTCTTCCTTAATTACAGCTCTGGTTTTTTATTGACACTTTGTGTAGCCAGTACTAGGTATTCCAGTACTAATGAATTCGATTACTCTATATGACATGATGGATCAAAATAATACAATATCAGCTCTTCTATGAAAGAACGTAAAAACCTTTTATGTTCTAGCAGCTTACTGCTTTCTTCATGACATCATTGTATTTATTCTATCTTGATATCTAGCTCTGAGCATGATGAATGCATATATTCTTAATTTCTCATAGGGAGGGTGTCAAGCACTGTAACAGATAACTTCAAAGCATAATGAAAAGAAAAATGCAATGAGCCATATTTAGGAGTCTAACCATTTTTTTTCTCATCATTTTGACTGCTGAAAATGGAGCAGTATGATAAATGTAATCCTTTTCTTACTTGGGAGGCTTCAAATACTGCCTTGCTGGGCTTTTGAAATGACATGATTATGACTGAATTGCACATTGCCAAGAAGTTGTCCATTTTTCTAAGAACACAGTAAGATACAATTATCAAGATTATAAAGAAGTTATGGTTTATTCGAGCCAGCAAAAAGACAGCTACGAACTGACCATTTTAACAGCTTTTTTTCTCATCACTACATGCAGTTTAACATTTGCACATTCCTATTAACTTTCCAATTTGTTTCTGAAGATGGTGTTATGCATGGTCTAGTAGAAATAAGCTTGATTTTTCCAGGAAGACTGGTAGAGAAAAATTGATGGGCAGACATCAGCTAGTGTTTTGAATGTTTAGACCAGTATTTTCATTTAGGGAGTAGGGAAAATTTAATTCAAAATTGTTATAGCGCTAGACCCTTAAAACTGAACTTGTCTGGAAGAGGCTTCAGGTCTTTCAGGTAAACTGTATTAAGCCCACTAAAATCAGAAATAAAATGCTTTTCTAAAGAAAAGAGCCGACATGTTACTTTGCAAGCTATATTATTTAAAAATCATCAAAAGTAATCTTTCCAACAACCAGCTTCAGTTTTCTGGATAAACTAATACAATTTTCCCCTTTTTAAAGGGTCTTGGTGCAATTTTAGACGTATTTAATAGCAACAAAATGGACATGGGCAGTATGGAAATACAGGCAATTAAAAAAATAGTTGTGATCAGATCTACTTATTCATGCAGCAGAATTCCTCACTGCACGAGGAGCCCAGTTGACTTCTACAGCAAGCTGCTATTTAATGCAGACAGCGATGGTGGTCTCAGGCACTGGTCCCAATAACAAAGGTACTGCTGAAGGTGCAATAGCCAGCTTGGTTTCTAACACCATTTTTGGAAAAAGGTAGACTTAAGTTTTCAGTGATTCACTATTCTAGCTGTTTAATGCTTTCTGAAATTAAAATCCACTTGAGGAGAATCACTTTGAAAAACTGAGGCTTAGTACTTAATTTTATCAGAAAAAAAACTTTCAGTGCCTGAAAATACTCCAGATACGGGAAGATGTAGGTTGGCTGATTGGTTTTGTGGCCTCTCATGGAGAAAAATCTAACAGCTTCCAATAGCTCAGAAGTACAGATAAAGGAAAAGAAGGTACAGCGGAGTCAGATGATGACAGTGCTGTCTCTGGCAGTAACCACTGTGGTTAACTGGGCACCATTAGGGCAAAGCTTGAAAACTTGGGAGTGACAATCCAGGTGAACAGCATGCACTGTGCTGTCCTGTGTTCACGGAGTCTGCTTGTCCAAGTACGGTTTCTTCATTAGCTGGAAGAGATGAGTGATGGTTTAGTGGAAAGGCAGCCTAAGTTGTAACATTTATCTTTATTTCTAAACAAAACTGTGCCACACATGGGTGCACCTACAGTGATGGAACCACTGAAGCAAAATGCAGAGTGCAGTCCTCAAAGCTGGAGCCAACATATTTTTGAATGGGTTTAAGAAGCCAGTATATTTTTGATCAACATTAAGGAGACAGTTATTGAGTATTTAGAAATCTGGACAGAAATGGGAGGTCAGAATAACCGCTTGTGTGTCCTCAGGGGAAGAACTACATGTAGATCCTTTTTCCACAGAAAACCCAAACCTCTGGTAAGCCTGAAATGGAAGTAGACTTAGGAGCAGATCCTGAAAGAAACATGGCAGAGCTGGGACATAGAGTAAATAGACAGTCCCTTAGTTCTTGTTGAAGGACTGAGTAGTTGAGATAGTGTTCAGGAACCCTTAAGCAGGTTAATGATATCCCTCCATTAAGGAGAAATGGCTAAGGAAAGAACCGTGAATCATAGGTAATAGATTCAGTGTGGAAGAGGCCTCAAGAGGTCACGAACTATTCTGTCCCCAAAAGTTAGGATGTTAAAGTTGCATGCTTTCAATCTTTCTTTATGCCTGGGGCAATAATTTAAGGTTAAAATATTCTTGGTTTCTATCAATTATGAGGAAACAGTATCATGAAATCTGATCTCTCTCCTAATAACACAAATAAAGCATCCCTGTGGGATCTGCAGCAACTGTTTTCACACGAGGCTAATAAGATCTGTAACTTTAACTGGCTTTCATGTGACAGACGGTTTTGTCCTTTTTAAAGCACATTGTTTACACTTTCATTAAGGTTTTTTTTCAAGCCAATGCTACGTTTTCTCTGTCTTTTTTTTTCATCCTTTCCTTTCATTTCCTTTGCCTGTTCCTAGTCCTTTCAGCTCTCGTGATTATGCTTCCCTGCCACTCTCTACTCATCCTCTGCTCCTTCTACATGTGTTACCCTGCGCCCATACTTCCTCACAGCTGTATATTGTCTCCTCCTCAAATCACTAGTCTCACTGGCAGCACCTAGAAATAGGTATATCCAATAGTACTTATGACTGTCACCGCTCATGGGATGGGGGAAAAGGCAAAACAGAAGAAGCAAGATTTCTTTACGAATGTCACTTTATGATTTAGCAAATCGAATTTGTATTTTCAATGCTTTCTATATGTATTGAAAATCTTTTCTACCTTATCACACAAACAAATTAATAGATTAGGTTGAAGCATGCCAAGTTCTATCAAAATGGAAATGCACTAATGCTATCTTGCTTTGTTTTCAGAAAACAGATACATATTCTAACAAAACTAACTACTTCAGTCCATAGTTCAAAAAATTATGACCAGCTATTTCCCTTTCTGCTATTCTAGCAGTTTTGTACAGATTCTTGTGATACTAAAGGAAAAGCACCAACTGTAATTGGGGCCTGGTCCTTGAGATTTATTGTTGGAAGGTTATACCGTCTATAACTCTGCCAGACTGCAATGGGCCCAGGACGTTACAGAATACATAGTCCGAGCACAGCCATGCAGAATGTCTGTCTCATATCTGTAATGAAGTAAAAACATCACCAATTGCTGCTCTAGCTTATTATATATCTTTAATCAAATAGTATGCATTTCTAGCTAACTTTAGATAAGTCATAACTGTATATAATGGATTTTCACACAGATATAAACATACACTTGTCTGGTTCAGCAGCATTTACAGGAAACCTGTAATGTCTAATTGCTCAGACTTGCACTTGCTTTTTTTTTTGTGGTAATTAGTGAAGAATCTGCATGTAGTTGAGAGGAGTAAAAAGGAAGGTGATTCGAAAAACAAGACTATGCCTCCATACACACACATGCAGAAGCAAAGGTGATAGAGTTCTCTTTATTTTTCAGTTTATTTTTATTGAGATCAAACTAGTAGGTTGCTATTTATACTCCCTGCATACTGGGGCATTTTGCATTATCATTAATATATTCTTGCACAACTAACATGCTAGCCTGCAGAAGCATTAATACAGTATTATACGTATATATGGGCCCTAAAATATATGTTAGATATCTGTTTTATTTTGAAAATCTTCATTACAGCTACTTCTGTAAAAGAAGGATTTTGCAATATTTAAATTGTTTTGCTCACAGTATAAATAGTAAGGCTTAAGAAGGAAACATTTTATTTAATAAGAGTAGGGAATATATTGTTTTCAAAGATGATGCTCTTAAAAAATACAAAAATGTCATAAGAACTTCCCTTAGTTGTGAAAATATTGCAGTTGTGATGAGCACTGTAACTTGCAGACCCATGTAAGTAAAGATGATAGAAGCAATATTAGCTGTGCCGAAGTGGTCTACGCTAGTTAATCTAGGATTCCTCTACAGGCAATTGAGAGATACAGGATGCTCCAGAGGGAAATTCACATCACCCATCTCAAGTATTTAAAGATCGGATGGGATTGCTCACCTTCTGGAGATGTCTGTCTCCCCTCATTACAGAAGGAACGTAGATGAATAGTATAGCTGAGGTGGCTACTCCTTACTTACTTAAGGCTTCATGACATATGAACACTGGAGCTCAGATTTTTTTTTTCCACACATACATAAACTTAGTGAGTAATAAGCTAAACAAAAACCTTTGTTTACTGTAGCAATAATATAAAGTTTTGAACCCAATCATTTAAATATAGTGGTAATGTGCATAGGTGTCCATGACAATTATATTATGGCAAAAATATGTGTGCTCACCAGAAAAAGAGCATACTTACAGGATCAATAACTTGCCTATTCATTGCCTAATATTCTTAGATGTATTACATCAATTGTATTTGGGAAATGAATTGATGCATCAGTAATGAATTGAATTTGGGATACGGTTTCTTCATCCTTGGTAATATATCTATTGTGTATTGCATGCTAATGCATCCAATAAAGCTGATTGTTTTCCAAAGGTGAAAACATTTCAGAAAGCATTGATGTAAGAGAGCTGGGCATCTAATCATACAGGGACATTTGTAATTAGAGAGCATATGTAGTTTACCATGATTGTTAGTATTGCAATACTGTAGTAACAGAGGTCTTCCTCACCACTTATTTTCACTCGGTTAGCTTGATGAATACCAGGAGGAGATTGCTACCACAGAGCTGACAAAGAAGCTCATTTAAATTAGAAGCCAGCACAAACACACTAAATAAACAAACAGAGTTTTTCCTGAGGTGTTTTTTTGTTTGTTTCTTTTTGTTTCATTTAAATCTCTTGAGCTGTCAGAGAAAGGATTTTAATTTAATAAGTCAATAGAACCTCTATTTCGTTGTGAATTGTTCTTTGTGGTTTTTTTTTGCCTAGGCTAAAAGCTGCCATTCTGTGGTGACTGATAACTCATTTTGCTCCTTTGATTTCTTGCTGTGCATACTTGAAGAGCATCTTCTAACTTACTCACAGCTTGCTTTCCTTTCTGCTTCTGACTGGTTTTGCTACATGTTTATTTTGTTACCTGTGCCTAAAGGCTGTTTTCTTACGTGGGAACAGCCCATGCGTCTTCTGATTTTTGCCATATGGTAGGCTTTACTTCTCTGTGTGATATCCTCTCGATTACTTTCATCAGCACATTCCCTAAAAGGCAGTTTTGACAACGCTCTTTGCATACACAGAAATAAGCATTTGCACTTTCCTGTTGGAAGTTACTGAATAGATCTGCTCCCTGGCAGCGTAACTTCTGCCTTTTCACCTCCTTGGACGGCTACAGGGCAGTGTGTTTTGAAGGTATATGCTGTTGTGAACTTCCTCAGGAAGGAACTGGTGTTACCTCTGTGTGAAATGCAGTGCTGTGCAGGCGAAGATAGGGAAGGTCAAGCTCCCGATGAATTAAGGAGCACTAATTATGAGAAGGGAGATTTGTTAGGCTATAAATTCCTCATCTCTTTCCAAAAACAGAACACTGTAATCGCCTCTGTGGGTGAAACCGTTTCTGTGAAGAAAGCTTACGCAAACCTGAACTTTATTTTATGCCCTATTTTAGCCACTGAGGTTAACTAGTGTGGTACCATTGTATTGTATTTGATTAAACTCTACAAATGTACAGAAAATAAGGATCATCAACACCAACACTTTGTTCCAATACAACTGACTTCACAGACTGAACTTCATCAAGGATATTGCTGAATTATTTGAAGCAGTGCAAAAAAAAAGTTTTAAGTCATCTGTGTATGTGTGAATAAAGCAACATCTTGTGTCACATCATTACACACCGTATCTGCACTGGCATGCTCCCTTATTACCCATTGGTTATACTGCAGGAGTTTTCCGTGGTTATGTATGTATTTACTAAATTATATCTGTTAATAAGTGATTTTTCCCAGTCTGTTTTTCACACTCTTTACCTCCCACTGTGTTTTGGCTGCCTTTCAAAATGGAGCAATACCTGCATCCTTTAAAAACAACAGCAAAGAATATCTCTTGAATTAGGACTGTCCTCCAGCGTTTCCTCGCCAAAGCACTGACGTGTCTGAGCTCCGTCGCTGACTGAGTTCTCCAACAAGTAGCAATGAGTCCTGCGGGAAAGCCAGGCCCCCCAGTTGGTCACCACAACCGGGATGAATCTGTCTCATCTCGCTTACTGATAACGCACAAAAAGTAATCATATTGCAGCGGAAAGCACATCATGAAATATTATCTTTTGTAGATGTCATGGTAGAAGAACAAATCCGCATCTGGGAGCAGCGGAAGATACAGATAACTGGCTTCATTTTAACCCAGTGGCTGTCTAGATTAACTCAAAGTCATGTCCTTCAAAAATACAAATTCTAATCTTCCTTCTCTGGGTTTGCCCACAAGTATTGCTTTGTTGGACTGATTTGAGATGAATTATCTAGATGTCCATAAAACCAGAACGTACTTTGTTACTTCCTCCAAGCTGATCACAAAATTCACATCCAGTCTCACTTAGGAAATGATATTACATAATTTCTGGTTAATCACTATGTGGGCCAAAGCCTGTTTAGGAAACCCTGTTGAAATCTGTCTGGTTTTTCTACTATGAAAAGAGAGTTCAGATCTCAAAGCTGACGGTGAAGGAAACTGCCAACAAGAGCAACTTCTGCTAATGCTCAGGTGAACTCAATATGTCAAGAGCTTATGGAGATTGGAAAAGCTGCATGGAGATCCCTGTGCTGCTAACACTCCTAGAGTAAGAATATAGGTGAAAGATTAATCTTAATAATCTCATTCCTGGGCCTTTAATTCAAGAGATTATTTTGTACACAAAATGAACACACAAACAGCACTCAGAGGAGATAGTACCACTAGTGACAAGGTGCTTAGTAGAATAAATCAGCTGTTTTTTCTTTATGTGATTTTATGAAACATAAGAGCGAGAGCTGCGAGTATGTGCCGAGATGAATCTGCAGTTTGTTGTTGTTGAAATGAGAGCTGTGGCATTTGTTTGGCTGGCTGCAGAATTAGCTCATAGGTTGGTGTGTTAAGATAATTGGCTAATTGGCACTGAGTTACCTCGGTTTGCTGGCTAATAAATAGCAGCGGCTTAGAAGCTGTTTTAGTTGTGATACTGTGAGTGGATGGTGGGAAGGTGCTGTGAAGCAGGAGCAAGCCATTACAGGTCATACAAAATTGAGGTAGCCCTCTTTGTCATCCACAGTTCTTGTATAAAGCTCTTAAGCACTTAGTTGAGTTGTTTCTTGGTACAGTAGAAGGTTAAAATGCCTGCACGACAGTGTTCCTCAGGTAAAAATAATATTCATTCATATGCCTCTATGGATTTCTAAGCTGAATTTTCCAGCTGTTTCCTTAGATAGTGATATGATTTAAGGATACAGTTCAGCTGTGTTTCTTTGCTACTCTATTTTAATGGAGTTTATCAACTTTTTGGAACAGTTGCTAAATATAGTGCTTGTAATGAGAGATATTCTACTTTCCAAGAAAAACCTAAGTAAGAGGAATTAAGTTAACTATATTCCCTTTCATACAGGGGTATTGTTGCAAAGAAAGTGACATTGAAAGGCACACAAGAACAGGTGCCAAGATTCATGTTGTGTTGAGAAGTTGGAACAGATCAGAAGATGGAAATATATTTCAATTTCTTTTTTAAGCCTATATACAGCAGAACATTACTTTGAGTGTTTCAGTTAAATTAAGAAAAGCTTGGGTGTTTCTGTAGCACAGTAGGAATAGGGGAGTAGAGGGTCATGATGCTTTCTTTGGTCTGCTTTCTATTGTTCTCAGCTTGTCCACATGCTGCTTTGAAATAGTAGGTCCCTCTGAGGACAATGTACAGATAAATTTTCTGTGAATCGGATAGATATTTCTAAAGAGCACATGTATTTACCTTTGATAAATGCTCGATTTCAACAAATGCTGACATTCTCAGATAATTTCCCTAGGGGTCTAATACTTAAGCTTCTCTAGTGTAGTGTTATTCTCTATCGGCCAATTCTTCCACTCCTTAATTCTTTCAGTTCAAACAAGTCACCCAGATTGTTTGCACCTGCCAAACAAAGGATGGCAAGGGGTTCTTCACAGCCTTAGGTAACCTTTCAATTTCAGAGAAGTATCATCCTGTGGTATTTAACTGATACGTAATAGGTTTGAATAGGTTATTTTTCCATCTTATTTCATGCCTTCTTAACAATTATACAAAGAAAGTTTCTGGGTAGTCATTGGGCATGATCAGGTTTTGTTCTTGTACTGCTTTGCATGGGGGGGGAAGCCCTCAAAGTAGTTGCATTATTAAAAACAGCAATAGAACTCATGGGACATTAAACTTCCCTAATTATTATAATTTAAATTTACAACATTAATATCCAGAAAACCTATTATAAATAAAAGCTTTTAAGCAGGAGAGAATTAAATCCACTAAATTCCATTAGTGACATCTGATATAGAAACACATTAAGAAGGCTAAACACCACACTGGTTGCTTAGTTAGTTAAATCCATTAGTATTAAATACATTCATTTCATCAGCTGCTCAGTTCAAGGGATCCAAGCTTGAAATCTGTTCTTTTGAAGTGAATAAAATGATTTCTTTTAGATGAAAGAGGTAAACAGTGACTGGTATCATCTTACAGGTTTTGCATATTATGTGCATACCTTGTCATTCTAAAAGAAATAATGTGCAATTTTGACTTAACAGCTTTCAAATACATGAATGTTGAGAAAAATATATGCAGCAGTGTGAGGTAAAAATTGACATAGTCTAGAATTAGACCCCTTTTACAATACTAACCCTTCAAAGAAAAGCCCACCAAAAAGAGACTGAGAAAGAGACTAACATTATTCTCGGGGAGCTCAGTCCAAAGCGCAGAGAAGCAAATGGAAATAACTTATTTCCTTTGGGTTTAATCAGGCTTGGATTTTTGTTTGCTTTTAATGAAGCCACGCAGTTAAGAGAAAATTAAAGTAAACAGATCTACAGCATTGTGCAGCCTTGCACATCAGAATGCTCACAAACATTAAAACTGGAAAATGTTCTTAAAACAACCGAGAAGAAGATGTGGGAGAAGCAATAAAAGTCTCTCCTAGGAGAAAGAACTTGATGCACCAGGTGTAGAGAATAGTCAGCCAGGATATGGGTGGTCTGTTGGGAGGTCAGCTGCTGAGCATTCAACACTGGTCAGGGAGTGAGAATTCCCCCGTGAGAACACCAAAAAGCAGACAAGAATGATCATAGAAGAGATTCAAAGAAATTCTGTCCTGGCAATTATAAAGATAGTTTTCCATGTGTTGATCTGTGCACGTGGTTGTATGTTGATGAGGGCCAGTTACTTTGCATTACAGAATAGTTTGAATTACAGTGATACATTTTGCTTTAAAATAGGAAGTGCATATATGTGCAAACTGGTATGTAGGGTTATACCATTTAAACTGGTTATTTGAAGACAATACTTACCTGGGAAGGATGCCATGCAGTTCTAAATTTTCTTGGCATGTAATATAATTTCTGCCTGTTCCTTAACCACTTGTGGTGCCACTTACTGTGAACTGAAAGGATGGAATATTGTCCTAATTATTAATTTTTGGATACGGAGTGTGTTTGGGCTTTCTGTATTTAGGTACCATAAGCATATGGTCCCTAGTTCCTTCTCTGTCAGCTAAATTTCCTTAGTCCGTAACAGAATCACCTGAGAATGAAGCTGGATGGTGCATTAAAATGTCCAGTTACTGTCTGTTTTGTTCAGTTTTCCTAGGACAGTAGAAAGCTGAACTCAATCTATCACCTGCTTAAGCTTTGGTTTTTTTTGTTTTGACTATATAGTTTTCTCTGAATTGCATATACTGAGCAAGGAAAAAAAAATCAGTTGATCTGCTGTTAGTTTACATATGTGTTGCTTATATGCACTGAAATTACTTTTACAGGCCCTCTGCAGACCACACTAGGGATATATTTTCATAATTAATATAAATGTTACATGTTCCAACATCTCCAAGACCAATGCCTGTAACCCAGCTCCTGTGCTCACACACACAAAAAATTAATCCATTGTTAACTTGCAGTGGTTATTACATTCTATGTTATTTGTAATTAATTGATAAAAGTCTTAGGGCAGTACATTAACAGTAAATATGATTTTATTACATTTATTTATGCTTTGGAGTTTCTCAATTAGAGAGGTGTCCTCTAAAATGATTAAAGTCTGGTGGAGACAGAGAGATTTGAAAAAATAACTAAAATGGGAATGGAGAACAGTCATCGTTGAGGAGAACCAGGAAGGAGAAAAGCAGTGTATGACTGACTATTGGGAAGTCAGCTGCTGAGTGTTCAAAGCCAGTGATGCTCGGAGAAGGCATCTGAACAATTCTCTGGTAAGATCATCAATAATCATACATGAATAGACATGGTTGTACTCCAAGAAAGCACAGAAGTAAGTTTCAATTGTTCTACCTCTTACCTGGGACAACACCAACTTCCATCTGGGCAAATGGAAAACCAAAATCTTTTACTCATTTATGGTTGGGTGTATCATTCAGTGTTTGTACAGCACCTAGGACAATGGCTCTCCAGTGCCAACTTCAGTTTTAGGGTGTTATTGTTGCATAAATATTGACTAGTAATTGGAGCCAATACCCCTGTGTTTCCTTAACCCTTTATGCAGTTCAGCTCATGTCAGCTCTTGGCTTTTTATTGTACTGTGTTTATTGCTCATGTCCTTTCAAACTGGGTCAAGGAATTGGATCACTTTGCTCCACTGGCTATAGAAATCACAAGAGATGAAGAAAGCAGAAATTAAGAGGACAGAACTTTTTAATATTAATTTTGCTTGAACATATTAGAAAATATTCTAATGAGTGCAGTCTAGATGGCACCACCATGAATGAGTTCATAAGTAATTTCCATTAAGATAGTTATGTTTTTTCCTTAAATTCTGGACACTTAAAAGCATTTCTTGCCAGCTGCATTGGGTTTTTTATGAGTGTTTGGGACTCAGATTGAAAATTATTACACTATCATTAGCAGATTGGGGGTTTTTTGGTTGAATTTAGAGGTAATTATACTTAACGCTGTGATTATTTCCATTATCATGTGTACACAGTTCATGTTTTATTTTGTACGTGCTTGGCTTGGTTTATAATCTGACAACTGGTGTTAACTGTTACATTCTTAACTGCAGTCCAGCTTTCTATTAGTGCATTGATGTCCACTGAATCTAATGCAGTTCCAACATTAACTCTTAAAGTTCCTGACTGTTGCCACATGCTTAAACCACAACTTTCCTTCTTAGATTTTAAAATAAATTTGGCTTTTATTTAGTTTCTGGGGAAAGCACTTTTTTTAACCACTCTGTTCAACATTTGCCTGAGTTCAAATTTCTAGTTTCAGATGCAAATGGAAGCACTAAAGCACAATGAGAATCGAGCTGTCTGTATCCAGCCATTCTTATCACTCTGGTACGTGACTGCCTTACCAAGTCCTCAGTACATGAGCAAGAAATTCTATTTCTTTCTCTTTCCTCTTGCAGTAGTTCCGTATTCACTCATATTTGTTTATGAAGAGGCATTAGACAGTAAAATTGAAAGTGAAGATAGCAAAAAATAAGGGAAGAAAAAAGGATATTCTGAGGTTTTGTGCAGACTTGCCAGTACAATAATTATGTTTTACAAAAGGAGTCTAAACTGGTGAAAAGAAAATCTCTAACAGTCTCTTTATCGTTATAAAACATATCTATTTCTAAATATTGCTTTTGCATACAAATCTTTTAGTAACCTTCCTGCAGGTTTCTAGCAGGAGTTCTAAATCTGGTCCTCTCTCCTGCCTTGAGACCACCTAAGTCATGTTGATCTCTTTTAAAGGAAGAGTCCTTGCATTTTCTTTGTTCCACCAACTAGGAACAGGCAAAAGTTTTCTGAGAAACGGATTTAAAATTAGATGATCCAAAAGATTTAAGGAGGACTTAATTTACTATAAAAACCCTTGTAAACTTTCATTTTCATTTCCCTAGCACAAGATGCATTTGGGTCTTTTTATTACTTTAGAAGTCCAAAGCTTCCCAACTTGCTTAGATGCTTTTTGACAGTTTTGAGAAGTGCAAAATATATCTCACGTTGCATAAAATATTCCACTTTTATCGCCTGGGAGGATCTACGCACTCCCATTACATCCAGTTCTGCAGAAAACAGAATATGGCTTCTTTGTTGGTTATAAGATCTCAGCAGTCACTATTTTTTTCTTTCTTGCTCTGTCTCTCTCTCCCTTCCCACCCCAGTAACCTAATCATTTGCTCAGCAGAATCAAAGCCTCATTGATTCAGGAAATTTGGATTCAATCTTAGATAAATTGCCATAACTATCAGTGTGGGGACTTGCTTAGGAACAGGTGGAATATGGGATCATGATTCAATCAGGGATTTATCAATAAAGGGCTAGAACATCCTAGACGTGTTTACAAAAAACCCAAACATGAGCAGGTTCATGTATAGTCAGCTTATATATTTCTGCACCTGTTTCTCCCCTCCTCCTCCTTGCTCTGGAGCTGGTCTATGCAAAGTGTTTCTGAGTTTGTCATTTTGGTACCTGACCTTATTTTGAAGTCATGTGAAATCCAGGCACAGGAGTAGCAATGTAATAATAAAGACATTGATTAAAAAAAAAAAAAAAAAAAAATTCTCTATATCTTGCTTTCCAGACAGTGTTTTTTTCCTTTTGATCAGAAATGGTTGTTAGTTTAATTCCTGAATTGCTGGCAGGTCTACAGTTGCTTTGTAAAAGATCTGACAGACCAGACGTAGGACTAAAATATACGCAGCTTGGGGAAACAGAGCATAGGGAGCAGATCAGGTAAGAAGAATAAACCATATGTTACTGCTACTTCCAGAATCATAATGTCTTTGGGTTGATAAACTTTTTCTCCATGTAAAATGACTTAAGAGGAACATTTCCACTCTGCTGTATTTTGAATAGAAGTAGGCTTATTCCTAATTCTCTGGGGTTTTACAATGATTCTGTGAGCAACAGGAGGCAAATCTGCAGGCTTTTCCCATTAAATTCATGCTGCTATGTACTTGTCTCTATATTTTATCTCAGATAATGATAGCTTCCCAGGTACAAAAGCCAGTCTTTTGATTTAAAATGTACATGAGAGAGGTATTTTGGCTAGGAAACCATAGGACTATTGCTATAATGAGTATAAGATGTGATACTCATAGATTTTTTTGAAGCCTTTAAATATTTTTCAGATATCGTACAGATATTACCAGCGAATGAGAAATACCCGTTTTCCAAAGACATACCAATATCACGTCATCACAAATGTGTCCCTTTCTTCAAGGAAAGGTTTGAAGACCTGGCCTGAAAAAGGCAAATTCTAGGACATTTGAAACAATGTCTCATGTCGTGCTGTAGCATCCGTGCTAGACCCCATGCAATCGTTATCACTACAGGATGAAATGGTAAAGGGAAGAAGAAAGATTTTATTCAAGAACGTTGCAAAAAGCCACAGCAGATAATGAAGACTGATGCATAGCAGCAGTAGCATAAGGTCATAGGAAGGAAAAAAGAAACAGCAGAAATATAACAGCAGTCGCTTCAAAAAGACATTGCCTTCTTTTGGAAAAAAAAAAGTGCTCCTTCTTATCAGTTACCACTGTTAATGAATTGAAGGTGAAAGGAAGGCAAGGCATTTTGTAATATGAGAGCTGCCTAAAGGGTTTTATTTTGTGTTTAGTTTCACTTACTGAGTAGGGTGAGGTAAGAACGTAACCTTCTCCTGGTAAAACCAGACTGTATCCTGAGGCAGTGAAGTTTTTCCTGCTCCAGGCATTTTGGGGGAGGAGAGGAACTGAGGAACGAGGGAGACAAATGGAAGCTAAGTGGGGGAAAAAGCAGAGTGTTTATCCCATTCCAGATGTTCCCAGACACTAATTCGTACAGTGGGTAGTAAGTAAGAAAACATAGAAGACTGATCCATTGCTTTTCTGCAGTCTGTCCTTCTATTAATTTACCAGAGGCAGGCTGAAGTGTAGGATCAATCAGGACTTAAACGAGAGACACAACACAAAACAAAAGTACTCAGTCTGTCCTGTGCAAAATGAATGAATTAACTGACAATCTGGCTGAAAGAAAAATGAAGTTTTATTAACTTAATACTTGGACCCAAACTCAAGGAGACCTGTCTTAATTCCTAAATTTTTGGAGAACATTTATATTTTTTCTCTTTATGTGCTTTTTCACATGAAGTTCTAGCTGCATCATAACAGATTACTCTAAGTACCCTTGTGGGATTTATTCTTAGGACTGGAAATAAGCAATGCACCAATTCATAATAGTTCAGCTGAGTCCAGTCCTGAGATTTTTACAGTCTCTGACGCAAGAAGTGTATTAAGTTTGGCTGAAGTGCAGATCTGTCTCTCTAGTTTTGCTGTTCATCCGAACAGAGTTCAGACTTTGACTTCTGTGTTTTCTTCATCACTCCATTCAAAGAGTTATAGCAAGTACAGACAACTGGTGATGGGAAATCAAACTTCTACCTCAATCTAAGAGGCCAAAAGCAAACAGGCGTATGAAAGGCATACTTACTACTGCTACTCACTGTTCTAGCCGTACTACAAGAAGCTGCTTTCATTGCACAGTAAATAAAGGAGGAAGCTTAATAAGTGTTGATTCACAGTTGGTTCTGAGCAACATATAAACAAGATTTGAGTGTGATGGTAGGTGAACAGTTGGGAAAAGTGACTAATCTAATTAGGTCTTCAGTCAGGGTAAGGCTGAGTGAGTAATATTGGAAAATAATAAGGCAGAACTTTGAATTTCAGGCCACACGGATAGGAAGAGATAGGCTAGGACTTGGAGAGATACTCTGCAAGTCAGTAATAGGCTGAAAGAGTGCAGAAAGAAATGAAAGTGTTCAGGAGAAATTGTTGTGTACCCAAAGGTTGTGTGTGAGTAATATAGGGGGAAAAAAACCCCAGCGTTATCAGAGAAAGGGCAAGGAAGTTGGATACAGAAGTACAAGAAGCAATGAAAGTTAAGAGAAAATGTATAACACCATGTTCCGGGAAGCATGAGAAAGCTTACAATGTGAAAGCATTTAGGAAAAACTGCCATGAAATTGAAATTAAATTAGAAGTTGCATGGAAGTGTAGGCAATTAAGAAGGCATTCTGAAGTGTGTGTGTGTGTTTATATATGTGTATATACACACACATAAATGAGGGCAGTCAGGTTTCTGAAAGACAGTGAGAATAATCTAGTTAAGGTGGAGACAAACATTTCCTGGCACTGTAAAATAATTGTGTTACTCAGCGCTTTCAGGAGGGTTGCTGGCAGAAGGTCAGTAGAAGAAATATGCTTTTCATGCTAGGGAAAAAGAAATATTGCTAAATTCAAAAGTGCACCAGAAATCTTTAATCAGATGCTGAGTTTAATCTGCAAAGTGTTAAATGTGCTCAGGTTTTATTTCGGACTCCTGAAGCTGTGTACTAAGTACTTAAATCATTGCTCGAAGGTAAAGCAGAACATTTCAGGAAACCTGTAACTTTATGTTAAAGTCTGGGCTTGTTTTCCTTTGGAAAGAAAAGAGAAAAAGGAATGGGTCTACTTTTATAGTCTCCAAGTCATCATACATTTGGATGTCCAATTCAAAAAAAGTCACCAGAGGCATATGATTTCAAGTCAAGAGTGATGTAGTAGAAAGAGTTACTATTTTATATCACTTTAAATTCCTTTGGTGCCACAGCAACTGACCTTCAGCTGGCACAACAGAACAGATCCCGACCTTCTCTCCCCCCATTACCTTCAGTGGGAATACCTTTGGACTAAGAAACAGCTCAGTGTGAGCAACAATCTCAAAAACAAGCTTTACAATAGATAGAAATCCTTCAACAAGTCAAATTGTAATACTTTCTTTCATCTTGGTCTATAATTTGTTTACCACTGAAAAATCCTTTATTTCAACACAGGCAATTTAAAGTGGAAGTCAGAATATGAGCAGAGATAAACAGTGCTGAGTGAGTCTCCAAAGGATGTCTTAATGCTAGAAATTCTCTTGCAACTTTGTGGCAAAGTATTACTTTAGAATCTGTCAACTGTTTAGCTATAATTACAGCTTCTCTATTTTGTCCCTACATGAGAATTTGTTTCTTTTACATTTTTTGATTTCCCAGGAGGTCTCATTAATGGTTGAAACCATTTGCTTGGTTTCCTTTTATTAAATATACTGAAAAGTCAGCTGTCTTGGGAATAAAATACAATTTCATAATTAGGAATGCGTGCTTATTCCCTGTGCTGTGTTTCTGCTTTATTCTTATTTCAGTGTCTTCTCTGAAAGTAAACATTTAGGTTGGATGAGTAAAGTTGAGAAAGAAACAAAACTTGTTCCAGATTTTTCTCCCAATTGTTTTATTCTTTCTCATGTAGCATGTATTTCCTTTTCAATTATTTATAAAATTAGGCAGGTCATGAAGTGCAGATTTGGAGTGAGAAATTTTAGTCTTGTAGTGAAGGCTCTGCATGATAGTAAAAATACCCTTTTCTTTGCTTTTCAGGGTCTACTCTTGTCTTTGTTTTACAACAGTTAATTTCCCAAAGTAACTTTTTTCTTGATCTAGTAAAGATAGATCATAGCAGTAATGAAACATCCAGCTGAGCTGAATATTCTTGCAATGTGTCTTTATTCTTTCTGTCAACACTTTTGTGGAGTTTGAATGCTCTTTCTCCTCTAATTTAATATTATTACCACCTATTATTTATATTCTGGTGTCATCCCAAAAACCCAACATAGCCTGTCTGTCCTACTGTGCTAAGGCTTTGTGTGGTCCGTGATCAACATGTGGAAATTATAGTACTGAGAATTGAAGTCGCTTGCCCAGGGTTGTAAATGTAGGTCGAAAATTCGTCTTGCTTAATTACACGTTCATTGTGCAATCCACCAGACAGTGCTAACCTCCATTGCTAAACATGATGGTCTTATTCCGGTCATCTTTTTCTCCCTAATAAAACAGTGGCCTTTAAATCCAAACTCAAGATTTTGCAGTGTTTCCTGTCATCAGAATTCTGTTTATTCTAATGGTCTTCATATCGTACATCCCTTCCCCTGTCGCTGCTTTGACTTCTCCTGTGTACTGTGTCCTCTCAGCACTTCAATATATCTGCTTATTTATTCATTCATTGATTCAGTAATACAAAGGGGGATTTACAGTTATCGAGACTTGTGATGTGAAAATGGATGGGAAAAGAGGAGACCAGATGTCTTGAGGACAGATTCTTTGTTTTCTTTGCTTTATTCTTTAGACTTTTGCACTGAGCATGCTTGGACAGTCATGACTAAGAAGGGAGTAGAATGGCAAAAACACCAGAGAAAAATCTCTAGTGCATTAGCCCAGGGGCTAATACTTTTTTTTTATAACAACCCATAGCAGGCCAATATGTGCGACCTACATTCAATAATCTCCTCTGCTTGGGGAAATTTCCAGCACAAACTTCTACATCAGAGAAGACTTTTTTGTGTTTAAAGTGCCGAGTCATTTGGTCCAGGAGAAGTCAGTAGGTAGCAGTAAGTTAAATCAAGCATTTCAGCTGCCATAAGCTCCCCAGGGGTAAAACAGAGTGGGGGGGGATGTGCTATATCACTTTCTGCACTGTAATATCCATGTGGAAACTGTAGATTTCATTGCAGTGGGAGCCTGAAGAAAAGGCTGGGT
Source organism: Gymnogyps californianus (assembly GCF_018139145.2). NCBI lineage: Eukaryota > Metazoa > Chordata > Aves > Accipitriformes > Cathartidae > Gymnogyps > Gymnogyps californianus. The sequence goes on from NC_059475.1 coordinate 5,939,692, forward strand.
CCTTCAGGAGCATTTTCTTTGTGTTGTTCCATCAAGAAAGCCGTATTAATTTTCTGTTTCTCTTTAGAGCTTCCCATCTGGTGTGTGGCTGTGATGGGGAGAGAAATGCTTTGCTAGCCAGCTGAGGGAAACCTTTGGAGTGCAGATTATTAAGAGAAAGGTTGTGCAGCCGGAGCCTTTTCTGCCGTCTCTGCCTCGAGCTTAGACAGCTGGAGCAGGGAGCTCTGATGGATCTACTGGAGGCAGTTTGAGGAAGTTCTTGAGAATTAATTACTCTTTCTTTCATTTCCCTTGGGTCTGGCTTGCAGCATAGAGTTTTTGCCAGTGACATGTGTGGATAGGCTGGGAATAAATGATATGTCAGTAGAAAGGATTGCTGACACTTCTATACAGTCAGTGGATAGATTCCTGGAGACTTTCTCACCCATTCCATTACATCATGAAAAGTGTTTCTAAATACATGTACAAATACCAATTCCAGTGAAGACACTTTATCCTTTAACACTCTCCATATCCACATGATACTCTTTGCATCTGAGATTTAATGTAGCTTTCTTTTGGTGAAGCTATTTAAAGGCCTGGATATGAATGTTTTTCTCCTACGTGAAACTATTCACTGGTGGAGCTCAGAGTACTCTGCAAACACTTAAGCTTTTTATTATATTTATTATAGCTGTGATTTAGGTAGGGTAGATGATGCATAAAATTTACATATACTTAAATGAAGGTCAAGAAAGGCTGTAAATTATTCAGATTGGTTGGGAAGGGATCAAAAGCTATTGCCAATCAAACTTAGACAAGTAAGCATTATCTGCTGCAATGCCTGTGTTTTAGGTACTTGGCTATAGAGTAGGCTCTAGAGCTATAACTGAAGTGCCTGAGTCCCTTTACAGAGCAAAAAAGGGGGAAAAACTAGAGAGTCATTTCAAAAAATGGTGTTATGAGACTCCTGCTGTTTCCCAGGTGCTTTTCTGAGGGGTCTAGGATCTGCACCTGTAGGATCTCTACCTCTTTAAAGCTGGATTTGCAGCCTGGAGTCCTTAAATGAAGCTAGGTGTCCATGAGCTTTCTTCTAAAGAGCTGAGCAAAGGAAACTCTTCCCTCTTATTCCTCTTGCCATGCTTTAAAACAAAATTACCATCCTCTCACCCTGTCCCCGCCTTACTCCCTCCCAAGATTTGGAGTGGAAGACGGGGCTTTGCAGTCACGGAGGTTAACTGCAGGTCTCTACAGCCCATTTCTCTTACAGGACACCTTACACTGCTTTTTGCAGTGTGGCCAGTATTCAGATTTGCATGAAATCTCCTCACAAAGCACCTCTCAGAGGGAGATGGCATACGTTCCCTTTCTGTCAGGCAGAGGACAGATCAGGATCTCACGAAGTCAGGGTAAATTAGGCAGGCTTGTCTCTGCCTAGTACACCTCGGAGGCGGCAGTCCTGAGTTTCAAGACACAACAGCCGTTGTCACTGCGTCACATATAACTCAATTGAGTTCATTTGTTAAGTTCTCTGAAGATCCCTGACATCCTGATTCCCACAGTGGAAGAATGCCTGTATCCTGGTTTTTTGTGAGTTCCTTTTTTCCTTTAAGTTTAATCATGAGCTTAGTGTTAACCGTTTCAGCTCGCCTATTACAGAGCTATCTCATGGGCTTGCAGTCATTCACTTGGGCAGTTTGCCTTAGGATGGCTAAATGACCAGTGTTAGTCACTTACTGGCTCTGACCCTTGGGTGCTACTGCTCAGACGTTTCTTTTCATCGGCACCCTGACACTTCCAGTTAAACCTATAAAATTAACTTCCTGGGTGGCTAGGAGAAGTGCCAAATTCTTTACTTCCAAAAAACATCTATATCCCTGCTGTGACTGTCTATTTACTATCCTAAGAGGAGAATGAAATGATAATAAAGCATATCATTTGCTTGAAATGGTAGGAAAGAAACTAGTGTAATGAGCATCAGTAACTTTTCCTTATTACAAATAGAAAATGGCAAAAGTAATGAAAATGGAAATGACTTAACAGATTTTGAGATTTACCTGGTTTTGGATCTGGAAATAGGATTCTGAAGTGCAGAAGTAGACCTGTGTGAATCAATGCAGAGATCATCAAAACCAGAAAGAACTCACAGGAGGTATTCTTAATAATCCTTGTGAAGCTGTACTAGTATTTCTCCAGGTGTAGTTACCAACAGCTTCCCATCCACCTTATTAATGAGGCGAGTATAATTGGCTTTGTAAATTATATATTAGAGGATGCATCTGCATTCTGCCACATTTTGCCAAGTAATAATGCGGTTGCTGATTTGAATTTTTAGAGAAGGTATTTATTAATAAACAGTAGTTGAACTAGGAAAGCTAAGCTGCCAAGACTCCACAAGCTTAGATATAATTTTTACATGTGTGTCTCAGACAAAGTGGGTTCACAGATCTGTAAGGTCCTGCTCTCCCATTCAGTCTGTGTTTTGTAAGGTAAAGCTAAAATTAAAACACTGATGAGTGTACTTGAGGGTGTGAGAGAAGAACCTGTATGAACCTTGTTCTGCTAATGACTCGCATCAAGCAGCACTGCATTGCATGAGCAACTGCATTAAAGTAGTACTTAAACTAGGAAAATGGTAAGGGTTTTCCAGTTTTGCATCGCTTTTAACAGGAATGTCAAGAGTAGTTTATTTGTGATGGAGCATGCTGAATGCTTATATTGGAGATGACATTAAAATCTCTGGTATCCTCTTGTTAGTGTATTCTCATTTTGATGCATTGGATATATGTGCTTGTAACCCTTGCCCTTCAAATATTCATATGTGAAACTGAAAATAAATGTCTGTTCCTTTTCCTGTCAGGTGCGTGATAAGACAGAGTCACTGAGAACTCAAAAAAAAAAAAAATTATCAATAGTAACTTATGCCTACGATTGTCTGGAAACATGTTATAAAGAACAGATATTTATAAGCACTCTCTGAACTGGAAGGGAATGGTGTGTATGGTCCTGAATATACAAAACATTAAGGCATTAGATATTGGTTAAATGCTGGAGTAAAGCTGAGACGTCTGATAACTGCAAAACTGTTTACTGCTAGACATATTCCAATGCAATGAACATTACTCTTGAAAAGATAAAACAACACAATGAGCTATAACATAAAGTAGAAAAAATATTGCTTTTTTTTTTTTCCCCTCCCATGAGGGTTAGCAAGTGCTATACTTCTATTTTCTTAGGCTATCCAGTGACTTAATTTAGGGGAATAAAAAGGATGAATGACGTTGGGTCTCAATATTCTTTGCACAAAATCATCCGGCAACTGAATCTATTTAGATGAACTACAGTGTCCAGCTCAGTATAGAGACCTATAGCATGTCTCCCAGGAAAATTAAATCCAGACAAATAAACACCCTCTGGGACTTCTGCTTAGATCACATCCATCACTTCAAACTTGAAATGAGGAAGAAAGGCACTTTCAGAGGAGAGATACAAAGGACACAGCAGTGGTAGTGCTTATAAGGTAAGGCATCATTGCTAGTAGAGACGTGTTTTAAACAATGCCTTTTCACAGCCCTGTAACCATTTTAGACTCTGACTGGTTGATGGTCGCTCCATTCCCAGTGAATGCACTAGTCCATCTAAAGCAGTTCAGACACGGTCTCATGATTGGCTTCCAGCAATAAATGTACAACTTTGGGTTCTTCAGTTAAATATTAATACCACTTCTTGGAATAGTTCATACAGTTTCTTCTGCCCATGTTAGTGTTACCTGCTTCATTCTCCCAGAGAAATAAAATGGCAAGTGATGAGTTACTGAGACCTTTTTGGTATTGGGAATTTGTGTAGATTTTCTTCCTTGGATATACCTTTAGTACCTGGGTTAAGTACTCTTCATCTTCCATTGAGTGAGCAATACAGATAGGAAGAAAGTCCAGAAATAAGCATAGAGCATCTATTTATTACAGCAGTGTTTTAATATTGCATCTGTGTATCTCAATGTAAAAGATTTGGATAGTCCATGATTCCAGAGCATTGCATCTGTCACAGTTCTGTTGCAGAATCTCCAGAACGGTCTTTTGCAATTTCATGTTACTCACTTCTGACTTTAGATGGAATTCTTATCATATAGTATAACAGAATCGTGTGCAAAGACCTTAAAGTAATTGATATTAGACTTTTGCCTTTGTCTCTGTACCTTATTGGTGCATTTTGACCCATTCTGTTTGTGAGCAAGCTAAAAACTGTATAAAACTATCAGTGATTGCTGAAGCAAGTTTCATGCTGTGGATTATGCTCATTATTCATAATTATCTCTTTGCGATTAGTCACCTGAATGACATATTGTTTTTCTTCTCCAGTTTGGATGATTAGAACTGTAAGAAAAATACAGTGTGATAAGTTTTAACCAGTGGAATTTCAATTCTCCCAGAGAAAGGAAAATAAAAAGTTATGGGAGCGGAATCCATTTATCACAGCAAGGTTTAGGGACTATGCATTACTAGTTCTCCTTTTGAATAGAGCCTCATGCCAAAAAAAAAAAAAAAAAAATCACTGTTTGAAAAAATAGAGGGAGGTAATTAGAATTCAAACTTTTTTTTTGTATGCTTCTGTATGAACAAAACATAATTTATCTAAGCACCAATGTAAAGCAAAAGGAGGGAAAGGACATAATGTAATAAATCTGATTTTCTAATTAATCTAAATGTTGAGAAATATATTTCTGCACTATAGACCTGACTTCTGTTAATAGCACAGAATAATGATGTTTCAGTCACTGAAGAATCATTTTCTCTTATTTAAAAAGCAGCAGGTCTTTTCGGGAAAAAAATGAAATAAGAAATTAAACATGAGGAAATCTGGGGAAACTAGGAAATATAAGTACTGATATGATCTTTTCCATCACAGAAGAATTTTCTATTTGGGAGATCTTTCACATACTCTCCTGCTATGTCCCCCCACCCCATTCTTGTATAATCTCTAGTTCCACGGCAGTGAATAGATAAACCTGGGAGCAAAAGTATAAATGGAGAATTCACAGTGGCTGTAATAGCAGCTATTAGTTCTGAAGTTACAGCTAATATTCTGGGGCATTTGCTTTAACTCAAATGTTCTGGTCCTTATTTACAGGCCAATAATTCCTACCTGTCCAAATATGTTATGTCATCTGACTGTAGAGACAGACTTAAAATACGCAGATGGCTTACACCATATCCTCGGTGGTCTCTATGGTTTGTCCTCCGCTCTCAGTAGCCAGCCGTGACAGCTTCATCACTTGCAAATGGTTGTGGCAGGTTCAGCCTTCGGGAGATTGGAAGGGTGAGGGCAGCAGTTATTTGGCCAGTTTCACAAGGCTTTTCAAATTAACCACTGTGTATGCCGATACAGAGACAATTATAGTGAAACAGCAATTCGAATGAGAGCTGAGAAGCACTTACAGAAGTTGTTGATTATCTTAGCAAAACCAGAGTCGGTAGGTTTGCCTCTTCCAGTTCCAATAGAGCTGTTACAGCCTTGTCATTATACAACGTAAAACTCTCCCTCGTATAGCTTTGTCTTCATGGTTTCATTAGCATTTCCAAATAAGTAGAGTGATGCTATTGTGTTATATCCGTTCATTGCAGTCTCCATTTTTGGTCTATTTGCCTAGTTTTTGTCTTTATTCTTCACCTTCACAATGAATACTGCCCAACATTATTAGCTTTGTCACGTTTTTCTCTGTTAGATCACAGTGACTGTCGCTTCTTTTTAATTTGAAGAGCTGTTTTGGACAGGGGAAGAAAGTGGCTATTATGCTTCACACAGAACCAATTTGGAATTTGGTTGTGAAAAGATATTTTAGTGAAAGAGCATCCTAATACTGAAAGGAGATGAGGGAGAATGGAAAACTCAATGAAAAGTAAAATCTAGCCACAAAATCAACATTATGAGAAGAAAGTGTAATGGCAATTATACGTGGTGTGCAATGTGCTCTGTAAAAATGAGCAAATAATTTGCGATGAATAATTCAGTTTACTAATTTGGCTGTTTATCGCTCTGTGGAATATTTGCAAGCAGGCTGCAGTGTCTTTGAATCTTAACTGCATGGGAATAAGGTTTCCCAGGAAAAAAATAATCAAGTTCAGCATTCATTGGGTCGACAAGTTGTATGTTTCTGTGGGCTCCTTCAGTGAGGGCAACACATACTGTTATTGAGCTTGTTTGAATTTATCCTTCAGTAAGGAGAGACCGAGGTAAATATGGGAAAAGAATGTCTGAAATCAGAGTAGTTATTAAAAAGAAACAAAACCCAGCAATATTGCAGAGAATTTCCAGGTTCTAGAGTTTTAACTTTGCATGTTAAAATAAAAAGGGAAAATACATTGTGGGAACTGGAACAAAGAACTCCGCTAATTAGCAGCAGTAAAAATAACCGTGCCTTTTTTTCAAAAGTAATTGTATGCAAAGACATAGTTTGTATACAAAGGGGTAATTAACATAGAAAATGTGTAATTACATTACATACAAAGGAATCATTAAATCTGAAGTCTTAAATGCCTTATGAACAACTTCTACAAGAAATGACTACATTTTTGATGCCAGTAGGAACAGTAAGTTTCATCATGAATCTATTTAAGCTCATTTGTAATTGGTACTTTTCCTCTCAAAAAACCCAACCAACCAAAAAAAAAAAACCTGAAGAAGGAAATTTCCTGTAGGAAGGGAATGAGGCACCTTAGCAAGGTTATATGAGATAACGGAGTGGCACTGCCTGCAGCTTGGTATCCTACCCAGTGGTCTAAATCCTTCACTTTGATTAGTAGTAAAGTCATGTTAAAATGAAATACCAGTGTCTACAGAGCCTACCATGAGCTGTACCACTCTCAATGGGAATTACAAATCATGCCGCTGTCAAAACTCCTGATCTTTGTGGAACTGGAGCCGTGTCTTTACCAGACAAAATCTGGCGGGTCCTGGGGAGAGGGAGTCTCCCACCCTGCTCAGGGCTCTGTCCTGCCCCTCCTGTGACCAGGAAGGGGCAGGAAGGTCTACTGGGGGCTCAGCTCTGTGCAGCCTGAGGAATGGCCAAGCACTTCAGCAGGTACTTTACTTTAGGCTTTTTTCTAAAAATATGCTGAACTTTGTGCCTGTTTTTGTGGACTAGAGCCTGGATGGTCAGTATCTTGCATGACGGAGCCCTCCACGAGAACCTTTCAGTTGACTTGTTGCAGTGGAGTGAAACAATCCCAGGCAATTCCTTACGAGCAGAATTTCCGTATGTTAGGTTTCACTCAGTTGCAACAAGTGGCTCTGTGGTGTGCTTTACAACATGCTTTATGTTTTAGATCAATCCATGGCATCATTTGCTGATTTTAGTGGGCAAGGAAAGCTTAATCCCTTCATGAGTGACAGAAAACGACTGTGATAAAAACCAAAACACTTCCCAGCTAAAATTTTGAACGTTCAAGTAAACCATTCCTGGAGAAAATTGACAAATATTAAAAATATTGACAGATCAGAATGTCAAAAGATTAAAAATCAATGGGACTACTCATAAAATAGGTGCTAGTGTGAAACTTTACTTTATTCAGTCAGCAAACTGAACTTCGATCTGTAAGATATTTAGGTACCCAATTTCAGTTGGATTAATGAGAATTAGAAGCATGAAGTTGACTTAGACATCTTGCAGTACTGGGGTGTTTGTGAACTTTTGATTTAGTAATCTTTGGATATCCCTGGGCAATTTAGTTCAATAGATTTTTTTTTTTTTGCCTTGAATATCTTTGAGTCCCAGAAACATTATTCTCTCTTGAAAACATTCTTCACCTAAGCCTCTGATAGAAAGATAAATGAAATTGTCCCTTCTGATTCTCTCCTTAAATCTTTACTATAAGAATGAGTTATTACACAATTTAAAAGCCTAGTTTACTGGGGTTGAATGGTATGTGTTTGTAAAGTATTCTGTTCATTGCTTGGTAAACAAAAAAAAAAGAAAGTACGGGAAGGTAATGGGGAACTACAGGGAAGTAATAGTTCCAGCTAAGAGAGGCGAATAGGTCAAATGGAAAATGCCTCAGATTGGCTATATGATTACACCAATCTTTTTAAAATAGTTATGTTGTAAGTGAATAGGCCACATATTAAGTGGAGCTGTAGGCAAAGTACAGTTTCTTCTTTTACCAGTACCTATCATGTATACCTCTCATTAAAGAGTCATGAGACACAGGTCAACTAAAGGAGAAAATCCCTGTTAAAGCTTTCCTTATGGCTCAAGTTGACACACTAACAGGGGTTCTTCTCTCATTTCTGTGACTTTGTCATTATAAGCTCTTCGTATGACCAAATTCAAGATAAACCTATGATCTGCATGTTCTGCTTGTTCAAATTCTATCCTGAATAAGTATGCTGTGTTGGACTGGGACCTCAAACGGGAATAACAATGCTAAAACTGAGAAATTACTGCACTGCAATGTTGTGATGCTTTCACTGTTCGCAATTCCTACTGGTATCAGTGTTGCTGGATCCAGTCCTAAAATCTCTATAAATTGCATGAAAAAAATATTAAAACACTTTCATATCATATTATCTCTCAGTGCTTTTGCAGGAGGTAAAATATTTATTTTTAACTAGCTAATCAATGCTTCACATTTCAGTTTGCAATTCTATGAAAGTAATGATGCCACAGTATTGCTGCTTCTTAAGCAAGATCCTAACCCAAATACAAGACCCCTCAAATTACAGCTAGAACCTGGAAACCTTCAAAAGGCTTTGGTTGTAACAACACGGCTGTTACAAACCAGTGATGGTTCCTACAAACACTTAATTTGGATGCAGTGTTTGTGCAAAAAGATTTAGTAGAAGGTCAATGTAATTTCATAAGGTGTTATCCAAAACCTTAAAGTTTGCTCTTCAGCTCCATAGCTTGTATATCATTTTAAGAGAGTTCAGCTTCTACAATAAATAAAAGATGAACGGACTTCTGGGGGGAATAAATGTGTTTGGGAGACTGACAAACAGAAGTGAAGAAACACGATAAAACTTGTCCCGGGGGCAGGGGAAGTGGCTTACTTGTTCTTTATTAAAAACAAGGTGGAAATATCAGCAACTGAGGGAGCTGGGAGGGATCTCTTTCTTATTTTAATGTACATCTGGACATTAAAACAACTCTGGACAGAGTCTATAGATTTCAGTACAGATATTCCAAATATTCAATGCAGAATTGCAACTGCAAATGAAATTCTGTGTAGAATGAAAGTTTGCTAATCCCAAATGGATAGCTTGTTCTTGGCACAACCTTGTTTTCCAAGGAGGCCAGTTTGATCTCTGATTGACCTCATTTTCTTGGTCTGGCCTTGGAATAGAGCTTTTCTTTTAATGATGTGCCAAAATACAGAATTCTACGCTGCTGTGACAGAACTCAGAATAGGCTAAAAGTTTAACGTACATAGCTTTATTTTGATCTGAAGCATGAAGTTCTGGGATGACCTTTAATAACACTTCTGCCAAGAAACTCCACTAGGAAACTGAATTACCAAAAGAACACCTTAGCACACTGTGACAAACTAAACATAGCTAGAAAATAAGTGCCAGCCACAACTAGGAAACTGTCAGCCAAATTCAGCCCAATACTATTTACTTCTGCATTGCTCTATTTTATACTTGGGACAGGAACCTTAGCAGAAATCCTAAGGTTTTACTGCTAGAAGAACTTCTGCTGCCCTGCAGCAATCAAAGCAGATTCCAAGTGCTTAGATCTTATGATTAACAGAGAAATGTGACTTTATTTGCCCAACTTTCAAAAAAGCAGGAGAACAGCTCTATTCTAGGGGTCTGAGTACCAAGTTTGTTTACATGGTCAATTTATTTCTTTGATCCTTTAGGTGAAAACTTGATTTATGAAATCTTGATTCAGGAAAGGACTAAGTATGTCTAAGTTTAAGCACTGGAGTAGTCCGAATAACTTCCTCAGAACTATTGTGTGTGTTAAGTGGCATAAATAATAAATCTGTAATTTCTTAATAAATTCATTTGCACATTACTCATTTACCACTGAAACGCAGTAAAATCAAAGCTTTAGTTCCTCTTAGTCTGAACCAAACACTCACTGATCTCAGCGGTGCAGAATGACGACCTGATATCCTGCCATACTAACAGCATGTTGGACAGATTGGTTTTGTTTTCCTCTTAAATGTTTCATGTTCCAAGCTGGATGGTGACAGCACATGATTAGTACATTCCTCCTACTGCCTTTTTCATTATGTCTTCTACTTTCCAATGCTTTCTATCAGTTTCAGGCTATCGTCCTGAAACTCTCCTCTACCTTTCTTTCCTTCTTGGTTAGGTTAAGGATCTTGTGCAGTCACTTAGCTTTCCTTGAATCTATATAGCCTCTTACATTCTATCACTTTAACAAATTTGTGCCAAAGCCCTTTAAAATCAAAGAAAACCTGTTTACTTCAGTGGATTTTGGATGAAGTTTGGAGTATTCTTCCTGCTTCTCCCATAAAAATGGGTACTACAGTTTCTGGATTAAAGGATGTCTGCTCTGCTTCTGGCCTCCCCCATCATAAGCAGTACAGGTGATACCTGGGTGACTGAGACCTTGCTCAGGGCAGAGTTTATGTCCGTGAAGACTTGAATTTAAATGATTGAGCATGAGGTTTGGAGTCAAATATTCCTAGTATCTGTCCAAACTTTGCATTGGATGAGGCTCTAGACCTGGCAGGACAGCAGGTGATGCTGTGATATTACCAGCCTGCTTCTGCTGCCTTCTGTCTCCACTTTAAAAATGCTACCGGGCTTGCCAGTCATCTCTTAAAAATGAGAGAGATGAAATAGTCCCAAAGTACTCTTAAAAACAGAATAGTTTTTGTGAATTAGTTTTCTACGTCGTTGCAGAGCGCACTTCCACGTGGTGTGAAATGGGTGTTTTCCAGCACCTTTGCTTCCTGCCCATGCCTGTCATCGAGCTCAAGATGCGGAGAGACATGTCAGGAGCGTAACTCAGTGCCTAGCCAAAGCAGAGTCATATCATAAGCTTTTGTTCTTCAAACTCAAAATCATTTCCCTTAAATCCTTACCTTGCTCTAACTGTGTAATCTGTAACACCAGCTGATGTGTCTTCCCTCAGCTGCAGCAAGCATGGAGCTTTAAACTCTTTGTTATCTCCGTGTTTCAGCTTATTTCTAGTTGTCTTGGAAGCGCTTTAGCTCAGTTGGAGATGCTTTCTTTTGTCTCCCATTTAAGCAAGAGTGCAACAACTGGTAAACCCTGGCAGAAACACTAGTGGATTAATCACAACATTCTTGCTATAGTTGTGAATATTCCTGCAGTCCTATGAATCTGTCACCCTTTCATATATATATTTCATTATTTTCTTCTACTCTATTCATTGTAGTACAGTGCTGGTAGCTCTTTTTAAATAGAAGAGATGAAGAAAAGCCGGAAAGGTAAAGAAAAAGGTAGATTCCTAAATGCATCCTAATTCATATGCCTGGCGAATAGCTCCCTGAAGCCTTAGTAAACAGAAGGAGGAGAGAGGGGAGAAAAAAAAAAAGCCAGCAACAAAATGAGATAAATTAGTCATAGCTAAGGAAATATCCTGGTAGAAACTAACAAGAAACCTAATTGAAGCCATTTATCTGCACAGTGGGTTTATTAACACTCTGCTGCTGTTATTTGTGTCAACATATCTACACCTACAAGCTCACGAAAAGTTCTGATGTTCCACTTGGGTTTTCGGGGTAAATAGTCAAGAGCTTTAAATTGCATAGGTGCTCAAGTAAATTAAGCTTTGGGACATCCTGATCTTATATTGGTTTTGTTTCCTTAATACATGACAGTTTGTTTTCACCAAGATGAAATAATGTATCTTCATTGCAGACATCTGTGGTTTTGGTTCCTTTGGCTCTTTTCCCAAACTCCTGTTTGATAGCCATACTGTCCCGAGAGAGGGAGAACGCAGACTGTATGATCCAAAGTTTTGGTGTGTGTGGGACTGCCAAAAAATCAACCACATCTGGAATGATTTGCATCCTTAATTTCTGAAGGATTATATTGTTTCAAAATAGATTAGGAAATGTTATCAGAATGTGATTTAAGCTTTCACTTTTTGATATATCTCACTAGATGCAGTACTGATATTACAGAATGTTACTGAAATGTCATATTACCTTTAATTATCACTGATACTTATTCCAGAATTCCAAAGATAAGACCATGCTATAGCCTTTCAAAAATAATGAAGTATAGCTAACTTTATTTGCATTTGTTTGACTTGTCATTTTTTTCCACAATTCATAACTCATCAACCAATGAGAAAAGAAAAATATATAAAATATTCTTTAGTAGTTTTTAACATTAAAAAAACCTATCATATTTGCACCTTGAAGGCAATCTGTGTTTCCAGCTGGGATGGGATACAGTGTTAACTGAACTGAATTCACAATTATAATATATTAGTAAGTTAATAAAAATTAATAAAGAAAACAATTTTCCTTTTTGCAGTGTAAACATTACCGAACGCACTTTACCATGTGTGTCTCTATGGAAACAATTAGAATTTGATAACATAAATCTCATGCCTGTATACCTTTCAATTTTTGCTTCACTGCCCTGTTACTTGAGAAAAGACTAGAAAATAAATATTGGAACTTTTTTAGTAGCAAGTTAATATTGTGTTTTCTCTAAAGAAAATTTTGCCTAGTAGTTCATTATTTCTTTAAGCTGCCAGTCAAGCTGCTAGACCTTAAAATTAAATTAATACGTTTATAAATTAGTATAAATTTTTGGAAACAAAAGTAAGATCGTCTGTCATAACTGATGAACAAAACTGTTTGAAACTTGTGGACTATTAGCCTAAAAAGAACAATAGTAGCTGAGCTTCAAGATTTCAGATATTTTGCGTATCAAAATGATTAAGGAGGTAATTAGCAGGACAAAGCACTGTCAGTACAGACAGATAATGGGCTATATGGAATAGTTATGGCTCCAAGGCCCAGCTGGGTCTTTCAGCTGTGAGAGGCCAGCCACAGAAGGCCATTCACACTTTTTATTATAACGCAGCAAATGATATAGAGCTTTCTGGGCTGAAAGGGGTTACTGTAATTCTGGGTGTTAATTAGGTTCTGATACAGACTAATAAAAACAGCTCCATAGCTATTTAAAGCTAAGGAAATTGCTAAGAATCCAGATGGGAATTATCCAAAGGGAGGCTTCAGTGTCTAATAAAGCGTAATCCAGAGAACCTTGCAAAGTGTGCAAAACCTTCCTGCAAATGGACGGCATGTGAGTTCAATGGCCTGTTGCACTGGACCATTAAAGCTTTGTAACAATCACTTGGAGACCTGTTCTGCATGAACCTACTGAACGAGGCATTTCAATTCTGTAGCTCAAGCTGAACGCGTGATGAACGTTTCTGTCAAAAGCCTAATCCTGTAAAGCTGTTACTACGGGCATCTGATGTAAATCCACTCGAGTAGATGAGAGACTTTTACTGTTGAGGTCTGAGAGGAAGGTTCAGAGTGCTATGTAGCATTTCCATTTTACGAAGCTTATTTCATTTAGTTGTCCAGTCTTACTAACGCATTGAACTGGACACTAGACAGGTTTATCATTGGGCAAACCACGTCAATAAGGTGAACAGGTTTTATCTCTAATTCAGTGTACGCTGACATTGGAGTTTCAGAGAAAAACAAGAAAAAAATAATCTACAGTTCTGGGATTCTACAGGAAAACTTGTCAATTATTTCATGCTAAAAGGTGGTTACCGGGAGTGATGAATGCTATGAACTTTTATTTAAGCTATAAGTCATGAATTTATCTTTTTCATGTACGAGCATAACATGTCTAAACTTACAAAAAAGAGACGTACTCAGTACTAAAGATGAAAAATACATGTGTTTCTAACTAATCCTTTCCCTTTGGCTATCCAGCCACTGAATTTCTTCCTGAGATTTGTGAAAACCTGTGCATAAGAATGTATATTTCAGTATAGAACTCATCCAGCTCTGAATGGGGGATGCTGATCTGTTTTCTCTTTTTCTCCTTTGTCTTCCCTCTAATGCAACCAACTTATCTACATAGACTCCCCTTAAATTATCTCTGAGATAATGCAGAGCTTAAACCCAGGCTGTAAGAAGTCTGAAACTTTACATCGCCAGCATTATACCAAATAGCCTGAGAGGCACTTTTGACAAATGTAGAAACCTATAGAAACAAGTGAGGTTCTTGTGAGACAGAGGAAAGTCAAAAGCAATAGGCTAGGTAAATTTCCATGTATTTTTATCTATGATAGGCAAGGAAATCAAGCAATTAAGTATTTATGTTTAATATATATTTTAATGCTGGTTATCTCTGTCTCTTAGAATTACGCGGGAACACGGCGGCTTCAGCTTTGTTCCAGTGGGTAGTATGAGTTAGTTGCACTTTTCTTTGTTCTTCCTCGTTAAAGCTAACATGGTCTCCTAACAGGATGCATAATAACAGTGGCAAACATAGAGTGGGACTGGAGACTTGAAGTGTATTTCTTTTAAAGCCTCTGTGTATTAGCTCAATGATATTGCTGCTAAGTATTGACATGGAGCAACAAAAAAATGTCTTGTTTCTCTCCTTGAGTTTTCTTCTGGTAGTCTGAATTTCAAGAGGAAGCCAGCTTCACCAAAAAATACGATTGAGAGTAGCTCTACATGGATGGAAAACCTTTTAAATCTTGAACAAGCCTTTTTTTCTCCCATTTTTATGCAGAAACTGTATTTGAAAACTAGCTTATGTAGCATCACATTGCATTCTGCCACGTCTTAACAGGAGGGCTTTTATAATAGCAATGCAGCAGCAGGTTGAACAACTGCTGGGGTCTGTATTGCAAGTGTAGATGTTAATCTGAGCCGTTTTGTTCCAAACCAAATGTCCACTCATTTCTATGGATGAGCTCTGAGAATTGACAAGGCACTTGCTTAGCACTGATACAGATTATGAACAGTTTACCGTTATTGGAGAAAAGCTACTTGTACAAGTAATTCCGCTAATCAGAACTACTTGCATGACTTGAATGTGGAAGATATTCACAGCTGAACTATTAGCTGCATGAATGCAAGATGACTGTATTTGCTGTTACTCTCTCTTGCGGTGTTCCTCTAGAGAGCTCAAAACTCCATCAGATCAGCGTGTTGCTGGTGCTCAGCTCAGCTGTCCGTAAATGGATCTAGTCACATTGTTTTCCACACTTTTCACAGGACCATCAGCTTTTCAGAAGGTCATCTTGTTTTGTTCAGCTGAGACCCTGATTGAAGGAAGCATTCCTGTTTAAAATAGTGATCAGGTGTTTTGTAAATAGATTTCATTTTGTTTTTTTTTTTTCTAATGGAAATGTAAACATGCTGTGTCACTTTCCTGAAGGACGGATGATCTTTGTAGCTTCTGAGAGAATTGGGAATTGACCTAGGAAGTTATTATGTTGCTGTAATAAAGAGACTGTGCCCGCTTAGGAATTTTCTCTGAGAGGCTGCTGCTCAGCTACCAGTGTTATACTGCTTCCCCTTTCCATTAAAATAAAAGACTCAGTCTGGCAGACATTCATTAGCATAAACCTTTGATCAGTGTAATTATCTCTAGGCAAAAAATTAGTTCTTTTTTTTTCCAATTAAATAATGAGCAGAATATTATCAATTCAAAAAATGTACCCCCAACCTAATTTAAAAACCGTACCTAACATGTGCTGCAGAATGCTGACAAAGTAATCCTCTTTTTTAAATCCTCTTTCTGTCATTGATTTGTCACAGGTTTGTTTTCATCAATCTCATAGCCAAGGTGAACCTTCACTTCAAAGATTATTTTTTTCTTGTTTTTTAAAATGACCTCTCTTTTTTTCTTTTTTTTCTTTTCTTTTTTTTTCTTCCCACTCCTAGATTCAACTCTGGAGCAAATTCAGTGAAGTCATGAATGTTACATCAGGGACAAACTTGACCTCATATTCCTTGTTTTACTTGATACACATCAAAGTAATGATGATTAAGTGAGCATACAAAAATAAAACATTTTTCATTTAAGTGTTCAAACCCTTCAAGTCAGCCTTATTGCTTTAACAAGTTGTCGTCTTATGTTATTTGAGAGGAGGGAAAGAAGCAGGAAGGGTGGACTATATTTGTGGGGGAGAAAAGGTTTCAGAAAGTAAATTCAGATCACTGATAGGTGCTGAGAAGAGCTGCTCTCCGTTCTGTTTTTAATCTCTGCTTACAGGGACAACTCTCTACAAAAGAAAAAGGAAAGAGGCTGGTTTGTAAGCTGCCTCCTCACAACAACAAAGTATGAAATGGATATAATTAAAAACCTTTGAACCTTCCCCCCACATTTTGTCAAAGGAAATTTGCTTGTGCCACTTTACTTCCTTATTTAAGTCTCTGAATCTAATTGCCAGTATGCCGAAAGCATTTATTTATCAAAATACTGACCACTGTTCTAAATCTGTGTTGCATACAACTTTTGTGTACTTACAAATTAAATCTTGGGTTTTTTCTTAAATACTTGATGTTGCACACTTGCATTCATATCTTGTCTTGTGATGTGTTTATTGTGATCAGTTTCTAAAGCTACTGGACTTATTCCCCAAAAAAGTACGCATTTTTAAATTTGAATATGTGTTTGGATTAGAATAATATATGCATCTTTCCTTATTTTTTTTTTTTGGTTCCACTCTCCTGGTGTGATCTAAGAGATCGTTTAATTTAAAATATTTCTAGAGACAGAGGCTTCACAACTTCCCTGTTCAACCTGTTCCATTGTTGATTTATCCTCGTTATGAAAGTGTTTTCCCTATGTCCAGGTGGAATTTCCTGTGCTGCAAATTGCGATTACGGTTTCTAGTCCTTTCACGATGTACCTCCAAGAAGACTCTGATTCCACTTTCTCTCCAACGACGACTTGATAGTTGAGGACATCGGTCATATCCTCCACACACATGCATTCCCAAGCCTCTTCTCTAGGTGGAACAAACCCAGGCCCCTCAGCCCCTGCTCGTGCTTCACATGCGCCAGCCCTTCACTGGGACTCACTACAATGTGTCAAAACTTACTTCTTTTTTCTACACTTTGATTTTTACTCTTTTTGTTTTTAATTGGTTTATTAGCATTCTGAATAGCACTTCCTTGAATTTCTGAGGAAAAAGTCCATTAGACTGTCTTAGAGGGGATAGTAACTGTATTTGATTGAACACTTAGAAAAAACTATATTGTATTAATGAAGTGTAATAATTAAGATAAGAATAATTTGAAAGCCCAAGTATTTGTTGCACTGAAATACTCTGTTCTTTTCTAAATTACAACAGAGTAGCAAATTCTAAATCCTCAATATAAAAATAAAACTGAATGACTAATCTATGACTTCCGCGGAGCTGAAAGGGCAAAAGCATGGTTTTAGGGGAGAGAACAAGTTTTGAAAATTTTTTGTAGTCTTCCATGACAAGACTGGCTTTCTAAATGTTACCTCTTTCATGAAAGCTTACGTTAAGAACAGAAAGTAAACAATCTTCTTCTCCCCTTGTCACTGTCTCCAGTAGACAGTTTCTTTCACGTGTCACATTATGGAATTTCTGGGGGGAAAAAGGCAACAAATACGATGGATATGCGCTATGACACTGTAAACCTGTTAACCATCCTCCCCCCAGGTTTTCTAACATGATTAAAGTCAGTTAGGAGCTTTAGGTTCCAGGGGTAATGAGATGCAGCCTAGTTTAAGTAGGCTTCTAC
Source organism: Gymnogyps californianus (assembly GCF_018139145.2). NCBI lineage: Eukaryota > Metazoa > Chordata > Aves > Accipitriformes > Cathartidae > Gymnogyps > Gymnogyps californianus. Next base: position 5,957,388 of record NC_059475.1, read on the forward strand.
CACAGATTAAAAAAAAAAGACATTTTGTTTTCAGGCCAAATAAACACTGTGCCAGTAAACAGATTTATCTCTTTAAAGTCTAGCATCGGAGGTGCATAAAAGAATTTAAAAGAATGAGTCATAAATGCACAAAGAATATTAGAGCCAAGCTTTTCCAAAATGACCGCTATTTGTATGTCCTTCAGAATTTGCTTTTTTGATGTATTCATTGACAAACTTAGTTAAGTTTGTAATACTGAAAATTTTGTTCCGTATTCCTTTTCAGTTTCAGCTTTCTCTGTACATAAATTAAACAGCAAGAAAACGTACGTCAAGGCCATTTTTACAAGAAAACAGTGAAAGTTCCCTGTAGCAGTAGTCCAGCTGTGGATCTGATTTAATTAAAAATATATCTAGAAGCTTTTTATTCAGATAAATGCAAATCTTCAGTAATCAAAAGTGTGAAAAATTTGTGAAAACTCTGTAGTTGTGGAAGTTCAATGTCATAAGTAATAGCGCCGATAGAACTATGTTAACCATGCTTTTGCAAATAAAAAATACCTTTTAAATTTCCAACTGCTTTTAATTAGAAAGCTTGGGAACTAAGCAATAAAAATGAAGAAAACCAAAAGGCAGGTTTTTGTCTGTCTTAAAAAATAGTAATATAGGTCTGGAGAAGACATTCTAGGTTATTGAGTTCTGGCCTCTTCTGCCCTGTTGTCAGAGGTTGCTTCAATATTGCAGAACCTCTTGTTTCTCTAAAACATATATAAAATGAATGAACAAATGAAGAGTGAGTAAAGTAAATATTTACATTTATCTGATCTGCATTCCTTATTTAACTGTACCTCATTTATAAAGATATTTCTCCAAAAGGGAGGCCCATATACTATTTAAAACTGTGTAGGCTGTTTTCATGTTCTAGCATTTAGTTCAGTAAAGGATTTGGTCTAGGAGACTCAGTCTTACACAGACCTACGGAGACTGGTTGTACACCATGTTCTCTACTTTATAAAGAACATATGGAGAAGGTGAGGCAAGATTTACAAGGGATTTGGTAACTAGGAGTGGATTGGAATTGCAGCATCGAAATATAGTTTTTTATTATATTATCATCACTAGAAACAGGCGTAGAAACTAAGAGCTTAATGCAATCTGAATATAAGCAGTGAGGAGTCTCACTTATTTCAGTGAGACTTCCACCTGCATCAGAGCTGTATTTGCTTATTTGGCTTTGTATTATTGACACTTATTTTCTTTGATCTCACTTCTCACACAGCAGAGAAAAACACAACTGTAGGGGAAAGTAAACTTCATATTTCTAAACAATTGTGGGGTTTTTTTTGTTATACTTGGGAAGAAAAGAAAAAAATCCCAAGTAAGTTTTTCATACGAACTGGTCAAAACCCCCACAATTGCTATTGTAACAGAATGGTCATGACTTTGGTAAGCATTTAGAAACGTTCATAGCTCTAAGCACGTACTTCAATCCCATTGCTGTTTTTTTGAACACAGATTTTTAGGCACAGCTTTAGCATCAGTGCTGTCAGGGAAGTGCATTATGCTCCGTTTCTGTTATTTTCAGTAGTTTTGACCTGAAAGCCTTCCTGTGTTTTTGTTTATTTTTAGTTTGGTCTCTTTTGGGCCTGATGTGTTGCTTAGGGCCATCCAGAGTGTAGTTTTCCTTTGATCTGTGTGCTGAAGCACAGGGGCTGTGCATTAAGCATAGAGGAGCCTTGTCTTTGTGGAACACTAATTTACAAACTTGAATTTGTATCCTTGAATACGTTAGAGGAAGATCACAGAGCTGAGCACACGTAGGGGTGACAGGGAAGAGAAAGGGCAGCTTGAATTCTACCTAGAGAGCAGCAAAATGCGTTTGAAGCAGCGTATTGCAAGTAGTAACTCCCTCAGTAGTCATCCATGGTGAAATAGCCCCTGATAAAAGACTAGAAAAGGCTGACTGAGTTCTCAAATGGGTACAGAGTTCAGATAAACAGAACAGCACTGTGGAACGGGGATTCATGGAGAGGGGCAAATGGAGCCTGCAGCCTCATCCCTGTGCCCAGGCGAGCTGAGCATAAACAATTCTGGTCCAGGAGCTGTACGGTTACATGAGAAGAGCTCTACATGGGCAGTGTTTTCTCTCTGTAAGCCAAGTTTGAGGATGTGGGTGAGAAGCAGCAGAGAGGAATCCTCCCCCACAAACCAGGGGGCATTTATAGGAAGGTGTTTTCAGGAGCGGCTGGAGCAGCTTCTGCGATGCTGCGACCTCCCTTCCCGCAGCAGGCCCTACTGATTCCACATTCGGTCCTGGGTTTGGGCGCTTCTCTCGCTTTGCATCCGGCCCTACTGCTACCGTTTTCTTACCGTACCACATGCGTTGCTTATTTATCTTATAAACTTATCCTTTTGACAAAGAAATGGCCATATGAAATTTGTATCCAAAGGTTTATGTGAAGAGGTAAAATGTTTTCTCCGTGTTACTCTCTGCCAGAATGATGTGCACCGATTAAATAAAATATCCTGTAGTTCATATTGGGGCCTAGGGGTTCAGACGTACTTAACATTGTAGTAACTCTGCTTTTGCCTAAAGAACATTTTCATTATTTTTATAAGCAGCAGAATTAGGACCATCATTAAACTTTTCAAAATTCTTCCAGTTGCAGTCCTCATTTATTAGCAAAAAGCCACAGAATTAGATCTAAACCGTCTTCAACAGAGATTAAATTGCACCCAGTTCCAGTTTCTCTCTCTGGTGAGTTAATCCCATCATGAAAGTAATAAACAAAGAATCAAGTCAGGTACGATTATAATCAGCAGTATGTTTAACAAATCAAACCAGCCACACTAATCCAGGAACATAAGTAAGGGGAAAAAAAATGTTTTCTCCTGTAAGGCATTAAATTCACAATACGTGGCTTCTTACGCAAAAGCAGATCTGTGAACTGCTTAATTCAGAGCTGCGTATGCTGGCAGGGGGGAAGTGGTCATTAGCTCTTTTCTGCCTTTATTGCTGTTCCCATATAGAGCGATCCATTAGCATTATCACTTTGCATAACACTTTTTCACATTTATAATTTTGGAGCTGGTTTCCTGGATTTGTGCCCTGCTTTGAAATGTTGTTTTCCAAATCTTGTCCTTCTGGATAGAAAGAAGGATGTAAACTTTTCTTTTAAGTGATTATAAAACACATTGCTTAAATAATTCCATTTTTCCATTTCAAAATGTTTTTTATTAGAAATACAGCACGGCCAAAACCAACCCCTAATTTCCCAAGAGACATTGTTGAACCTTCAGTGAACTGATGACAAGCTGATACTTCCACAGCAGAGTACAAAATTCACACAGTGAAAATGGGAAGGATTCCACAAGAAACCTCTGTGAAATCCAGAACACATCCATGTCAGCTGTATAGATTACCTGAAATTGATGTGAAAGGTAGCTGGGACTTTTCAAGAGCAGGGCTGAAGACGCTTGAAAACACTCGTGATATTAACTAACTGACTTTTAGGAAAATGCTGCACACTTAACCTTTCCTCACCATCCTGTGTAGCAGCCAATACAGAACAAACCGTCAAAATGTCAAAGAAGAAAAAATAAATATGAGAATTCAATCTAAGTAGGTTTTAATTGCTGCTTCTGCTAATACCATTTGATGTTCAGGTTGGTTTTTTTTTTCCACTTATTATATAGTGAAATTTAGAGCAACAGATGCAACAATAATTCAGTTCCAATATTATTCTAGCCAAATGCTCAGTTTTCATCAGAGAGCAGAGGCACAGTTTTGCTGCCTGCCTGTAGTGTGGGCTACTCATAACAACGGGGTACGCCTTCTTGTAAGGTATTGAGCAACAGGGTGTGTTTTAAACTTGGTGCGATTAATGGTGAACTGTTAATTACAAGCAGTTTCAATAATTGTGGATGTGCATGGCTTTTGCAAGTAGGCATTTCTAAAAGCAGAGCAATTCCCAGCTGTAGGCTGAGGTATTAGAAAAATACCAATTTAGTGGCATCAGCTGTGCATAGGTGGAATGATCTGAGAAAGAGCATGCTCTGAAACTCCATTCTTCTTACACACAACGTATCGCCAAACAATACATTCAAAAATGTTATTTTGGAGGATAAGGGATGATTTGATTGTAATACTAATCTCTTTTTGCTTTATATATACACACACACATATATAATTCTTGCTTATACTTTTGAAGAACTCATGCATATGGCCACGCATTTCCTCTCCTTTTCCACCCTTCACATTTGGATATTTGGATGTGGCTGCCTCTGGTTAAGATCAGCAATGTTATCTCTTGAAGACAGGGATGGCATCTTACACTTTCCATGAGGGAACCAAAAGAAATTTTGTAATAGAAACTGAAAGAATGTATAATGTAATTAAAGACAGACCTACTACAATTTCCTACTGTCAAGAAATTGGTTTTGCTTTTCCCCATCTTGAGTTATTTCCAGATGACCTGTTCCTACTTCTTATGCAAGAAGCTGAAATGCTAGGCAAGCCCAGGGGGAATGAGATTGCAAGGGAAAAGATGCAGTTTTATATCGCTATTTCTATAATTAGCACATGTGGTAACGTAGGATACTTTCACAGTTGTCATTGGAACCTGTGAAATTTCGCACTGGAAATGGCTAGTCCCTAATTTAGTGAGAAGAGGTTTGCATAAAAATCAACAGCAAAGGCCACAAGATCTCATGAAAGAATTACTGTTGCACAGTTACAACTTTATTCAATCTATAACTCTATCATTTTGGACATGTGCACTCAGACACACATTACCTATGTTAGGTACAAGTATGAAGTAATTTTGGGTCATTTGTCTGATTCATTGCTAATTCTTTTCTTTATTTCAGGACCTATGAGACCAGGTACTTCTGTAAGAGCTCCTTCCTATTGAGTAGTACATGAAGGAAATCAATCTCCATTCTTCTTAGATTCTTGCTTTCATAAGCAATAATTAATCATGTTAAACTACTGATATGAAAATAGATGGTGTATAAAATAACTTCTTAATTTCCCTGCAGGCCTGTCTCTACTTTTCATAGAATTTAACTTAATTTTCTGTTAGTGGAAATTTCCTTTGCGAACGGGTGTGGTCACTTCCCCCACAGTAACATCTTAGAGATTTTGATGAATTTAATAGCTTTGGCTGTGCACTCTCTCCTGTGAAGTACTTGTAGGCTTTTATTCCTCCAGGGATGCACTCAGCCTCTTGTAAGACCCAATCCATTCCTCCTCAGTGATGCAAATTGTTCATTTGAGTATGGATTTTAGAATTCATCTCACCAAGACCTTCAGATTATGTTCTTGATCACAGTGAAATTTCAAATGTTGCTGCACTTTTGATTTTCGGTTTAACCCAGTATTAAAATGCCTCTTCATAATTCAGATCCATAATCACAATCTTTAATCATATTTAGAATTGGGTATTTTGGTCTCTGATCAACTGATTGGATCATGTTTTTCCATAATGATTTTAATGTCTGGATGAGACTATATTATTTATGGGCATATGCTTCAGAAGGGTGAAATTTCTTCTCATTTCAATGTTACTGACTCATACTGAAACACCTTTTTAGTATTCCATAGTAGGTGATAAAAGGATCTCTGGAAGAACACCTCTCTCTTTTCACAAGCTGTACATTGTAGGATGATTCCAGGAGAGCCATAATCTCTCTTAATTCTCCCTCATTTACATTTCCATGAAGGACTGATGGGCAGCGATAAGCCACTTGTTAGCCCAATAGCATTATCAAGTTGGCAGAGAAGTGTTTTCTGCAGTTGTACCAGATTCCGTGCAGTGGTAGGACTGAAAGGCATTACCAGCACTCTTCGAGGGTAAAAAAGTGGTACTACAAACCTTCTAGTAAGACAAAGACTTCTACCAGATGTTACTTTTTTTTTCTTTGTCCAGTGTATAGGCAATATCTACATTTCTTAAGTGTATATATACATACAGACATGCATATATATATGTACACACATACCTACATATATGTATCTACACACAGGGACAAACATTATAAGCTTCATGTAACATTTAATTTCAGATTCTTTTCATCGTTTATAACAGTCTTTGAGTCTATCCTTTAATTTAATGCTGAACAGAGGTTACTTTTTTTCCTCTCCAAAGCCTATCAGTCAATCCAGGAATTACCTTTTGTTGTTGTTGTTTTGGCTTTGGCTTTTGTGTTGGGGCATGTTTTTTTGGTTTGGTTTTTGTTTGGTTTTTTTTTTTAATGAGAATTATGACTGCTTGTTAGGCTATAACATATATATTTATGAAAATTCTGTTATGTCTATGGGTTGATTATCACAGACGTGATACACTTATGAAGCATGATTATGTAATAATCACATTTTGTCTGTAATGTTTTGTCCTAAGTGTAAGATGAAGTCTGGAGTAGGTCTGCCCTTCTTATAGCACAGCTTTGACCACACTCTGATTTTGCATGTTGAACCACTATTTTTCAATCTTGCATTTACAAGTTGGGGGTTTTTTTATTATCAGAAATATTTCATTTAAAAATCTATTATTTAACATTTGCTATTTTGTTGGTTATGCAGGGTAGTTTTATTCATTGATATAACGGTGTCATAAACTAACTAGTATAACGGCTGAATTAAGGACTAATAGTTTTTGTGTACCTCATTTGTTGAAACGATGTCATCAATACACCTTTTTTTGGTGGTGTTAATAGCAGTAACCATGTGCTCTATGACATATACTGAAATACTATCATATGAGGTACTTGCTGCATTTTCTACATAAAAATGAAAATGCTATTGATTACAAAATGCAATGCTGAAATCCTAAATGACAGTAATATTCTACTTCATAAATAATACTAAGTTGGGGCTACACCAAGACTTTCTCTGAAGGATTAGATAAGAAATTACATTTCTCTTCTGTGTTTTCAGCTTTGTAAGGACCGGACAGAAATTTGATTTTCAGTATTGAAATACTGGGGACTTTGAGTGACAACAGGAAAAAAATTCATGGGACTTACTTCCAGATCAGAACTAAGTCCTTGTAGCCAAGGAGCGCAAGTCTGGCTTGAGCCCACTCTCCCATTTCCTGTAGTGCATGGCAGTTCCCCACTGGTTCCCTTCTGCTTCTGCATTCTGTTAGAAGTCACTAAATGGCTTCTACCATGTTGCATCTGAGAAGATAGAAAATATATATAATTCATCAAATCATCCCTTCTGAAAATGAATAAAACATACACATCCAAGTATGCATCAAAAAGCTTCCTATTCTCTTGTAAAGCCAACAATTATTACCTCTGAAGAGGTCTGTGTAGCAGTGTTAGATGGTGAAATTCCTATCTTGTATAATATATTTTCAACTAGAGATAAAAGAACTCTCTTCTTGCACCTTTTCTTGTTAAGATATAAAATAATTCCATTAAATGGAACCTTTTTTCTGTGGAGGTTCTGTTTACAGAACAGCCAAATAGAAAATACAGTGTACTCTGCAAAAATGCATTACAACTACTTTTTGTATGACAAATGAACACTATTGATTTTCTTATAGTGCCTCTCATAAAGATAATCCATATATAGAAGGAGTCAATTAAATGCTGAAGAGAATAGAAAGGTTTAAAGCTGTTATTTAAATTGGCATATTTCACAGGAAATAATACACTGAGAAAGCAGCTCAAGATTAACCATATCCCCTCCCATCTACAAAGATTGATATGGAAGGCTTAAAAAATATGAGAAATGTAAAGAATCATAACAAACAGTCAAGAGAGCTGATTGATAAGAAGTCAGCAAGTGAAGCCATGAAGCCCGCAGGGGTCTGAAAAAGCTCCAGGGCCATTTTATTCAGGTTCAATGATGGAGAAGAAGTTCAGAGGAAGAGAGAAGTATTGAGAGCAATATTCCTCTCTGAAAATCTGAGAGGATGTTTTAACCTGTTCCATTGCAAAGAGATGGGAAAGATAATGGTAGGAAACATGAGTATAGTTCTGGTAAAGAAATATATTTTCAGTCTATTCAAACAAACTGTCACAGAGAGAAACAATAAAGACTACCAACCTTTGTGTACTGTTGCTGCTATAATTATTCTAAATGAATACTTTATAAGATTTTCTGAGAACATATTCCAGAATGGAAAAGTACTTATTAATTTCATAAAATGGATTCTATAGTGGCTAACTGAAACAAGGCGTTAGCACTTCTGTAATGTGCAGGGGTTTTTTTAGGGAGTGAACATGTTTTTAGGTATTGCTTTATGCTGAGTCAAAATGGCTAAGCCATTTAAGAGCTTCCTTTACATTTCCAGAAATAACTTAGATGCTTCAAAGTCTAGGATTCATTTCTACTCAAGATTTTGCTTAAGTCGCTTTTGAAAGTGAAGCACGGGTTAGCATTCATCCTGCCTATCTTCAATCATGGGAAAAAAAAAATTAACTATCGAATCTAATCTTGCTTTTAGGACTCTTCTGTAATGAAGAGAGAGACACAGAGAGGGGCCTTTTTATCTCACTTGCTATAAGCTCCTTCCATCCCCGAGATCTCTTTCTTTCTGCTCATGCAGAAGAATATTTTATAACAGGGTTATTATTTCTGTCATGTTTTATATTGGTTGTATAATAATGCTTTATATGTCAGTCCAACGGTGCGCTCTGTGTGGTTTGGATTTTATGGGGAGCTGAAGGCTCTGAAATCATCTAGATTTGCAAAGGGTTTCAACATCCAGTCTCTGGTGGACTCTGGTGAAAATTACAGACCTTTTCAGTATTTTATATTATTAAACTGCTACATTTAGAAAATGAGAGTGAAATGCATCCCTGCTTCTGTACTTACATTAACTTCAATAAATACGTATAATTTCAGGAGGAATATAAATCAACCACTAAGAGATGGGACTTCGCAAAGAGCTTATCCTAGTGGGAGAATTTTCCAATGTTCAGAACCGCTCAGCTTTTTGGCACATTCACCTGACGCACTTGACTGAGGAAGCCTCAGAAGAGACTTTCATCTGACCTGGTATGTGTGGCAATGGCTACATCTCCTATAATTATTTTATAGTAACCACCAAGGTTTTCATGTACATTACATAACCCTCCTTTGACAATTTTCTCTGCTTAGGAGGGGATCCCATCAATATTTCTAACCTGCTCATGAATAATTCCACTTTTCTCCCTTCCTATTAGCACACAATGTTTCAAAAATTTGCAAGTGTACCTAGTTAGTTAAGTGCTAATGCTCTAACTCCAATTAAAGTTTTTTAGGAGGCATTTTGTAAATTTTATTTTTTCTTCCATGTCCTCATAAACTTACTTACAAATAGTTACACGTATTGAGTAATTGTCTGGAATCAGCTGGATTATATACTAGAAAGCAAGATGGTCTTTTTTCTTTAAAATTTTCATTTAGACTGCTTTCTGATTGTAAACAACCCCTGGAAGACTGAGTACTGTAATATATACTATCTTATTACTTCTTCATATATCTTAAGAAAAGAAAGGTCCATTTAAGTGTTACTAAGAGCTACACAGACAATAGCTATAAGTTACTAAGAAGCAACTTGAAGTTAATGATTGATGGAATAAATTCACTGATGCAAAATAGAGGAATTCAGATGTAACCCTGTTGCAAACTTCACCCCGGCTATGTCTCCAAAATCTGCAGCTTTTAACACAACACAACACATACGTTTCACTTCAACTGTAGAGTGTTATTGACCACAGGGTTTTATGGCAAAACTTTTTCAGTAAAAGTTGGCACTTGAAAAACTTTCCAATTTAACTGGGAAATTTGCTGTCTCTCTATAAATAGGTATGACTTTAGTAGCAAGAGTATAATATTGCTTGTCAATATTTTGCAACTATTCAGCATTCAGATACTAAAATTAAAAGAAAGCAATGATAAAGAAAGAAAACACATCCCAATTTCCACATTCATTTCATCTTAACTCCCTACTGAGAGCAGATGTGCCAGTAATGGCAGTTTTTTCTACATGATGATAAGTATTAGTAGCTCATAATGAGCTAAATGCCATTGCCAAAGAGTTGTCATCTAAATTTTTTCCCCAATCATTTCGCTTATTCTAAGTGAATCATGTAGTTTGGCCAGATCCAGAGCTTATTTGAACAGCAGAAGAGGTTTATCTGCCCAGTCTCTCTCCTGTAATATGACCAGACTTAATGTGCATGCTCAATACAGTCAGTCTTCAAATCTCCAGTGCTTTCTAGAAAGCATCAGGTGTATTGTGCACACGGACACTCTATAGCACGAGATGCCATACGCAGAAAGGATGCGGCCGTCGTCTCCCATATTGCCCTAGGGAAAGCAAACAACCTGAAAATGGGCTGAAACTAGCACGTGAGGTGCTTTTGTCAGAACAAGTTATTATGGCTCATGCCGGGCAATTCTACAGTAGTTGCAGAAGACTTCTAGGCATGATTGCTTGTTCTGGCAGCAGCAACTTTTTCGGCTGCCGTCGTTACTTGACGTTCAGAGGCATGTTTCTGGTCTGTGCCTGGGTATACATGGACAAATATTAATGTGAATTGGAGATACCAGTCTCAGATGAGAACTGCAGGAAAAAAAACTTCCAGAAATAGGCTCTGGGGAAGGGTTCCTACAGGCTGAGAGCTTCTCCCTAAGGGGCTTTTAGGAAAGAAGATGAGGACGGCCTCTCTGTTACCTACATTATCTCAGTGGGAATTCATACTGTAGAGCATTTAAAAGAAGGGTGAACCTCAAACAAAATCTCAGAACTGTACTCCTCAAAAGAAGTGTTCTTCTACATTATTAGATGGTTGGCCAACCTGGAAAATGGAAAAGTTCAGTTGCCTTGTCTGATAACTTTCTGGTATTACTTTCTTCTTGTCAAATAGAAAGGAATATTAGCTTTATTCATTTTAACCATCAGACTTCCAGATCTGACTACAATCTCAAATGATAATATTTATTGATGATTATTTTTCTACTTAGAGTTGGTGAAAGGGATAAGTATAAATGTTTGGGCTATGGTTTTTTAAAATTTTATAGAGGATGTTCTGGTTCATTCTGTTACAAAACTTTTTGTGGGAAAAATTCATGTAATTCATAAAAGTTTATCTATTCCTATTCTATATTAAAAAGATTCGTTTATAAAATCACCTATTTTTCAGCTGGACTGAAATGCAAGAATTTTTATTACAAATACTGACAGATTTTTGATAAAATCTTGTCCTGGTTTCGGCTAGGACAGAGTTAATTTTCTTCCTAGTAGCTGGTATAGTGCTGTGTTTTGGATTTAGTAGGAAAAGAATGTTGATAACACACCGATGTTTTTAGTTGTTGCTAAGTAGTGTTTATACTAAGTCAAGGATTTTTCAGCTTCTCGTGCCCAGCCAGCAAGAAGGCTGGAGGGGCACAAGAAGCTGGGAGGGGACACCATCAGGACAGCTGACCCAAACTGGCCAAAGAGCTATTCCATACCATATGACATCATGCCCAGTATATAAACTGGGGGGAGTTAACTGGGAGGGGGGATCGCGGCTCGGGAACTAACTGGGCATCGGTCAACGAGTGGTGAGCAATTGCATTGTGCACCACTTACTTTGTATAGTTTAATTCTTTTAGTATTGCTATTGTCATATTATTATTATTATCATTATCATTGTTTTTCATTCCTTTCTGTCCTATTAAACTGTCTTTATCTCAACTCACGAGTTTTTTTCCTGATTCTCTCCCCCATCCCAGGGGTGGGGGGGCAGTGAGCAAGCGGCTGCGTGGTGCTTAGCTGCCGGCTGGGTTAAACCACGACAAATCTGAAGTTGCATGGCCTCTTTTTCCATTTATGAATCTGTAATATTAAGGCAAGGGGAATACTTGGGTGGCAACGGATTTTAGCCTTCAGTAATCATATATCCCCCATTTTGCTAAACAAACCATATTCTCCATAATCTCATTTACCTGTTTTCGGTTTGCTTTTTTCCATCACGATGCAATCATAAAGAGGAAGGAGTTAACAAAGATATTTTTCTTTCCTTCCACTTAGTAGGAAAGCCTGGGCTCAGTTACAGCATTTTTTACTATGCTATATTCTGCAAGATCTGAACTTCTTGCTCTTTCTCTGTTTGAAACTACTGTATTGACGACTGCAGAAATCAAGATCCTAATCATGCAACCAGTGATTAATCGTAATTGGACTGATATTTACAATCTAGGCCCTATGGCACTCATATGCATACTTTAAATGTATAAGTAGGTGTTCATAACATCCAGCCTAAATATATGGTATTTCCATTTACAAGCTATTCCATTTGTAACAGTTGAGTATCTGTGCCTTTTACTTTCAGCTGTCATTGACAGTAATCAATACTTACAGTAGGGCAATTTCAGTAGGATCATAACCCCACTGAATCAATGGGACCGTGACTTGATGCTGTACTTTCTTGGAAGAAGGGAGCCATGGGTTATAGCATTAAGAATAAATATGAAGACTAGCAACTTATTCAATCGTACGCTTGTTTGTTTTTCAGTGAGAAAAGATGAGACTTAAAATTTTAGTTGAAAACAAATGCTGATTTTTTTCTTTCCTGTGTAAAAAATACATCTATTTCTTCATATTATCAGTTTACAATTGTTCAGTCACAGTGATGGCATCTGTATTATGAGCACTGTGCTGGTAATGATCAGAAAACATTAAGAGTTCGCAGATCACATAATGACATTTAGAGGAACGTGAACTTTCTGCCTATGCTGATACTATTATTGTTTCTACAGTAAATTTCTACCTAAGATAAGATTTATATAGGTAGTGCTATTGCAATTTTATTTCTACAAGTTCTCAGTGAACTCCATGTACATGATAGGAATTTAGCTGTACATCCTAGTTAGTTTTATCAGCTACGGAATTGCCACAGATAATGTCACAGACGTGATATGTCTGATGGCGTGACAAAACATCTGGAAACTGCTGTGTCTGCTCAGAGCCATCACCAAGGAATGAGATTCTGTACGGGCACTGTTTTCAAAGCTGCTTTCTGTCTATAATTAAAATGTTTTCCCTTACTTCTTTCACATATCAAATGTATTGTGAACAACAACCTCTCATAACTTCCCATCACAAATACAGAGTTCGTTTATTTGTTTTTAAATATCAAGGGCATGACTGGTTTTGAAAGGCTTCAGTCTTGTCCATTGGGAACAGTAACACCATTCTCCTAAATTTTCTAACCTAGCCAGCAGAACTAATCCTGGGGGCAAAGTTTAGGTCCAGCCATTTAGATTTTGTACTTTTTTTTCCTGAGGTATAGAAGTTAGGGATCAGTCCTGTAAAGACACAAAACCTTTTTGTTTCTACAATATAAACTGCATTTTGATGTCAGGACAGCACAGAAAATATTACAAAGAGCTATAAAACATACTTGTAGAGTACTACATAATGGAAAAAACATACATTCATCAATGGAATACAAAGAAACCTTTATAAGTTTGTACCAAGAGAACTTTCATATTTATGGTTTGTGTCACCAGAGCATTTTATGTAAATCATAGCTCTCAAGCACTTGATGTTTTATTCTTCCAAAAAATGTGTAACATTTTCTTCTTTTAAATGCAGCCTATATAGTAAGGCTAGGAATCAAATCAGTCTATAACTATAGACTGCATAACATATTTTTCTTTTTTAGACTGACTTTTGGATCATTATCTTATTCACTTCTCAAATATTTATTTAAATGAATAAAACTGGACAAGGTAAATAACATAATTTGACAGCTGCTTCTTCAAAAACATATGGAAGAAAGAAAAACATGTTAGTAGTGTATGAGCATTTTCAGTTTATTCATTATTTAAAATATATTTAAGAATTTTGCACCAGTATCCTACTTCTGGAGATGAAAGACTCCTCATTTCTTAAGAAATAAGTTAAAAAATTGTCCATTTTTCTGGATAGAAATTCATGCCATTTTAAATGAGGGGCAGTTTGAGCTGTCTGTGCAGTTTTAATGAGAATCCACCAGATGGCATAGGAAAAGGAACCTCATTAACAGAACTTTGTGAATGGTGGTATTTTTGGCTTGCTGGCTTATTTAGTCAAAAAGTTTTGTTTTGAGGCAAAAATTTTCTTCCTTGTGATATTAAAATGCTTAAAAATCAGCTAAGCATTTTCTCCATTCCTGGGTGTTTCTGAGAGGCAAACGGGGGGGAGGGGGGGGCGGGGAGATGAGAAAATAAAATAGAATAAAATGTGTCCCATAATCTATTTCTCTTCCTTTGTCCTTTTTCAAAATGTCTTTTTTTTTTCCCTTGCTGTAATAGTTTAAAGGAATTTCTCATCACCAACATAACCCTGACCAAACACGGCATTTAAGCATGCTCCTACCTTTAAGTACTGAGTGCCTCCAGTGTGAAGCTTATGGTTAAGAACACTGTTCAACTGTGGACCCAAATGATAAATTCTTTAGACTAGGAAGCCGGTAAATATTCTCTTAGGTTTAAGTCATAGTTGATGGTCAGAAAAGGGCTATGGCAGGCTCTGCACACTCATTAACACTTGAGATTATTGTATTAACTTCAAGACCGATGTAGAGTATTAATATTGAACTGGCATCCTTCCAATGTAACTATGAAAAGTCTTAACAAAATTCTCTCTAGAAACACCCCTATTGATCTTCCATCACTGTGTTCAGTGAGTTCAGGAAGAAGTGCAAGTGAATAAAATTCCTACTCTTTTTGTCTTCACTTTTAATAACTCTTTTAACAAGTTGTTTGGGGGTTTTTTTGGCTGGAGCTAAGAAAGGCTTACGAAATTCAATTGCAGTGAGCTAAATAAGTACAGTAGCCTGAGGAAGATATTAATTTTTAACATCCTAATTTATCCCTACAGAAGTCAAATTTAATTGTTTCCAAGTTCACTCTACATCATTTTTATTGAAGCTAAAATGGGGTCAAGATTTAAATGCATTACTTCAGGTTCATCTGTAATTAACCCAGAATACTATACTTATGACCACATCTTGGAGTCATTACTCAAAGCTTGATCTCCCTAACCCTAAAGTCAAGCAAAAACTCCTATTGAGTTTACATGAAATACTATCAAATGACAATGCTTAGACAAAATTGCTTTGAATTCAACAGGACAGTATTAGCCAGTCGGGCCATGTCTACATTAGCAAGTCCAGAAGCACAATAGGAGGACATCTGCAGAGCAAAACAGTTAGTGCTGATGACTCAAAATCAACTAACTATATTTTGAGACTTTTCTGCAGAGCAGCTCTAGCTTGATTCTGAGCACATCAGGGCTTTTGGCAGCTAGAGTGCATTAATGAGCTTCTATGGCACATCCTCCACTTCAGTTTGATATTCAGTGAGGTTCAAGACGCCCTTAAAGCTAACAAACACTCAGTAAGTGGTAACAAACAAAAGATTTGCTTCAGAAGTGCACTCTAGACCTGAACTAAAATGCTACTGTGAATGTACCCTCCGTCATTTCAGAGGACATTTGGTTTGAGTAATAAGGACCGGCAGATTTTTCTCTTTATTTGCCTTTCTGTGATTTTCAAACTTTCCAAAAGAAAATGAGAAATACCCACAGGTGTATTCTGTCTCACCTCTGACTTCTTGTGAATATTTTTATGATTTGAAATTTGATGAAATAATAACAATTCCATACAGTTTTATCCCACAGACATTTGCCTAAATTTTAAATATGAAAGGTCAACAATTTCCAGGCTTTTCCATACTCTCTTGTTCTATTTACCTCAGAAGGAGATGTAAATTACAATTAAGGGACTGAGATGGAAATCTCAATGCATTTTCCAGTTTACTCATCTTTGGTTCAATATAAACAGTCATAGTCATCTTTTCTGAAGAAGAAATACGGTCCCAAGTTTTGACCACCCTCAAGATGGAAAATTTGTTTTCCCTATGCTTAATCAGAATTTCCCATGTTCCAGCTTATGCCCATTCCCTCTCCTTCTCTCACTATCTACATTTGAGAAGAATCCATTTGGTTTAAATCCTCCTATTACATAGCTGCAGACAGCAGTGAAATTTCCCCTGACCCTTCATCATCCCTTTCTCTGGCTGAGCAAGCCCAGCACTCTCATCTCTCCCCATACACCATGTGCTCCAGACCCTCCACCTTCTAGGTGACCCTTTGCTGGACTGACTCCAGTATGCCAATGTCTTTCTTGTACTGGGGAGCCCAAAACTGGACACAGAGCTCCCGATTGTGGTTGTCTCAGTTCCAAAACCATTGCCTTTGCTTGAGGTATTATAAGGCGTATAGAAAAAGTCTGAGGTGCAACTTTCAGTCTGATGACATCTCTGCACTAGGTGTTCCAGGTGATTAGAGCAGTCAGTGACAATTTGTTTGTGAGCTTAAGCAGCCAGGAGCAACTAGAGGTTGCTTCCTCAAGTTCTGCTGAAGTCTCTTCTCCCCCTGCTCCAGGCAGCTCCACCAGCCTTTGTTAAACTATCAAGGAACAGATCTTGCAGTGATATTATCAAACCTTTTACTTTCATAAAGAAGATGGAGCTTGGCTGAACATGAAAGTTACAAGATGAACGAAAATTAAATTACAACTTTAAGAAGTCATCAGACAAAGGCTATGTTATGTGGATGATTTCTGAGTCTGAAATAAGTCTACGGGTTCAAACAGGGCACTCATGGATTTTGCACTTCAAGTTTTGTACAGCTGTGAGGACTTTCAGTTGACATAAATTATTGTTTATTGATTGTATTTGGCAAGTATCAACAAACCCAACAGCATGTGTGGATGAGTCACGTGGCACATGTATATTTATATATATAGTACAGTCTCTGCCCCCGATTTCTTAAAATCTAAATTACCAAAGAAGATGGCAGGTGGAAGAGGTGAGTGGGGTGCATTGCAGGATCAATGCCAAACTCTGGAAATTAACCTTGTTTTGTGGTGTTTGTCCAAAAGCCAATATGTATACATTATACTGGCTTCAATTAAAGCATGTTCTACCTACACGTTGGAGAGTCTTCCTCCTACTCTTACCTTAACTCTGTCAGGGGTGGAGTGACAGCATGAAATCGAAAAGCCTACTCAGTTCTGTTAAGCACATAACAGCATAACAGCTGTTGTTGTGTTGTGAACTCTTTTAGATAAAAAGCCAAATTTAGGCTGACTTTTAGTCCTTAAAGCAGCAGAACGTGTAGCAAGATAAACTGACAACAGGAAAATAGGCCCACAGCTGTAACAGATAATCCTGTCATCTGAATGCTTTATTACAGCACACACCAAGTAGGAGAATTGTCTTCTATTATTTTTTGATTGTTAGTTCCAGGTAGAAAAACGTGCCATAAGATAATCAGGACACTGAAAATTTTATTTTACTATAAAAATAAATTGTAAAGAATTGTTACCAGGTGTTCCACCAGATAAATGTATAAATACACTGTCTTTTCAAACAACAGGAGTTGTGCAAGTGTACCTGATAGAATAATATCACTCTTTCTTCATCGGCAACACCTGAGGAAAGTGTCAGCTCATATAGACAGATAAAAACATAGGCTGAGATAAAAAAGATAATGTGCTGAAGTCAAAAGAATATATCTCTCAGATCAAGCCAGACTTGTAACTGTCTCTATTGTGTTGACGATTTTTTTAGATTTTCAACCTTTTCTCCCAATTCTGGATGGGATAAAAATATAAAATGTCAGAAATTTGCTGGAATGGGAAAATAACTTTCTTGTATATGGCTATCCATGCAGCAAATTTCAAACTGAGACTGGCTGTTGAATGTCTCAAAATCAACTTTCTGCTTTGACCAGTCTAAAGAGAGATAAAAAATTGAAACATGGGTTTGTATTCTGGGAATTCATTACAGTTCAGCAGTGCTTTATGTAGTGGGTTTGGTTTTAACCAAACGTAATAATAGAGAAAGCTGCTGATTATACAAGCAGAACTCTGTTACTGATCACAGACAGAAAGCTCGTGATGCTCAGAATTGTTGATCCTAAAAAGTTGTTAACAATATCAAACAAAAAAACCAATGTCTACACTTTGATTCTTGGTTCTCAGTTCTTATTTATGACGGTTCAAATTTTCATGTCATAGGATCATTTTTTGTTGTTTTCTTCAGGCACCTTTCCCAAAAATTCATCAGAAAGTTAAATGTTTTTTACCCATAGAATGCTTCAATAAATTAAAAATTGGCCTGTTCCATTATTAACAACTTTTAAATGGCACTAATCCCATAATTCAACATCAATTATCTGTAAAGAGAAATGCAGCATGTTGAAAGTTGACATGACAAATAAATCTTTGTTTTCAGTTTCTAGCAAATAAAAGCAATGAAAGAATAATATACTTGGCATGTGGCACCAAGAATAATCTTTGGTTGAGCTGTCTGGCTCCCAACAGTTCTTAAAGCATCAAATGGATTTCTTCCACGATGCATGACTAATAATCAGCTCCTATGGAGCAACTTTATATTCTGGGACAAATCTGTATTTATTTATCTCGCTCCTACTACAAAATACACTAAGAACTACTTTTTTTACCTATTTCTACCTACCACCATTAGAGAAAATTGAGCTTCTCCTACTGAGATGATTTTTTTCTGAGGCAACAGAATGACTCATGCTTGGATTTGGCTCACAATTATGATAAGAAACATGCTAAAGTTTTATTCAAAATCATTACATAAATAATTAGGACATATTTTTTTTCTTCCAGTTTTGCTAAAGAAAACTGATTCTGACACTGAACTGATTCTGATACTGATTCTCTGAAAAAAAAAAAAAGTTTCTAGTCTTAAGATGCCATTTAACAAAGATAATGGGCCAAATTCTGCTTTCCTTTTACCTTGCCATTTTTCTATAATTTTGGTAAAATCAGAATACTTCCCATCTTAATTTTAAAACTTGAATTTAAAATGCAGTTATAAGAAAACTAGGCAAATTGTTTCAAAAGTTAACATCCCTCATTAAAAAAAGGTTGCACTTAATTTTTCTATCTTAATTAGTTTAGTATTCACATCAAATGTTGGATCATAGTACCTCCTTTTTTTTTTTTTTTAATTTAAAGAGATATTTTCAGAAGTCTCTGCTCCAAGTAGTTAACTGTGAACATCTGTGAACAACTGTGATTGCCTCTTTTCTTATGTAAACATGTTTCTTCAGTCTTTTACTTCATGGGATAATGTCCTGATGGATAGTCGTTTCTGTAGTTCTTTTCAACTCGTTCCAGTGTATCCAGTTCTTTTGAGAGAGTTCATATCTGAGGCCACTTTGTCAAAGCATGCTATTTTTCTTTTTTCCTGCGGTAACTCCTGGCTTCAAAAACTGATGGCAGATTGAAGGTACCTCACTACCAGAAGTCTTATATGACTAAGTATATTAAGCCTATTGTTTATGCTGAAAAAATGGTGAACCCCTGTGTGGATATAATCACAATAGTTTTGCACTAGTTTTAGTATATTAAAAACAATTCAAGCAGTTAAGAAAATAAGTGTCTTTTTCCTTATGTGACTTGATTTTTATTCTGTGAGTTTTAAATTTTTTAAGAATGCTGTTTTAGGGGAATATTTCATCTGTTACATTATCTGATTTCCTTTGTCATCAGACACTTGCTGAGTACCAGGGCACTTGAAAATCACATTTATAATTTTTAATTCTGTGTTTCTTTTTCTTTCAACCTTTTATGACCAGTAGTTATCAGCATGTGCTTACTAAAGTGTCCTCAGGATTTCTCTCTTTTCCATATAAAGCAAAACTTCAGTTTGAAGAATAATTTAACTGTCTTGTACATGAATGACTTTTGTTTCCCTAAATAGCACCTTAATTTTAGCTTTATTCTAGTTTAAATGCTTTTCACAGCATTAGTATTTTCAGCTTTCTATTGCAGCTGTTAACAGCCTTTCATTTCTGAGGTTTTCCTGTGGGATATTGCAGTTGTATTTGTAAACTATTTGTATTCGTATAAAAAGGGTGCTCTGAATACTTAGTTACAAATATCCGAAAACTTTGCTAGAAACAGAGTTGACAGGGGCATAGGAAACTTTGAACATGAAAAATGTGGGCATACAGGAAACATTACAAGCACTTTCAAGATTTCTCCAAGATCTGTTACCGCTTTGTAACTTCAAGAAGAAAGCAGGGGTTTCAGTGGATCTGGAGACCTGAGCACATTTCAGAGGCCTTAGTACCAGACCATGGTGTATTTTTATTGCTAACATTCATATACATCATAGTTTGCATATAGACATTCTGCAATGTATCATGCATAGTCGGTTACTTCAAGAAACGCCATGTTATCAAGAGTGTATTTTGATTACATGTTATAAGTTAGGTAAATACTACTTTTCCTGAAGTCTATAGTAAAGCTCCCACTGATTTCACAAGACCACTTTTCTTCTTTCTTTGGACTGCAAAGCTTAGCGCAAAGTCAGTAGCGTTAGGACACAACAGCAGAGGATTGTGGGTTTGTAATGTACTTTTTACAGGAGTAGAGATCTTCCCTGCATCCCTACAGTGTTTTGATGGTTGGGTTTTTCTTCCACTCTGGTCAATGACAGGACTCAGTTCATGTCAAAAGTAGTAAGACTTATTGTTTGCATTTAGTAAAACTGTTTTATTACTAAATAAAGAGCTCTGTGGCCACCTGTGTCACCATAGCTGTTAGTAACTACTGGGAAAAAAAAAATCTGTTTTCTTAATCTGTGTTGTATAATTTAATCAGGTGATCCTGGGTAATTTTCTAATGATTTGGTGATTTAATTTTTATGGTAACGTCCGGTTTCAGAGAGGACAAATAATTCCTGTGATTAATGCAGAGGATTTCTGACAGACTTAGGCTAAGAACTCAGTTTTCGTAGAATGCAAAACTGCAAGGCACTAATCAGTCTATTCATCACTCTGAGTGTGTAGACAATTTCTTAATTGCTGTAAATGAATACCTCTGGCAATTTGCCTCTGACTTCCAAAAATGATACATTAGGCTTAAAGGCAAAACTACTGCCTTTTAAAAGAGATATTTTATTTATGAGGTTAAGTAAAATAAAATGTAAATGTTAAAATTAAAAATGTAAGTATCTTATGTAGAACCAGATCTAACGAGAACAAGCACTTCTCTGTGATAAAGCCATTTGCCATAGGAGCTTGTAAAAAGAATACAAATACCTACTGATAGGTAAAAACATACATTCCATACACTGAAGCATACCTGACCTCTTTCTCTGACAAATATTCTCATTAAGGAAATCTGTAGACATGATGTCTCCAGCATCAGTCCAGTTTTTGGCACAGTCCCCAGAGAAAGAGAGATGCTCTATGATTGGAATTCATTCATTTTGTGTCATTTGAGCAGTGCAAAGTAGGCAGATAGAACGATCCATCCTTTGCTTAACACAAAAATGGACAGCAACTGTTAAAGAAATTATTCCCTTTTCTATAATTTGGGCACCTGAGTTTGCTCTGCCATCTCAAAAGCCAAACACCCATAATAAAAGACAATGTTGATTCTCTGTTTATTTCATTCTTAATGAAGTAATAGAAATATAATTCCTATAGAAATCAATAGAGTTTATATCACTGGACCTGAGTAAGAGTTGGATTGTGTGCCTGGCTGTTTTAGTAATAAGAATCACTACTTGCTTACGAAAACCACAGCATGCTCTTGAAATGAAAGAAGAATGCCACAGTTCAAGGCAATCGAGTGTAAGAGAACCTTTTCTTGAATGAGAATCCAGCTTTGGCTGGATACAAAATCTTTCTCTGCTCTGTCATGCTGCAGAGTGTATGAATTTTGGTATCAGTTTAGCTGTAAAATTACTGCACAGCCTATTATCGAGAGTAATTATAAACTCTCAATTTCTTTTGTTATTTTAGCATGTTATTTATTTCAAGGAAAGAAGGACAGGAAAATAAAAGGATGATGAATATAAATAGTTACTGTGAGTAGAAAATATGAAGTGCAATATCATGAGGAGCAGGCATACTAAAGATATTACTCTAAATTTCAATGTCAAGGTCAATTTCCAATTTTCAAGGTCAATAAGATAAGGTCATACATTCTTAAATCCCCGCTTATATTAATATAGTTATTCTTTTGCTTAGTTATCGATCCTGGAATTTTCACAATAGTTAATGATTTGGTTTTGGCAGTCATAGTTGTTTTTAAATACATGCAGTTTCTGTAAATTGTTTGGTTTTGAATGACTATCAAAACCCCCACCCACAGAAATCTGCTGTTATGTTATTAAACTGTTATTTGGGGAGATGTTTATTCTCATCTCACTGTCCATCAAACAAACAAAAAAAAAGCTCAAATGGATCGACACATGGTCCATCTAGTCCAGCAGTAAGTCTCCAGCAGTGGAAATAGCAGATGCTCTCTAGACAGAGGATATTTAGCATGCAAGCTAGGTCATTTTGTGTGGTCCATTCCCCTCATGCTTTCACAACATTCACAATTTTTAAATTAGGGATGTTTGAGGGAACATCCCTACCCAGTTTTTTTAATATCCATTTTGGAACCTGTTGCCCAAGAATTTGTTTAATCCCTTTTTCATTTCCCTGACGCTGTCAGTCTCTGCATCCTCCTGTGACAGCTAGATCTGGACATTCACTACTCGCTGGAAAAATACTCATGCTTTTATCTGTCTTAAACCAAAATATATAACTGAGCACATGCCAGCACGATGTGCTGTATGTTTTTCAGGAAATAAGCTCATGCTTCTATTGAGAACCAGAGCTTTTTAATCCCTTCAAGCTTCTGGTCCACTGTACCATGCCAGGGGTCATAGTTTCTTATCATCAGTATAAAGATAACAACAGGCTCAAGACCAATATGAGCTGAGAGGAAAGACTTATTGTACCTTTGTAATACGTGGGAAGTCTGCATATGTCATCCTGTTATTCTCACGCCTTCTGCAATAAGTGTATGGCTAGAAGTGCCCCTTTCAGGCAAGACTGCCTCTGAATTCCCAGAGATGGCACAGTTTCACATTGTCTGTGCTGCAAATCCTGGAGACTTGGCATGAATTGATAATAATATGCTAAGTGGTGTTGAGGAGCTTCTTGTGCTCCATTAACTTTTCCTCCATTTACTTTCAAGTTAGGGAAATCAGCCTACCTGGCTTGCTTTGACCCTTGGGAACACTAATGAAGTTTCCCGTGTCTCAGTTTAGGTCCTTAAATTCTTAAATTTAGGACCTTAAATTCTTCTTAGGTCCTTACATTCTTAAAATCTTAGCCTTAGGCTTTTAAGAAAGTCATAGGACTGGGACATGACCTTATAATGCATTGATTCTGTCTGGTTTAGTTATTGCGGCAGTAGTAGCAGCGCTGGATCAGAAATCAAGTTACAGAAACTCTGCAGAGGTGGTATTTCAACTCAGGGTGATATCATTGTACTTACGGTTGGAAAAAAGCAAGAAAAATCAGCAGCATTCATTTAAGTTATTATATAATCAAGTATATCTAATTACATTAACACAACTGCATTTCTATCAGCAAATATATATCTGAGTTCTGTAGGATGAAATCCAGGTACTTCTGAAATTAAAGGCATTTTTAATCTTGATTTCAACAGGAAGTGCATTTACTCCAAAACATGTTTGCTTCATTAGATAACTAAAATCTTGAAGTTGGTTTATTGTAACACATCTTTGTGTCCTACAGAAATGTTTGCTCCTGACAAATTTTTCACCCATATTCTTACACGGACGCACAGGAGACTTGCTGTTGCTGCAGCAGTGGTGAATTTGGTTCCAAGAAAGTAAAGATTTTGACCTGGCAGCACGTCCTCATCAAGGAAATGTTAGTGAATCTCTATGAAATATCTAAGATCCTACTTGTTCTCTTCTAGGTGAAGACATAATCATAGTAGTTATACTGGGTTAAGCTGGGTCTTTTGGCTTTTACCTGAATGCATATTATAGTTTATTTTTATACAGAATATAGTTTAGCAGTCTTCTATCTTGAGTTACTCTATACGTATGCACTGTGTGAACATTACTGTAGGTCATGTTGTTTCTTAATTTGTAAATAAACCATGAGATTTGCTGCTTTTATGGGAAGTAGTACTTTGCTATGGGCAGCACAGCAGCGGTGCGAACTGCACGTTTCCCACTTTCGAGAGCTCTGAAATCCTCATGGAAACAGGGGATGTGAAGCCTGATCCCACCAGGAGCAGAAGAGTTGAGCTGTGGGTGACACAGGATGCTTAAGCATGTCATTAGCTTATTTCACTTCAGTAGTTCTGAGTAAGTTACTTCGACTCTTCATGTGTTTAAAGTTAAATATGTGTTAAGTACTCTGCTGCATTAGGACTAAAGTGCTAATCAAGCCCCTAATCCTTCTGCATATCCCAGCACTGGAAATGCTGTATGCTTGAAAGGGCACACCCAGGCCTGGAGATTTAAATAATACAGCAAAGTCAGTCAACAGATTTTCCCTCCTTGCATTCAGTTAAATGTTGTTCCTGGTTTCAGTATAATAATAAATCAAATTGTCCTCTGAGGAACCAGGGATGTGCCTTCTGGTGCCTGACTTGATGCAGGTAATGCTCTTATTAGGGAAAGGCAGGCAAGGAAGGGGATAAGCATCCCTTGCGCTCAGCTGCTGTGTGAACTGCTTCTCAGGTGACCATTTCTGCTGATGCTTTGCTGATCCTCTCCATCTCCGCTATGTACGCTCCCCTGGAAGTGGCACTTTCTGTTCTCTGTGATGGAAGACGTCACCTCTGAGAGGCCGGTGGCACAAAACCAATGCCAAGCATGTGGCAAGGATGCCGTAGCAGCCAGGCTGACAGAAAAAGAATCCTCAATATACTACTAGAATAATAATATTTGACAAGTAGTGGATACTCACTGATACCATCATGACCGTATAATCTCTAATATTCTTTTAAAGCATATTCTTATTTGCTAAAATATGACTCCAGTTTCCTTCTGCTGCCAGGCCTGCTGGGCTGCCCATCATGGTGAGGGGGGAGCCATGGCCCCTGGGCTGCCACGGCTGCAGTCAGTCATTTGCCTTGTTAGGGCTGAGTGACAGGCAAGAGGGGCACTTACTGAGGCGGCAGCGGGGGGAGCACTTGGTTTTGGGGCCTGGTTTTGGGCCCTCTGGCAGGGCAAGGCCCTGGGCTGCAGGTGAGGCCTTCCCAGCCGGGGCTGCAGCGAGCACCACACCTATGGCACATTTCCCCGTCAGCTTTTAATGGCAGACAGGAGTTCTCTTGCTGTTTGCTAGCCGAAACTGGGAGCTTTTTGTGAGGCAGTGTGTGGGATGTGGCTGTAATCCGCTGCCGCACCTCCCCTTTTTCACCACCTCCCGTCCTCACCGTGGCCCAGGAAGGGCATGAGCGGGCAGCGATTTGGAGGGAGGTGTCTAAGAAATTTTATTGCACATCTGAAATGAGGCTGGGAAGGGGAGGAATAAACGATAGAGAAGTTGCTTTGTAACGAATAAAATGTGGGAATCAATGACCATCTTCTTAAGAGCAAATAGCGAGGTCCACAAAGCGCTTTCTGAGACTGAACAACATGAAGAGCCACGGTGCCTGTTGCATGACGGTTCTGCCTTCCCTGGTGTGCTTGGCCTCCCTTTGAGGACAGAAAGTCTTTTCCTGAGGTGTTACTTTCATATATGGCCTAGGAAAACAGCCTGCCTTGCAGAGCTTGTTGAAACCTGTGTAAAATGTGTGCGTATGGATCAGAAATGGTTTTGTTGAGTGGGAGAGTGGAGTCAGTGAGTCCTAGCAGTAAGAAGCGATGTATTAAAACTCTGCTTAAAATCCTTAAAGAAAGAGGTAAGGACTATCACAAGGCATAAATTGTACTCTCCTGAAAGGGTAAGTGTCATTGGCTTAGAAGCCAAAGGATTTTTCATAAAAGTACCTGGTTGCTGCTGTTCTCTCAGAGCTACAACTGTGTTGCATTGGGAACGAGCCAGGTAGCGTTTCCTTCTTGGTGGTTATGTGTTTATTTTGTGTTTTTTTTCAAGAAACAAAAACTTTCTACCGCTCCTACAAGTGGAGAGAGAAGCACTAGTTCAGCTCTTCAGAATATTGAAAATTTTAATGTGAAAGTAGTTCAAAACCATCCATACTCAGCTATGTAAGAACATAGAAACTTGCATGTGGTTGAGTGTAGTTAAGAAACAGTACTGAATGGAAGAAAAATGCTTGTGACTAGGATAATACATACACATTTATCCTGAATCTCTCTCTACTTGCTTGGGCGCCATTCCAGATTAAGTGGGTGGAATTAAGCTGCTGTTTAAATGTGAAGAGAGTTTCATACATTTATAGCAAAAGCAATGAGCGTTTGAACTATGTGATGAAGCATCACTTATAAATAGTGTACACTTTCCCATCAGCAGTTGTCTTCAGTGTCAAAAACACCAGCAAGACCCGAACAATAACAATGGAATTTGAACTGTGACAAAATAACTGGTATTTAATTAATTTTTCAGATCTGAACATCTTTAGTACTTGGGTAAGAACTGAAGGGCTCATACAGTATACTCATAGTGAAAGGAAGCTGAATTCAGCACTCTATGCTCAGATATTCAGTCAGGTTTTATGTTAGGCAGGGAGGAGACTAGGAAATGTAGCTAATGCAGAGGTAAATATGGAGGAAAAATCGGCCAGCGTAGTCGCTGTTGCCAGTGTGCAGAAACCAAGCTACAAAAACATTTTGATATTTTCAAAGGAAGAATGCCCTAGGAAGTAGACTAAGAGTAGACCACCCCTATAGCTAGCTGTCAGGTGAAAAGAGTTAGCAAGCATAAAAATCTGGGCCAATTAGTAATGCACTGCTATAATTCCACCTAAGATTAAGGAACTCCCTTTATTTATAGCAGCTGCAACAGTGAACTCTTGAAGTTTTGCTGAAGTGTTTGCTGCAGTTTTTCCCCAGGTTTCTCTTGTGCTTTGCAGCATGTACCATTACAATGGCTATCCTGACTTTAAAGCAAGTAAATGAAGTGGATGGTTCAAGATTGAAAATCTTTTTTTTTTAAAAGACAAAACAGTTCTTCTGCCCCCCCCCCCCCCAACCCCACATAATTGTAGTGGAGAATATAGAGCTGTATGCTATATTGTCACAAATTATTGCAATTTCTTGTTAGTGTTCAGTGTTCAAATGTTGTTCTGACATTATAATGGCTAAGACAAAGAAACAAAACAAAATGTGTACATAAACCACCATACTTAATTTATACAAACTAACACAGAAGTAAAATTTTAGTTTTGAACCAAAAAGCACATTTTAAACTTTGTTACAATTTTGCTTAAATAAGTTGGATTGTTTTTATAAACTTGTAATTGCAGAATTCTTCTACTCAAGCAAATGATGGTGTATTTTGCTAGTGCACTCCTAAAATTATTACTGTGGTCCTGTCTTTAACATCTGCAGGTCACATTTTGAGAGCTATTGTAGCTTCTATCCAGGGTTCCAGCTGGCTCTGTCACTCTCCATATAATCCCATTTGTTCTGTCCGCAAGCAGACTGCAGCGCAGAACACTAAGGTTTGCTGCAGTAAAAGAAAAAATAATATTAAAAAAAAAATGGGTGTGATTTTTTCCCTAAGTGAGCCACACAAATAACATGTGCTCTGGGGCTTCCTTGTATTAAAATGATTGCTTTGCATTTATGTGGTACTTCCACCTAAATTTCCAAGTTCTGAATAACAGAGAAGAAAAAGATTTGGTGCAGTCTAACAACTGAGGAAATCCTTTTATCAACTACTCCTACACACAATAAATAAAGGCTTTGAAAGCAAACAACTGTGTAAAGCAGTCCTAGTTGAATGGGCTACTGCCTCTCTTGAGGATATCCTGCAGAGAAAGCTGCTTTTACAGCATGCCCTAAGTAAAGCTTAATTGCCTCAGTTACACTTCACTCCTGTTTTAGATGGAAAACACCTGACATGCCTATTCCTAGTGTGGATTGCTTATTAGCTGGATGGATGGTTGGGAAGGAAGAAGTAAGGTGTTTTGCCTATTTTCTTCTGCTAAGCTGGGTCACCTGTTCTGGTGCCCATTATTTGCTTCTCTGCTTTTAATGTACATTATTAACAGAAAATCTGTCTATAAAAGTGACTGCAGGCTTCTTGCATCTTTCTCTGTATTTCAAATTAGATTTTTGCCCCAGTCTTTTTAGACTTGTCAGCAATAGTGGAAAACTTGAGCCAAGAAGGAGCAGGAGTTGGGGCAGGAAAGGCTGAAAGAATTGCTGCTTAAGTTCTCTACAAAAGTTCAACAGAAAGTCTGTTGTTATTTCTGCCTCCCAATGGGGAAAGAAATACTTTAAACATACTTTTCTTTTAAAGTTATAGCACAAGATGGTTACTATCTGTAACTGTGGTGACCTAAAGCAATGTGAGGAAGGCAGGATTCAGTGGGTTACATGGATATTTTAGTCCTCTGTGTTTTAGTATGGTTATTTTTTAAAGAGCACAGGTTGCAGAATGTGGCAAGCATGAAACAGCCCCGGGAGTTGTTTCAGCTGGTTTTAAAGATAACACAAGTCTGAACACGTGAATATTATTTAAGAGTGGCCCCAAGTAGAGGATGTTGCAGTAACATAACCCAGAGGTCACAAGCAAGGCAGTTCCAAAGTGAAGCCGTGTCACAAAATATGTTTGGAAAGACAGGCTTGAAGGCTTAAATCTAGTGCTTGTCCGTAACAGTGACCTCTGAAAGGAGCTATGTCTGATAATACCATGGAAGATGGCTGTAGCCATTCAGTGAAGCACTTCGGCATCTATGATAGAGAACATCAAAGAGTTTCTTGCAGCTTTCAAGGTCTTTGTAGAACAGACGTGAATTTTCAGACAGTCTCTTTAGTTTAATAACCCCAGCACATCTTTCACCTAGTCATTCCTTGACTGGCTTTTAGCTCCGCTCAGCTAATTTAAACTGCTACACTTTAAGGGCACAGCCTTGTCGTCTCTATTAAATTAGAAGGCTGCTAGCTGAGGATCTGGAGCTAGCAGATACATTATCCTAATTAGCAAGTGAGCGAATTTATAAAATCTAATCAACTCCACTGCATCCGCTATTGCAGATGATCAACTCACTGTAAACAAATAAGATTTTGGCAAATTGCTGTAGGCAGAAAAGGTATCAGAGTGTGTGTATATATATGTATATGGTATTTTCTGGGGGGAGTAAACTGTTCATGTGTGCTGATTCCACTTACTCTGTGGCCAGCTAGTTGATACTTATATTACACCTTGCAGAATCATTAAAAAAAAAAAGCTGATTTTTGAGCCATTATTTCAGTACAACTGTCATTAGTTTATAGGGTAATTTGCATATGAAGCACAGTCATGGCTGTAACTGCATCATACACTGGAATCAAAGTGGACTGCTTGACAGTGCTGGGTCACTCATTCTGCTGCTTCTCTCTGAACGTGCCATTTTTACTAAGCTTCTAGTGTGATTTTTTTTTTTTTCTTGACAAAGAAAAACCCTTCCTGAGAGTGGTTGAGTGTGAAGTCTTAAAATGTTCTTAAATTTAAAATGTTCTGGGTTTTCTGGGAACAGCTGGGAACAGCTCTATTACACTGGTGTGTGTGCATGGTTAACAAGGACAAGCTTTGATATCTAATTAGATATCATTAAATATTTGCTGTTATTTACCCAAAATAAAATACATTCAAATCCATCGGCAGTGGTGAAAATTGTTGCTATCGACATAAGGTAGGAACTGGCATAAGAAGAAGCAAAAGGAACTAATGCTTTAATAGAGAAGGGTCTAAAAGGAGACCATGCAGTCTTAGCCATATATATTTAACCAAGTGGATGTCGTTTACATGTTTTAAATCCTCAGAGCTTCCCTTTGTTATTTTAAAATGTATATATTTCCACCTACCTAGCTGTGTAGTAAATAAAACGTGTTCCTAAAATATCACTCTAATTTTACAAAAACAGTCTGGAAGATAATGATATATTGAATGTTCTTTTATATAGACCAGTCTCACAGTGGGTTGGAACAGCAGCATAATGGAGTGTACATGCTGATATCAAGACCAAATTTGGGAGAAATCTTTCTCCACTGTTCTTCAGTTTTGCTAAAGTACACTGCTTTGTGATTGCTTCAAATTATCTGTCATCCAAATCTTAGTGTTAAATAAAAGTATATGATTTGTGTGAGGTTTAGGCCAAGTGCTTTTTGCATGGAAGGACTTCCACGTGGCCCGTTTCCTGGCTGTTGAAGCCTCAATGACTCCATATAGTCATCCACAATGAAAAAGTGTGTAATGTATAAAGAAGTTGTATTAGATAATGCACCCTTGCAACAAAGAAGGCTAGATGGTATTCTGGGCTGCATTAGGAGGAGCGTTGCCAGCAGGCTGAAAGAGGCGATCTTTTCCCTCTACTCAGCCTGCAAAGGCTGAGCACTGTATCCAGTTCTGGGCTCCCCAGTACAGGAGAGATATGGAGCTACTGCAGAGAGTCTAGTGAAGCGCTACCAGGATGTTGAAGGGACTGGAGCATCTCTCGTATGAGGAAAGGCAGAGCTGGAACTGCTTAGTCTAAAGACAAGAAGGCTTGAGAGGGTCTCATCAATGTGTACATATATTTGAAGGGAGTGTATAAAGAAGATGGAGCCAGGCCAGTTCCACTAGAACAACTTGATAAAGCCAGTAATTCCAGGTGCAACCATAACTCCGGTTGAAATTTCAGCAGTGCCCTGAGATTAGCACTCTTCAGAGAAAGTCATAGGATCACTAAAGAAAATGGCCAATACTTTTTTTTGTATGAAAAATATCTTTACTGGTAGCACATTAGTCATTCATGTCCTCTAGATCATTGGCTAATGAGTCTCAAGGGGAAGGAGAGTGAGACTTCACTGAAACAAAAAACGCAATCTAAACTTGGAAGTTTCCCAGATGATTCTTAGTTTGAGTGATGTGGCAGGATCACACTGTTGCTGTATAGTTGCTGCTGATTCTGATGCATTTTTTTTCTGTCCAAAATGTCTCAGAAGTTTTCCTAATACATGAAAAATCTTTTCCCTAGCCCTCAAGAATGGTTGTAAGCAGAACATATGAGACAAATAAAACAAGGTCATACTCGATGGATACTTTTTGAACATAGCTTCAGGAAGATAAAAACCAGTTTTTCTTTAGCTGCTCTATGAAAAGCTAAAATTTTTGCAGAGTAAACTTTCATTTTGGAGAACAATGAACGAGAGCAAGTGCATGGTTTCATGAAAGAATGAACTTCTGTGTTACGTAGAACGTTATATATAGGATAGCATTACAATAGAATTTGTTTGAATAGGTCCACCAATACGGGATTGAAGTCAGTAATATTTTGGTCATGGTGCCCATTCAGTGACAAGGTTGTAGACCACTGATGCTTTGTCCTGAAGGTACAAGATTTTTTTTTAGCAAGCTAAAACACAACAGGTTGAAAGTAAGTCTTACACCACAAAAAAGAACACAATTAGTTGATCTAATAACCAGGAATAACAAGTGTATCTTGATGCAAAGGAAGACATGCTTTATTTTTCCATAAGAAATGTGTAGATCAAATGACAGTTTTCTAATGAAAATATAATTTAAAAGCTGTTAAATGATATGTTACTGGTGCAGAAACATTGCTAAAAATTCTGTTTTCACAAGTGGCTCTTTCACTTTACAACAGAAGTGTCTAAAGTGGAGTTGGCCTTTGCAGCCAACCTCTCAGCTGTGATAATGTAATTTTTCACTGGTTGAGTACATAACCTCAACCTTCAATCTATATTCTATATGAATGTTTCTTGTGTCAGACTTCTTCAAAAGAATTAACCTACTCTGATTTACACTTGAGATTACAGCTGAGATTCTGGCCTTTGCCTTTTGACATATAAGTTAATAAGAAACCAGAACAAGGAAAGTGACTTCTGAGCAGCTCTACAAAAACTGTGGAATATTGAATTTTTTTAAACACACATGGAAGATACTACATATATACTACTTCTATTTTTTATATATATATAAAAATATAAAAATAAAAATCAATCAATCATTGAAGAACACTTGAATATTTACTGGTTTAGTATTTAAATACTCTGTGTATTTCAATACCTGGGATAGTTTTTACAAGCCAGTGTCACTGAGCAGTAGATTTGAGTGGGTAATTCAGTAACTAAATTGCTCACTACACATAGCTGGTCAAAATATCCAGGAAGGAATTATTTTCTTACTTAATTGCTTTGTGGCTTTCCCTCAGCGGATTTTTTTTATTCATGTGTTAGTTGCTGTTCATATCCTCTGCTCTGTGCTCAAAATTCAGTTTCAGATGTTGTGTTTTGTCAAATGACCTGTTGTGACTGTTTAAATGAATAATGACTGCCACTTGTTATTGTTATGCTTGATGTATATCTCAGGTTAGGTTTAGTTTAACAGTAGCAAATAATGAAGTGAGCAAATTTTAGAAATTCTGTTGCTGAACCATAAAAAAAAAATACTCTGAGCTATATCGTCAAATCCTATAGCTAAATCCGTTTGTGCCAGCTAAAGGTCTTGATCATTGCTTCAGTAGTGGTGGGAAGGTAACTATAAGATATATGTCCTTTGTCTTGTGCTTATGCAAGTACAATTAGGAAATAATGATTAATACTTGTGTGTATGTACATTCATTGACCAGATAACGCATGGTTCTCCTTGGCCACTGCTTTGACTGGGCCTTGGCAAAACAATTGCCAGCTCCGCTGTATGAATCCCTTTTATATCATGCAGGCCAGTTTTAGTGTGAATATGAAAGTGTATGAGCCCTACTTTTTCACTTCTATCAGAATCGCTTATCTTCACTTACCACTCAAATTATAAAGGGACAAAAGCTCAGCCAGTGTTATTTAACTGTTAAAATTTGATCAAAGCCTTGAGAAAAAATCTGCTCTTCTCCCAGCTCTGTGGGGAGATAAAAAGACCTGGGGCTGCTGCTGAGCTGTGTTTTGCATCAAGTCTTTTGAAGTCTGTGGTCTCGCTGAAGGAATAAAGCCCCTTTGCCAAAGCTGGGGCTGTCACGATAGTGAGCCCCCTCTTTCTCAGCTCCTCAGACTCCTGACCAGATGGCGCCTGGGAGGAAACCCACTGGTAGTGCGGGGCTGGGGCTCCAAAGGAACACTGGCGAGCTCTTGCCCTGCTCCTCCTTGTGAGAGCGTATCTAAAAGCAGCTTATGGCCAAACTGAGGGAGACAGCAAGCTTCATCCTTTCAAAATTGTTACCCCCCAAGACCCAAGGATCAAAAGACAAATGGTGTTCTGTTTAGGCTTAAAAATAGGGCATGGGATATTAGTGCATGGAGATTTAAAAAAAAAAAAAAATCCCTGTAACAGAAGGACTTTGTATATGCTACTTTTGTATATGTTACTATTGCTTTGAGTAGGGGGGATGTGTAAATTTTCCTAAAGTCTCTTATGCAACACACCTGTTAGTGTTACTATAGGTAATAATGTTACTTTGCAGGCAGGTGCGGTGTGGTTTTTAGGGTTAGTTCCTGCTTCCTCAAATGCAGAAAAAGCACTACAATGTTTGGATTGAACGGTTGTGCGCTCAGAGTGTCTTCCTTGCTATGCTTAAATCTGAATTACTTCCTAAATACATACTGGCATGGTAAAACCAGTACAGTTCTGACATGATGTGTGTGCCTTGTGGTACTTTGTTTATTTAGATCTTGTGAGTAAAACCATATACTTCACTAAAACATATTAAAAATGTTTTCTTCACTTCTTCAAGTGAAGAAAGTGCCTGTTGTTCTAAAAGGAATTAAAATATTGAGCTAAGCACTTCCTCAGTGCTTAATGCTTAATGACAAATTGAAACTGCTCATAATGCAGCACCTGTACATCCCAGTTTTGGCTGGAGTTTATCAGGTGTCCTTTTATTGCTGTTGATTCTGCTATAAATCAAGGGTGGTGTGTTTTTTGTGTTTTTTTTTTTTTCTCCTTTTTTCTGCTAACTTCAGAAGGCAGATTCTTAAACGTCAAAATACCAATATATAGAACGAAAACAGGGATGAAAATCTTTGTACTTCTTAAAATCAGGTTAGGAAATGAGAAAATTACTATTTGTGGAACCTTCCTTATGATTAAATATCAAAATAGACAGTTTCTGAGACACAGTGCTGCTTCAGTAAGAAAAAAATATTTTTGAAGACACCATGTTCACAACATATTTCCTTGAAAACTCTTATGAGAAGAAAAAACAAACAACAACAACAAAAAGCCCCATCAGGAGCCATTTTTGTTATCAGATGTAAATCAGTAAGATGATTTTGAGGTCAGGAAGTCATGCTGTTTCATGCCAGCTAAGAAAGCAGCTCAAGATGCCTTCAAAATACCATTGCATTCCATTTTGGCGTCTAAATATAATTTGCTAGGTATAGCGTGCTTATAAAGATAAGTGTACTCTGTACTTTACAGCTTCTGCACGTATCTTCAGGTTTTTATCTCTGAAAGCTGTGTTAGCCTGTGGCATGTGTGGCAAGCAGCAATGCTTCTACATTCCCCTGAAGTTGCAACCGAGTATAGAGTTCTCCCCCATTTCTTTTCCTGTAGGCATTTAACAGTACATGACAGCACTACTGGTGCCTGCTTAAAGGAAGCTCTACTGGGGCTCATTGATGTAATTTCCATATAAACAGGATTAAGATATTTTTGTGGTCTTTTAATACTGAATGTGCTTTGCAAGTTGTGAGAATTTTTTTATAAAGCAGAACTTAGCAGAAAATTTATTACATGGGACTCAGGATGGTGCTAAATGGAACTCTGCATATATTATGGTTTTGCTTGTTGAACAATTTGTGTCTGATGATGGGAAGGGAAGGAGTTAACAAGTTGTTTGCCATGAAGATTATATCCTTACTAGGTACCTCTTCTGTTGCGCTTGTTTGCAGGATGTTCGATCTGTAGCTTCTCCCTGCTCTGTCCTTGCTTGAGTAAATAGTTTGTTATGGTCAGTAGACTAAAGTGATAGAATGAGAATGCTAAAGGTCATAGTCTGTGATGTGATTTAAGCAGCAGAGTAGAAATCTTTGCTTGTTTCTGACATCTCGAATTTTAATGGTTCTTGGCCCTAAACAAAATTCCAGGATCATTTTTCATTCAATAGAGGTAGTGCAATAATGTTGGCAGAAAAAAAGTTTGGGATAATCAGAAATGAGCTATACAACTTTAATTTTAAATGTTTTTTGTGCACCTCTTGGCTGGGAGGCAGCTTAGGTTACTACAGAAAGAAAGATCTCGAGTCTGGAAGGAATTCCACAGCAAGAAAAGGGCACATCAGTAGATAAGCTCATATCATCGACAAAGTTTATGATAAAGTTCACGTGACCACATATGCATATTAGATGGATGATGATGACTAGAACTGTTCATATCAAGAAATAACTGAGGGCAACTGGAGTGTTCAGGAAGGAAAGTGAAGACAATGGGAGAAAGAAGTGGGGGAAAACCTACTGCAGTTGGAGAGTGTGTGCCGAGTAGCATCCCAGGAAGCTGAAAAGATTATACAATTTTTCCTATACACTGAAGACACATCACTTGAGCTATGATCCTATTAGTGTTTATAAACAAAACATACCTCTAAGCGTCATTTTCCTTTATTAGGAGTGGGGGTGCTGAAGGAATATATAAAACTGGCTTTTCAGGAAATTGAAATAGTATTTTTCTAGATGGTGCTCCTTTAGCTTGCTTTTTGTTTTACGAAAGCCCCGATATGGGACTAGGGAGTACTCTGATACTGGAGAAAGCATATGATCATACTTAATCAGAGACAGGATTTTTTTCCACTCTTGTTTTACATTGTCTGAACTACGTATGAATATGTGAATTACAGGTCTGGTAATTCACATGTAAGAAGGGGGAGTTCCTCAGTGGCAAAAATGGTTGCTTAGGCTTGAACAGCAGGGAGCTGAATCAAAATTGTAACATGCTAATTGGACAAGCTGGAAATTCCTGGGCTTTGTAAGTGGATCATTGGAAAATGCATGGGATGATAATTGAAGGCAAATTAGCAATTTGGACACCAGGCGTTCTGAATTTGATCAACAAAGGAGAGGAGACAAGTATCTTTCTGTTCAGAAAAAAATAGTTGGTAGTGCCAGACTACGAAACTCTAACACAGATGAAGTTTACTTGTGATGCGTCTTAAATTAATCAAGAAAACTTACTGACTGGGTAGAACAGTACCTGGTGTTTGTATTCTAACAATAGTTCTAAAAGATTTTCTTTTGTTAAACCTTTGCAATAGCTGCATCCGTAAATACTATGTTGTTGAGCAACCTGCGTATAAACTGCTTTTGGTTTCAGACTATCTGCTGAAGAAAAGCAAACCAGTGTGCTTTTTCCTCATTATTTAGTTACATGGCTGTATACAAGGGCTGGTACAAAAGAACCTACTGAGTTGAAGATTTTATTTTTTCACAAGATTTCTTTCTTATTCTTGAAATCATGGCACAAATGCTTTTTGCAGAACACTGTAGCAAGCAATAGAACAATGTAGTTTTAAGAGGCTCTTGTGCTCTTACCTTCTGGAAGGTCTGTTGCTTTATTCAAGTGGCTTTTATACATCTTTGCTCAGAATATATATAGCTTTTGATCTTTTTCTTTTTGCAATAAAGTGAATGTTTTCATGAAGAACAGCAAGGGAAAGAGAAAGAACAGGTCATAGACCATGATTTACTTGTTTGTGGGTTTTGATTGTATACTAGATGCTTCGATGTAGTTAGCTGTGGTTTACTTCTAAACATTGGCAATTAATGTCTCCGTTGATATAGCTAAAATGTTGAATTTCTTTCTGATGAAGTCCCCAAATGCTAAGCTTTGACAGTCTAAGTACATTTCCATCTGTATAATTTTGACCACCACTTGGCATGCTTGCGAGGAATATAATAGGAGTTTGAATAATACAAATATTTTGTTTTTATTAAATTGTTTTTATTTGTGCCTTTATTTCCCTTCTGTATAGATCAAAATGAAGTTAGCGATTGTCACATATCTGACGAATCTTATTTGGGGACTTTTGCTTAAATGTCGAGAGGAAAAACTGAGACACATGCTGTTTTATAACAAGCCAGATGATTCCTGTAGCATTGCTTTATGAATGGCAATTGTGAATTAGGGCAAAGCATAAATCTGCTAATGTTCATTTAATCGCAAAAAAACCCGTCTGGACTGTATTCTGTAACGTTCACGTGATGGTGCCCGCTGAATGCAAATGAAACAGAAGGAGGATGATCGTATGTGGAGCTCCTCTGGTTCTGATTAAGCTAAAACCTTATTTGTGACATAGTGGCTGTCCGTCCTCTGACTGGTTCAACGCTCAGACTTCCACTCTTCTGCTATTCTAATATTTATTAATGGCATTCTATTATCAGAAACTTAGTGATTGACCTAGGCTGGTTTCACAGCCTGACTGTATAAATCATATGCAGTTTGATTTCTTTTAAAATATCTTAACATTTTTCTCAGATTACCTATGTTAAGTGGGCACATTGATCAAGGAATGCACGTTAATATAGAATTGGCATTGCCACTGAGTATTCACTGAAATAAATACTTCTGCAGAGCTGGGTCTGTTTCTGAGCCATTTGTTAAGCAAATTGTAAAACTGATGAGCAGGAGCCCATCTGTATGTGATCAGCACAGGCTTATTTCCCTCCCCAGTCTAAATTTTGGTAATTTGAAAATTTATTCATATGTTTAAGAACACCCAAGGCAAGTCAGGTGGCAAGTCTTGAAATGGTTTGAAAGCTGAGAAGCAGAACAGCCGGTTTACTGAAAGCTTTCTTGCTTTTTTCTCTCTTCTCGGTTTTAAATTCAATGTTCTTTGGATAGATTTTTGGTTGTCTCCAGTTACTTTGCAGTGAGGACCTGGGCTTACAGCCCTCTCTCTCTCCCTCACAGGTAGTATAAATATTTTCTGAGTTCTTCCAGTTCATATTTTGGACCTGAAGACCTCTTGGCTAAATCACTCAGCTTCTAGCTTAGGAGTGACTGAAAAAATTGTACAAATTAGACATAGCACTTCATTGCTCATAAGGAATTGCAGACTATAAACCATGCTCTGCAGAATAATCCAATATACTTGCAGCACAGAATAACTTAATCTATTGCAAATGACCCTTTCCATTAAAACCTTGGAATACTACCAACCTCTTAGCAATCCTTTTGTGCTAGAGGTGGCTTGGGGATGAACAACAGAAGAACTGAAGTGTGTCAGGGCCAAACTTGAAGATAACTGAGAGAGTTTGTTCTTTAGATGAGAGCTGGATCTCTCCACTAAACACAAATATTCCAACACTTCTGATAGTACCACATCCCTACCTCTTGAAATCCTCTCATACCTCTTAATAACTGTATAGTGATACTGGCAGAATGTGGTCGTTGTATCTCAGAATACCACTTCCATGTAATTTTATTCAGGTTCATTGTTAATTTTGATCCTTTTCAGACTTCAGTATTCCTTTTCTTGCACTTTTCATCATTTTTCTTTCTTTTCCTTTAAACGTATCCTTGTTTTGCTGCCTATCCTCTCAGAGGAGCGTGGTCTCCAGTTTCTTAAGCCCGGCAACACTCTTGCAGAGTGCTATGTTTTCACGTATGTCACTTTACACACCTTCATGCCATATGTATCCTGTTCATCCCATGAATGCATCTTTCTGACCATTCTTTATCAGGGTTTATTTTTCAGTTTCCTAAAAGCTTTATTAAAAATTGTCTGGTTTTTTTCTTTGTTGTGTTCAAGTTATATTTCACATTAGGCAAGCACTTTTTCTGCCTGGAAACTATCACCAAGGCAAATCTTGTTGGGTTTGGGTACTTTTGAGGCTTGTATTATCTATTACCTTGTTCAGTGGGCATGATAGCTGTACCAATTTGTTTAGAGTAACATGGCAGTTCATAGTTTTGAATTACCTGTTCAATAAGTCATTGTACATTTTTAATAGTAATTTTAATTTTCATAATCATGTCTAAAAATGAAACTCCAAGCAACTTAATCCTCCTTCACTTTTAGCAATGCTTAAACCTATTATGAGATGCAGCTTATATTTCCATGGATAATAAATAATAATTGGAGGAAAAATAAAGTTGGTATTTTAGTATTTTAACAACAACATTTCAAAACTAAATGAAGGCACATTAGCTTTCTTCAGATGAAAAGATTAACATGAATTCTTACTGATTTTTTTTTTGTTATGTTTTGACTTTCTAGCACATTAGAATGACGTTTTCTACCTGTTTTGCATTGGTTTTGCCCAAGATGATATAATTTTGCTGTAATTCTGTCATGAGATAATACGGAGATGCTGAGAGAGATGTAGAGCTCGGAGGTAATTACTTCTGAGGCTCAGCATGCATTGGGGTTCTAATTGACTCTTATGTTTGTAACATGCTGAAAACTTGGTACGCTGAAATAGGTATTCCTTCTAATTTCTGCTTGATTTCCAGCAGGTATTTGGCTCATAGAGATGGAGATACAAATAGGGGAGAGGAAAAAGGCAAGGGGAAGAGATGGCACAGTGTGAATTGGATTTTTCACCTGCTCTAAAAACTTCTTAGTAGGAGGGGAAGAAAAGACTAAGATAAGGCACTGACAGAGCAAAGTAACCCAGCTGTATAGACTGCTAACATTTATTCATAAAATAAAATAAAATAAAGACACTCTGACCTATTCTTCAACTGTTAATTTAGCCCATTGTTACTGGAGTACCTAAGGATTTGGCTGAGCTTTGTTAGAGCATCCATCTGAAGGTGCAAATTTATCGTATTGTCTTTAGCAAGATTATTTATTGTAGGCTATTAGGGAGAACTTTCTTTCGATTCCTCTGATTTTCTAGCATATGACTACTTAGTATTGGAACTAGTTATATATAAACTGAACTAGCAATAGAGTACAGGAGATACTAGCTATACAAATTAGAGAGAAGTTAAAGGGAAAAGAAGCCCCTCAATAAGAACATAAAGAGATCTTTCCATGTGAACGTCCATACTGTTAGGGAGTTTGAGGATGCAAATATTTTAACTCTCGCTGAGTTTTCAGCTGGCTAGTTCTCTATGTGTGCATTCATGACAGGAGATCGAACTTTGACCTTTATGTTTGGAAGTCTGCACAGATCTAATTGTACAAGGCAGAACAGTACAGCATAATTTTACTAATCAAAATATCATCCCCCTCCCCTTTGAATATATTGTTGTCCTAAAAAAATTCTGATTGTCTTGCACTTAAAACACGATGCTACCTTTTGTATATCCTTTGAAGATTGGCTATTTCTGAAAATAGCCAATGAAAACTTTGAAATTTAACCCTGCATTATGATCTGTCTCTGTGGACTTACAGGCTCATACAGGTCAATATGCAGAACTGGAGAAAGTTTGAAGTTTTTTAATTCTTTTTTTTCACTTTTCATCTAGCCCAAAGTTTAAGTACGTCTGTCTCAAACTTTTTCCAACTAGCTTTCCTTTCAGCTAAGTTCAAATATTGATCTCTCTTTAGCAAAGAATTTCAGAAAAA
The DNA here is from genome assembly GCF_018139145.2 of Gymnogyps californianus. Lineage (NCBI taxonomy): Eukaryota > Metazoa > Chordata > Aves > Accipitriformes > Cathartidae > Gymnogyps > Gymnogyps californianus. The sequence continues at coordinate 5,997,828 of NC_059475.1, forward strand.
GGCATGAAATAATCCCCAGATAGCTGTAGGGATTTATAATGGAAATGTCATGTCAAATAACAGAATTGACCACAAATGTTCTACTGTAGAACAAGGAATGGTGTGCTAAGGTGTATGCAAGTATTTAAATATCAAACTTCAATTTAAAGGGCATATTTAAACCCCAGAAGACTTCTTTAAGTATCATCAACCCTTATGTAATAAGTGCTTCCAAAAATGGGAATGTGCTGAAATGGTCAGTTTTGCATAGTTTGCATATTATTCATTAGTCATAGTTAATGTGCTTAAGGCATGTTGGCATGTTCACTTATTAGCTTGAATTGCTTGATCTGGTTCAAGGGCCTTTAAGCAAATAAAACCTTTTATCTTGTAACAGAAATACTCATCTTCTAATACATAAAGAATTTACCAGTCTATGAAATATGTTCACCTTTGTGATTCGAATGGTATCCAACCAGATTTGCATAGGCTTATATTTTAAAGTATCTTTATAGTTAACTTTCAATAAGTGTTCCTGACCATTGAAATCAGACATCTTGCCGCAGCACTGGCATCCTTTATATGCAATATATCATTGTGGATCATAAAAACATATTTAATTTTTTTACGGTGCTTTTAAGTTGCTGAGTTCTCAAATAATTTTTCAAATAATAAAAAATCAGCATATGTAATCTAAGCTCCTTGTAGCTGCAAATAATTTTTGCAACCTAATAATGTGTGCTCTGTGTTTTCATCAGGTGTGACTGTCTGAGGAATCTAGCCTGCTAACTCTCAGTGTATTGATAAACTGCACTGTTGTACTGAAGGAATTTTCTTTGATTTGAGTGCTGCTCTAATAAATGATCGTTCTTTGTTTTAACTCCTTTTTGCTTTAACTAAAAAACAACATGCACCGCCTCCCCCCCAATCCTAACAGCATAAACATTCAAACTTAGTAATTGTGTTCAGTAGTAAAAGACTGAGCTGGTTATAAAAGCAGAATGCAGAATATAAAAATTTTAATTTTAAAGGCCATGATTCCACCTTGTCCTGTAACAGTGAAGCTGTTTTGAATTCCTGCCTTTCTAGCCTGTGTTTTGTCCTCTCAGCTATCGTGATACAACTCTTTGTGGGCTCGGCCATATTCACCAGGATGAACTTGATTCTCCATGATTTCTCTGAATTAGTTTAGCTGAACTGACATAACTAATTTCTTGAATTGCTCTGTAGCCGTAACGTACAGATCAAGGCAAGAAAGAGAGATTTCTCCAGCTTTGCTGTCACAGAAATCATGTCATGGGTCTGCTGGAGTCTGTACCTCTTAGTAATTTACAGACTATTTCCACATCATCGTTAGACTTGGGAGTGAATCTGTATCCATGCCCAGTTCCAAAACAAATTGGATAAATTTGACATTTTCTCATTGTCAAGAGATTACACTAATTTCATACAAATGGAGTCTCTTTGGTTACTGTGCAAAGGGAAATGTTTTTGTCCCCAGATGACAACTGGGTTAACAGATGCAATTTAAATGTCATTTGCAGCCACTAATGAGATCATTTAAATTGCACTTGTGTATGTAAGTTGCTGCTGTGTCTATGGGGAAAGTGGGGAGATCATGGGCAAAGCTGACTAAAAGGCATTTTTTTTCCTTTAGAAACTTTAACTTTTCAATATCTCTTCACAAGTCAGAATAAGAAGCTACCGTCTTATAGCTAAATGATCAGAACTTCAAAATATCACAGAAAAAAACAATTTACAGGGGAAGAAGGAAGAGTTGGAAGTGTCAAGCTGTTGTGAGAAATGCTGTAGCTGCAGAACAGCCTTTTCTAAGAGATAAGAACAGCTGTGGAGTGAAGTCTGCCAGGGTGGAATGGAGCCACAAAATGCCAGAAATAGACTTTCATGAAACATCACGTGAATTTGATGCAACCTTTACGTGACATAGCCTGTATTTCATTGGAGAGGACACTCATTTCCCCCTCCCCAGTCTCAAAAACTGGTATATTTTCCTGAGTCTATTTTGCTTGGTGTTTTGTTTTTTTGAATGTGGGGTGTTGTTGTTTTGTTGTTTTTGGGGGTTTTTTTGTGTGGTTTTTTAAATTTTTTTTTTATATCTGCTGGGAAAGCCATTAAAGACCATTTCCACTGAACTTACATTTGGTTGCAGACTCCATGAGCTACATAAGAGGTGTTATATGATGCTTCCAAAGGTTTGATGTCAAACACCGAAACAATGAACGCCTTAGCTCTTTACAGATTTAGTATGAAGGAAATTTTCTTTATGAATAGAAGTGAGTATCCTCATTCACTCTTCTAAGAGAAAAAACGTGCAGCAGGGTTTGCTGCTGTTATTGTTGAATGTTCAGACAAGGGCCTAACGTTTTTTTCTGCTGTGTTCACCTTCTCAGAGCTGTTCTGTGAAATGGGGCTTTTTGTTCTGCAGAGAAGCAGAAGCGTTTCTACTCCTTTCCCCACTCTTGAGCCCTTTTATTGCTGGAGTGGAGAGGGGATATAGCACACTCAATAAGTATCAACTGATGCTCTGAAAGCATACTTCAGTAACTGCAGGGATTTTTTTTTATAAGAGTAGGAAACACTAAAAATAATTTCTTAATATTTAGATTTACAGTATTTAATTATACCACAAATCCACCAGAAAATGTTGTGGCTAATTTGCAATTAAACCTAAGTTTATGTTATTAAAGCGTGCTTGTTTTTCTTTCCACAAAACCTTTGAGTGATACAACCAGCTTGGTTGAGGATTTATGTGAAAAAATAGAAATGTGTGTACAAAGTACAGATGATGCCCAAATGCGTATGCTTACTACAGCCCATTCTTCTAAAGCAGAATGGTTGTTTCTCTATACATAAAGAATTAAGTAGTATGAAAGCAGCCAGCTGTTGTAAACTCACTTAAGAATTGTTGTTAGGCTATAGGAAACTGGGTGAGTATTTGGTTAGATCAATATTTGCACCGTGCTGATAACACTAGTGGTTGTTGAAGTCAGCAGCTGTTTGTCAAGTATGGTGGGGTTCTTTGTTTCTTCAAAACAGAAGGTTAAACTAAGTTAACACTTCTACTGGATGGACTAGTTTACTCGATCTGTCTTCAGAGGAAAGTATGAGGTGTGTGTAATCTTGCCCAACCTATCTTTATTTTGAAGCTATAGACCTGCAATATGTTGTTTTAAAGTCAATTCAGAAGCAATTCTAGAGTATGGTAGTCTGCTTTTTGAGCATGCTTTATATTGACAGCAAATGTCACTAGTTGTCTTAAAGTGTTTTTTAAATGATAGCCTAAATGCCTTTACCTTAATTTCAAGGTTTGACTGCATTGTAAATCTGAAAGTGTTCTGGTTGGTTTATCTATTGGATACTTCTTCAGTAATAAACAGAGAGGCAGTTTTGCAGAAAGACGGGAGGCTGAGGGGATTAGGAAGACGAACGGGAAAACAGGAGTATTTGAATTGTGGCACTTGGCCCTTTTTTTAATTTGTCAGAGCCCATATTTTAAGTTCAAAAATAAGTTGCAAAACACATCTTCCTCCTTTTCCCCTTTTCAGTGCTGGCTGAGGCTCACCTGAGCTTCCCTTATGACTCCCATCAAATACACATTTGATATCTGGCTTATCTCACAGTTGTGAGGATAACACTTCTTATGACCCTTTTCCTTTTCGTATTAATAGGAAACTTTATAGCTCCCATGACATTGTTGCTAAGCTAGAAATAAACACTTGAATTGCAAGTGGTATGAGAATTCTTTTCAGTTTAAGGACAAAAGTGGTTCTGTTTCAGGCATGGTGTTAATATTTTGGTGTTCTTCCCTTCTACTTATAACAGAAAGCACAGAAGTGCAGCATCTATATCTCTGCTTTGCTTTTGCTTTAGAAGTTTTCTTACTTGGTGGAACAGTTTATAGGTAAGGAGGGAAGCAAGGGGTAGCAGAAGACATTTCACTGGTTTCTCTTTTCCTCAGGTTCTGTTTTCAGTTAAAAAGCAAAATATATGCCTTTCAGTGATGCAAAAAGAATTAATTGTAGACATCCTATTTCAACTGTTAAGCACTCTGAGACATGATGATGATTCCTGTCTTAAATCTCAATTACCCAGGTAGAGAGAGCAAAACCTTGTGCTGCAGCTGCCGATGCATGGCTGAGACTGTGTAAGTAGAGCTGCAAGTTCTGAGTCCCTGATATTAGAGCTGACTAGGAACTTTTTTCCTAAGCTCTTGCACAGTTTATACATGTATTAGGGACTGATGTGGAATGCTAAAAAGCAGCTAAAGATTGAGAAACTGCCAGGGAACTTTAACTTCCTGAAAAGAGGTTCCCATCTGTGGATTTTCCAGCAGTGGAGATTTAGGTTTCCTTTGCAGGAATCATACAAATCTCTGGTCAAGGATCTAGTCAAGGGTGTTCCCCAAATGGACTTGAAATATTATTAGTTCAGCTAGGTTGGAGTTTCACATCCGTCCTGTACTTTATAGATGTCTGAGCATCAATGACACTCACTTCTCAAAGGAGTGAAGTTCTGGAAGAATGAAGAAAAAACTTCTTCCATAGTCACAAATAAGTAGAATAGTATTATGGAGGCTGTACAAACTCAAAAATAAACTTGACTTCCCCTTATGTGATTTCATTACAGTTTGCCATTGTAGCATAAACATATCTTTGTTTGAGAATCAGTTGAATGTAAAGTACCATTTGAACATTTAAAAAGTGAAATTTCACTGTTTGAACAGTGCAAGATACAAGGTGTTGTGTATATTGACTTCTAGAGTCTATTTGTACTATGATTTGTCAAGCTAATAGTTAGGCATCGGCTTGATTACTCAGAACACCTATCCATGTCGTACCAAAATATATTATGTAAAATTTCAACACAGCAAGGAAAGATGTGTACTGTCTGCAATTTCTTACCAAGAGTAATTTGCAAGCAAATGTGGAAACACTGAACTATATTGTGGGTTTTTATGAACAGTTTTTCAATTTTTTATGTATTTAATGGTAGTACTGTGCCAAAAGCTGCTTTCACTGAATATCAAATTTAGTCTTCCTATATCTAGAAATACGAATATGCAGTTAGAAGCTTAGTTCTACACACCTGCTTAAGTCACCTTATATTTACTCATAAATTTTGTAGCTTTTTAATCTCTTTCTTTTTGCCAATGAAGCTGGGATTGTTCTAGGGTATCTACTCGGTTTTAAAACTGGAGCGTTGGCTCTTGGATTTCAACATGTATGACAAAACTGATGCTTTCCCCACTCTTGCCTAGGTGTGGGCAAGCTTGACTTTTTAAGATCTGGTTAAATCCAAGATGAAGTTTCAGCTGCAGCATAAAGGTTTTTTTGCTTTCTCTTTCTTTCTGAGTCCCAAATGATGAACACAAAAGACTTCCCAAAGAAGTCCACATTCTAACACTGGCCTTAAGATAGAAAGCTGCTAAACGGCTACAGAGCTGTCAAGTATCTACAGTAAGAAGTGATATAACTGAATAAACTTACATCCAGGGAAGACTCCCGGAATCCTACTGCTAATGTATGCACACAGAGCATCATAGCTCTGTTAAACAAACAAAAAGTAACCCGACACACACACTTTTCTGACAAAGCTGTGGGACTCTAGCTGAACAAACACTAAGATAGAGGATCCACCTGTAAGAACTTTTGAGTCTTTGTTAGGAGTAAGACTAAGGTAAAATAAAGTGCCAAAGTTAATTACCTGCCCAAACTATTCATGCACTGAGGAGATTCACACAAAGTTAATTAGCTTTTTTTACAGGTGTTCATTGTTTTAGGAGGAGTATAAATATCTGTATTGAATAGTCTTGAGAACTGGTGGATTAGAATGCTGTTTAATTCAATAAAACTTCAGCTATTTGCTGCATCTTTAAACATAATAAGCTTTTTTGTTTGACCCTAATACCTGTTTAGAAAAAAAGAAAATTTTACTTGTGCTACGGATTAGATGAAGTGCTAGAAAAAGAAAGTAAGGTTCTTGTATGCATACTTTGAACCAGAGCTACAAGATGAACAAAGGAAACTCATGGATGGAAAAAGCTGTTCAGCAAAACTAAGCAATTGACAGAAGTTATTAGCCAATGTCTGGCCTCAGTTTCAAAAAGAAAGTTTAAAGGAACATACCTGAGGTTACATAATTGCTACAGTACGCTATGGTACAGTCAAGAGGAAGAGTATGTTCTATGAATATGCAGTAGACTCCAAGGTGCTTTACATAATATTTTTTTTGATCACCAGCAATTAAGCTGAATAGTTCTAGTGACTGTTAATGTGCCTGTAGTTCTATAACATGTATTTATAATACAAAAATCTGGACGTGTCTGAAAGAGCACTTCTTCCACGACTGAGTTGACAGAATATTGTACCTCTTGTATAAACTGCAAAAATGCCTAATTCACCACCCCCTCCCCACCTTAAAGGTCTATAATTAGTATGAACTTTGAATGAGTGATTCTTGATCACTTCACAGGTAAGGAAAAAATTCCTGGTTTCCAGGCATCACAGTACCTGTAGTTTTTATGACTCTGGGATATTGTAGAGTATACTTAATCTAGTTGCTACTTGTAATTGAGGTATTTGGTGAGAAGCATAACGTATACCTACTGAATCAAAAATATTATCTATATTTACTGCATAGTAATATAGAACATGTTAATACTTAGATGTGTTTTAGAGTGGAGTCTATTGTATAAAAATAAATAAAAAAAGAGGCAATTTCTGTCCAAAACAATTCACAAACTAAATCTATCTGTTCCCTTACAGGGAAAGGAGAGGACAGAACAGGTATCTCAGGCTCAGAGAATGAAATCAATTTGCTGAAGGTAAAAGTCTGCAGTCAGGGCAGGAATGGAACCTTAATCTGAGTTTATCGCTTTACTATCAGAGCACCTGCTCTCTCAATCCCAGATAGCTGTTTTCTTGCATTATTTCTCAGATTACTTCTTGGATTTCCTTGAAAATTTTCACTATTTGTTGCTTTGAAAAGACTTCAAGAAACTTTGTGGAAGGCAAACTTTAATTACTGTTCAATTAAGTGTGGCAATGACCCTTGAAAACTTGAACAAGCTGTATCTAAATGTGCGTGGCAAGTACAGTCCCATTTTTAGTGACTTGTACAAGGTCGAGAAGTCAGAATAGATGACCTCTACAGATCTGTTGTAAGCTAAATTGTTCTTTGAGACTCTTTTGGCAAATATTGAAAGTATTACTTGAAAAACTTGAGTAATCATGGCAGTTAGTAACTTTTTCTTTGATATTTAAATGAGATACAAATGCCTGTATCTGTCTTCGGGAGAAAATCCTGCAATGTGGCAGTGCACATGCATTGTACTATATGAAGTTTGCATAATTGCTTGGCTAATTTACTCATTTTCTAATCTAATTTGGACTAGATTGCTTTGTGGTCTATTAATCTTTCTAAATCTGTTTTAAAAGACCTGAAGATACAACCATACTGGGGCAGTTTCAGAAAACAACTAACTTTGCTTGCAGGCAGATACATAGTTTGGGGAAAAATCTGAAGACCAGTGAGAGCTAGGTGGGAGAGCGCTACCCTTCCCTGTGGAAATTATTTTGGTACCTAGCTCAGAAGCAAGAGTGAACCAGTTGGGACTGTGCATCGGGAGAGTGGGAGGAGCAGAGCATCCTTAGGTTTGAGGATATGACAGATACAGTTTTTAAATCTTAAAGGTTCATTTAAGATACCTTTTTTTTTTTTGTAAGTCTTGTCAAGCAGTGTTTGCAGTGTATCTGACAAACGAATAGTGAGTTCTCACTGAAACTAATGGGTGAAACTTTTGTGCTCATTCTGTAAATTCAGTTTGTGACGAAGACCATTCTAAGCCAGATTTGGGCCTGTGACACCGAGTGCTGTGTATCCTAACAGTTCTGCCTTTTGATGACATAATACTACTTAGCACTATTTGGAAGTTGCTCTGTGAGAACCTGACATGAGTAGAGGTTGTTACGTATTTCTTCAGCTTCTAGGAGTTTAGCTGACATGGAAGGACATGTAAATACCTGTTAAAATACTCTTGCAGTGTCCTTGCTTAGTTTGTGAAACGCTTCATGATCTTCTGGTAAAAAGTTTAGCTCTTTGCGGCTGGTTTTTCTGTATGTTGCCAGTTCAGTAGGAAATAACTTCTGTGGCTGAACAGCAATGCAGATTTCCTTGATAGTCGATGAGCTAATTAAATTGGCTACTTCCATATTGACTCACTTTTGACATATAATGTAAAGAAAGAATGATGGTGCAGGATCTACTCAGAAATCCATAAAATTGGTGGGAGTTATTGTCGTGACCAAGCCTCTCCATCAGAAAAAAAAGGGCCTGCTCTGACCATCCTTATATATTACAGCATCACTTCATTTGCATTAGGAAAGCGTTTCTGGTTTCTGGCTTTCCTCAGCACTCGTTTTTTTTCTCAACCCATTCGTTACTCAGCATGCTGCACTTCTCCACTGGCGATTAGAGCTGCAACAAGAGAGGAAGAGACTACTTTGTAGGAGCTCTGACCTATGAACATGGGATATATTTTTCTGTATTCCATGTTAAAAAATTTTTGGTGTGGCAATAGAAAGCCATAATAAGTAAGTGGTATGATTAGTACCTGGTCCTCCTCCTAATCAGTTACACAGTTAGTTCCCATTTTCCACTCTGAAAGTCTGACAAGTGGTTTTCCAGGCAAATTTCTGATTATGCAACTTGTAAATAAATCAAGATGTCTGAGATTTGTGGAAGCTTGATGGAGAGTCTGGACTTAAAAAAAACCAAAAAACAAAACCAAAAAAACCCCAAGACAAAACGAACAAAAAAACCATAGCTGTGACAGGATATTTTGAGTTGGTTTCATTCTAATGCTTGAATTTTGAGTGAATTGGGATGAAATTAAAGGTAGCAAGGGGTATGCAGTGAAATCCTTTAAATAAGGGAATCTTTTATTTAGCATAGCTGGCTAGTGTGCTGTCAAATTCACATAGACCTAGAGATAGTGAGCTGTATTTCAGCTTTGACCCTCAACTTCACCTTCACTGTGTGAGGGGTTCTTTTAGGCTGGCAAAGCTATCCGGAGCTCTGTGACGGAGATGGAAAAATGGGCGGGGAGCAAATAGCAGGCTTCTCTCAGAAGTTGTGATTCAGGGGGAGGTATATGAACCAAGACGCCTCTGGCACAGTTGCATTTCCTTTTGTAGCAACGCTTTTACTGTGTACAAAAAGAACTGCTTAGATTTTTTTTTTTTTTTTTTTTTATTCAGCAGGTTTTTTCTGAGCTCTTGTGAAAGGTTCCTGGACTCCCTCGCATACTTCCTGCGTAACCATATTGAAGGTTTTCCAGTTGGATAGAACTTAATGAAGTGCCAAGAGTGGATAGCAACAGGGAAGAGGGCGTTTGGATTAGTACATGCTGTGTAACAGGAAATAATGGAAAACAAAGGAATGGGGGTTTTTTGACCGGAAGAAAACCATTTATTTTTTATGTTACAGAGCCCTCCTGAGAAATAGGGGATCCATTTGGGGAATTATAAGTAAGACTAAACAGCCAATAGAAGGTATTATTTAAAGAGGAGTTGGAAATGAGCATCACTTAAGTACTTTCTCTGGTTAATTCTTGGATTCATTTTTTAATTGGATTTTATTTTGACATTTATAAGTAAATTGAACTGTTGGTTTCTAAATTTAGGAAAAATACTGTTAGCTTACTATGGTTCTCAGTCTCAGCAGTGCCCCATATTTAACCAAAGTGTACATTTTGATCTCATATCTGATTAATATATTTCAGATATCTGAATAAATTTAGCAAGATGGTAATTAACGTGATTAATGTACAAGGATGAATTCTGTAACATGTCAGATGCAGATATGGTTTATCAGATATGCAAACATACAGCATATGTGTAACTACTTTACGAGACACGCTCAAAATAGATTCCTCATAAAAAGTAACATTTTTTAGTTGAAGAAATGTACTGTGTCAAGCCACACAAGTTTAGTGGCATTTCAGAGGTTTTAGTGAAGTTGAGGATGTGGAGAAATATAAGCATGCATCTCCTGGCTCTGAATCCTGAGCTTTCATGACTGTCAAGCCCTGCTTCAATATGAATCAAGGTATGCATCTTTAGCAGGCGAGTAAAACCTGATCCTTAATTCTCTGCAGGCTTTTGTGAACCAAAACCGTATTTGCTATTGTTTTCTTGGTTTTTCAAATTCCAGGTCCTTCCTATTAACAGTTCTTTTCCTTAGCTAAAGATCTTCAAGCTAGTGAGAAGAATCCAGTAAACTGAAATGTAGTTGGAAAAACAGAACAAAACAAAAACCAGGAGCTTTTTAACCTGGATTTTTTTATCAGCTGTCTTCATCATAGCTTCATATTTTCTGTAGAAATTATGTTTATTGTGCTCCTGGCAAGCACAATAAATATTTAGATCTATGTATTTTGTTACATTATGCATACTCTAGTATCATCATATTTGCAAAAATAACTTAATATACATAAAGAATACATATTATCCTAAAGTATGTACTGCATTATAAAAAGGAAGAAATGAAAAATTCCCAGTTAAGCATTTTTGCAGTTGTTCAGTCATTGTCTCTGTAGTAACTGAACATATGTTGCTGGAATAGCTGATTCTTGTCAGGGCAGCTGTGTGAGAGACAAAGGAAAAGAAATGCAGTTTTATCTTTTGAGGGAGTAGAGGGGTAGCTATTTTATTTCAACTTAAAACTAGTCTTGCTGCCATTATGCGAATACGCAGGGCAATGCTAAATTACAGCTCTATTCTGTTTCTCCGAAATATTGTTGATGTTACTTAAGTCATTAATAAATATACGCAGACAAGGTTGTGTAAAATACAAGTGCTGATTCTTAAGGTCTTGATGTAGGTTTTTATGTCTAATTGTATGAGATGTGAAAATGGCTAATCCTGCTTGTGCTAGTTATCTGAGATTGTATTCAGGTCAGTTGCTGCCTCTTATACAGTACTGAACTCGAAGCACATGTGCAGCAGATCAAAAGGTGGAGATTCTAGCAGAAAGCTTTTGTAGCTGTCCCAGAAACTACTTCACACAGTGGGTAGCTCTTATTCAGGTGGATTGTATAAATGTATATCTACATAAATAGTGAAGTTTAATGTAGTTGCTACTACCTGGTTGTGTGGCTGTTGGGGTCTTTTTTCTGTGAAAACACAAAGCACACTAAGCTTCTAAACAAGCGTAAAACTGATGTTCTTGCCCCTATGGCTTGGCCAAGTGTTCCTTTTTTTGGCTAATCAGTACTTTTCTCTTGATGACCACAACTATGAAAGCTATGGAGTTGGTCACTGCTCACAAGTTGCATCATCTGTGTATGGGGTTTATTTTTTTTTAAACACAGGTAAGGGTGGTGGTGGTGATAACCCCTTTAAGAAAAAGGGCGGGCGGGAAGCCTGATCCTACATATCCTTGTGGGCCCTCAATTCTGCTGGATTGCAGTTGAAACCAGCGGTTCTGTAACAATTTTCAGGCCTTTCTGTCTTTTGACAGTTGATATTGGAAAAATTCTGATGCTTAGAATCTCTTCAGTGTATAGATAATCAGTGATTTGTATGCAAGACAAGTCCTGAATATAACAGGGCCTAAATAAAAAATAATAAAAAAAACTCGACAGTGGAACTAGTATGTGCAATCAGCACTGAGAGAAGTATGTCTCAGTAAAATGGGACTATAAGGGCAGATTTATCTATGAATTGCATTGTGTAGGAGATTAAATATGACATAAAGATACATTGATATGGAAAGAAGGAATAACTGTAGAAGAAAATCATCTTGCAGAGTCATATTTTTATGACAGAAATGCATCCAAATAATACAAAACATAAACATTTACCAATGAATGAGAGAAGAGCTATATATTGTAAAGGTAGGTGACTGATTGTTGCTGTAGACCTGTACAGCTCAGGATCAGTCTGGCTGTGGTAGCTGTCTATTTTTTTTTTCCCCCTGTTTTTTAGCATGTTTGAGTCAAACATCATCTTATCACAACCCATGTGGCAAAAGAAAATTACTTGTGTTTATTTGTGAAAAGCTAAACAAAAGAGCTGAAAATGCAATATTTTAAACTGTATTGGCAGTGGCAGGCTTTGATTTCATTATATGCACTTCATTGCTTGTGTTTGGAGGATATTTAAGATGGCTAGATGGTTTTATGGATCTTCTTGGACCTTCTGACAGCTATACAGTTGCCAGCAACTGTGAGGGATTCAATGCAGTTGTAAGAGACCATTCTAGTTTTATGCTTCTGTTCTCTTGTAGGTAATTACCAACTTACAAACGGTGCTAATAGCTGTCAAGAAAAATAGTAGGCTTAATTATCAACTCCACAACTGATATTTATGTGGAAGGCTAATTCTGCTCTCGCTTACACTGTTTCTGCATTAGGACATATTTTGAATAACACCGTAGACCCAATTCTCAGTTTGTCTTAGAATTTCAACTTACATATAGAACTTGAATGTTTCTTCTTTTTGACCACAGTTTAAGGCACTAAAATAATCTGGAGCATGCTGTGTCGGGATAAAACAGAATTATTCAATGTAAAAGCACCCTTGACCAGAATTTCAGTTATGATTAAAACATATTTCGCCCTTTACTCTTGGTCAGTGTATTGGCATGCTCTGAGGTTTCCAGTTGAGCTGAGCAAGTAATAAATCATATATGTGTGTGTGCATGTATAAAAAAACAACCTCAAAAGAATCAAATGGATGGTATAAAAGAGCAACTAAAGAGGACTTAAAAATATTGCAGAGTCAGAAGACTCAAAGGCAGAATAAAAATACAGAAAGCAAAGGTGAAAGATGAAAGGAAGGTTGCAGAAAAGGTTATAGTAAATAATAAGAAATTTATAAGCAACAAAAGGTCAGTGAAGGAGACAGCCAGGCTTCTGTTCAATAACAGTAGTAATTTATTGACAAAAGAAAGTAGAGTGCTAAGAAATTAAATTAATTCTGTTTCAGCGCTTGCAAAGGAGAATCAGAGCGAGATGCCAGAACCAGTCATAAATTCCCCCAGAGCAAAGAGTAGTAGTGAATAAAGTAAGGGTTGTGCCAAAAGAAGTGTTCTAGAAATTAGAGGGTCTGAACCTGAGAGCTAACTAGATTGCACAGCTCAAGCTTGTGAGTCTACCTCAGACCTGTGCTTAGCACAGCTAAGGGAACCTTTGTCCGTTTCTTGATTATTTTTATTTATTTTTCTCTCCCTTGGAGGCAGCATCACTCTGGTAATGGAGAGGAGGTTCTGCAGGGTCCTCTCTGTCTCTTTGAGTAGAGTAGCAGGAAGGAACGCTTTTATCTTCCCCTGTTTTCAGTCAAAAGCTGATTTATTTTTTTCTTTCTTTCCTTCCCTAAATCACTAGTTATTAGTGACTGGAAGACAGTATAAGCCAAGTACTGTCGCAAAGACTAAGGATAGTTGTAGGGACGGTGATGGAAAAGTGAATATATGGAGAAAATCTTGGCAAATGGGAAACTGAGGAAAAGCCAGCATTAGGGAAGGCTTTTTTTAGAGAGAAAATTGTACAAAATTTGGGGGATATGCTAGAACCTTCTGGGGTGAGGATGTTGAAGTACAAGCATGGGCATCATCTGTATCCTTAGCGTCTTGGCTGGGCTTAGCTGTGATAGGAGAATATCAAATGGACAGTGGAAGTCCATCTTGCAGAAAAAGGAAGCTAATGGTGAGTAGAGCCCTGGATTTGATGACAGAATGTGCAAGTCACCCTCGTTTAAGCTATTATGCTAATCAATGACTTTACATACTGGATTTGGAGATCTTCACAGCTGAAGGAAGGATACTTTTAGTCCATGTAGTCATTTATTTTGAGACAGAATATCTGTAGTTATAATCTCAACACTACTGAATAGAAAGACTCCAATATGAGGGTATTTCATATATAAAGATTATCATGTTTTTTTTCTAGTACAGTAGTTGTGACATATGTTATTGCTGTAGGCCTGCCATACTTGGTGTGTGCTTTGGACTTTGTGATCTTGATGGCAGTGTTGTGGTTTAATCCCAGCCGGCAACTAAGCGCCACACAGCCGCTCGCTCACTCCCCCCAGTGGGATGGGGGAGAGAATCAGAAGAGTAAAAGTGAGAAAAGTCGTGGGTTGAGATAAAGACAGTTTAATTGGTAAAGCAAAAGCTGCGCACTCAAGCAAAGCAAAACAGGAATTCATTCACCACTTCCCATCGGCAGGCAGGTGTTCAGCCATCTCCAGGAAAGCAGGGCTCCATCACGCGTAATGGTTATTTGGGAAGACCAACACCACCACTCTGAACATCCCCCCCTTCCTTCTTCTTCCCCCAGCTTTATATGCTGAGCATGACGTCCTATGGTCTGGAATATCCCTTTGGTCAGTTGGGGTCAGCTGTCCCGGCTGTGTCCCCTCCCAACTCCTTGTGCACCCCCAGCCTCCTCGCTGGTGGGGTGGGGTGAGGAGCAGAAAAGGCCTTGACTCTGGGTAAGCCCTGCTCAGCAATAACAAAAACATCCCTGTGTTATCAACACTGTTTCCAGCACAAATCCAAACCATAGCCCCATACCAGCTACTATGAAGAAAATTAACTCTATCCCAGCCAAAACCAGTACAGGCAGTTAAAGAACAGAGTAATCTCTCTAGGGAAGTAAAGGAAATGTGACTCTGTCTGAGAAATAGGGTAGTAGAAGATGAATAACTGAATGAGGAGCGTGAGTGTGTGTTGAACACAGAACACAGAACAAGAAAGCTGGAGTAAAAATGAAGTAGAACTTCAGAGAGGTAGAAAACATGTTGACAAGTTAGGGGAAGGTAAAAGTTTTCCAGGATAAATGGCTTCCGTAAGAGGGAGGAAACAGTAGGAACAGATGAAATGCGTGGGATGTTTTAGGAACATGTTACAGGCTGCCTGCTGCAAATTCAGAGATAGGCTCTTCACTACTATTAGTTTTTACCCTTCTTGTTGATGAAGAACTAAAACAGAACTGCTCAGGCTTAGGAGAGATTCTGGTGATCTGAAGCTCTTCATCAATAGCCTTCCAAGTCTTCTGCTTTCCACGACTGGCTGTGGAGAAGTGCAATGAAGCTTTCAGCATGAGCTTCAAAAGTGGTGCACTACCAACTGTGGTGGAAAGGACTTATCAAAGGACTAAATGCACTCACCTGCACTATGTTTATGAATGAAACCATCCTGAATCACCTCGTATTCTCTTCTGAGAATCTGAAAAGCAGATTTTCTAAGTTGTCTGTGCAAACAAAATGTTAAATACTTTAATTTTAAATTGTTTCCCACATAAGTGGCAATATACAAAGTTATTAATAAAACTTGTGATCAAATGTGATAGCTTTGAAAAACCGTGCATAATTTTGTCTCTGGAGCAGACACAGCTTCATCTAAATAAGTTTATCCATGCTTTGATAAGACATTTAGAGGGGAAAACATTATCCAAATTATTTGGCGTTTGCCTGCACTCAGGAGCTTCCAAAACTTCTTTTCTGAAATTTCAGGTTACAATTTGCTATATACGGAATTAAAAAAGATCTCCATACATCTTTCAGACAGTCTGGAATTATTGGATGGATCCTGATGTCTGATAGCTCTCTTCAGTTAGGAAACTCACAAAGGAAACATATTTGGCGTCTTGGGTGTGTGAGTGTGTGTGTGGGAGGGGAAAGGGGGTGTCACTTTCTTTTTTAGCAAGAGACCTCTGAATTCATTGCAACCCTGGAAATGTAAGCTATGGCCAGATAAAACCTTTTCCCACAGAATATTAATTAAAACATATAAAGATGAGTGGACCTTCATTATAAGTTTTTTGATAGTGGAGACAGACAAAACAGTCTCGTGGTATTGTTAAGCACTTCAAACTGTATCACTAGACAGTCTTGTGTAGTGTGCATCATTAGCGCGTGCATCAACGTCATCAGCAAATTGAACAAGTTGTGTGTCTTTACCCCTGTTAGGATCCCAAGGTGTGAATATTTTATATATATAAAAAAATAAAATGTGTGTACATACGTATGTCAAAACTCTCATTTTTAGCAACAGGAACAGCATCAATCTTTGGTTAAACACCCTGGGCAATGTTGGTTCTTATTAGCTATTATTTTGTTAGGTAATACAAAACTGCTCTTCAGTGAATGAAATCCGACCTTATGTTGGAAAGCTGAACTTGACGGGAATGTGATGGGAACTTGGTATTCTGTCTTGCTGATGCTGAACTGCTTTTTTAAAGTTGTCGAAGTTTAAACTTTTGACCTCTGCAATGTGGAGAACTGTGTTCGTGCCAGTCACCTAGAGTTGATTACATGATGCAGGGCTAGGGACACTCTAGAAAATGAACCAACTTGTCCTGAGTCAGTGTAGTATGTGCAAAATGAGTTATCCTCTATAGATGCTTATTTTCATTGACTGTATTAATTACAGGAAGGGTTTAGACTCACCTTTAGATGTTTATAGTATAGATGTCTCCGTTGAGCTAAGATGAATCTCACAATAATAGCTTTCCTCTTTGGAATAAGAGGAACGGAGTTGACCTTGCCATTATAACTGAGACTTTCCTGATGGCCACCTCACTTCACACCGGTAGTATTGAATGATTGCTAAATAGATATGAAAGACTACACCAGATGAGGATTAATAAACAGGTATTTTTTTCTTTATGATCAGTAGCACTTAATATTTTTTTTTTCTCTCATTATGAAAGAAAATTTTTTCTTCATTTACTGTTTTGTCTTCTTTCTTGGATTTTTTTTTTTCATCTGTCTTGGTTTTCTTCCCTCATTATTCTTTTCTGCCCGACCCTTCCTTTCCCACCCCCTTTTTTTTTTTGCTTCTCCTAGCTGGAATATCCAAATTGATGTTTTAATCAGTGAAGAACTGCTAAGTAAAACACAGGCTTTCCTCTGCAAAATTAGGGGTATGTATGTGTGTATGTGCCATGAAGGAGAATGCTGGGAAGACTGTGGATACTGTTTCAGTTACTGTTTAATAAATGCAGTTATGTGTGCAGCTAACAAATGCTTGGGTTTCCTTCTGGGCATCAAGAGGAGGAGGAGTTCATTGTGCAGTGTTTCCTTCCCTAAGAACAGCTGGAAGATCACATTATTTAGTATTTCAATTTTCCCAGCACAGATGCCTAAAAGCTCTTATATTGGTGTTATGTTATTTTGGACATTATTTTCTATGTAGAAAGATTTATTCCGTCTCTGTTTTCTGATACATTTTTTAGTTCTGGCAACTGAGCTTGTAGCTTCAATTTTCTTTTCGCAGCATTGATTGGGAAGCTGCTGCCCATACCACATACTAATGTCTGTCAAACACTTGATTCATTCTGCAGTCTGAAAAAGTTTTGAGCTCCACAGTCTGCCAGCGTTACCAGAGTGCTGCGGACTCCCATTCCAAGGAACTGTCACGCCGTATATCACTCACAGCTCTCGCACATCCAGCCACTTCCCATGTGATCCTCTCCTTAGAGAGAGCTTCCAGTTGGCAGCACCTGGTCCTTAGCACCAGAGACTCCACTGAAAGAGAGCAGGCAGTGAAACGTTTGCCAAAAGTTTTAAATGAGGAAACCATAACTGAATTGAACAGTAAAGCTATGCTTCGGTGATGAATAAACTGTTTCATTCAAATGCAAAATTTTTTGCCTTTATTCATTAATGAAGGTGATGGGTGCTACTTAACTCATTTGAAATGAAGTATGGTATATGTCAGCTGAAATAGAGGAACTGGAAGGATGGCTGTGGTTTTGCGCTGTCGTACCTGATATCATCTGATATGCAACCAGGTTGTATACTTGAGGGGGCTGAGCAATAAGAAAGAAGAAATGTCCTCAACAGCGGCCAAAATCCATGATATTGTGATGTAAACTCCTCATCACTGGAAAAAGAACCGATCCACCAGAGGTTCCTAATGTTAATATATTTTAAACTGTTGTAGTATAGGGTACTGTTCATTGTACATTGTTTCTGTGCTGTGAAACTTTTTCAGAGGTTGTTGCATTCACTGGTGAACAGAATAATCCCTCTACCATCTTAATCTTTAAAGCATTTTTTTGAGGCTTAATTATTTTAAGGTCTGATCCCTTGCAATAATTAGTATTTTGCTGATTCAGGTGTTCAGCATATTAGCGGATAACTTCCTTAGCCTTTGTAAAGACTATCTCTATTCTTCTCAGTAAAGACATCGCAGAAGTGGTAAAAATACTGTTGCATACTAATGGAAACATTCTTAAAATTTAATCCTATATTAGAAGTCTTCAGTGATGGTATTTTCTACCTATGTAATAAGGGACTTCAAGTCCATTTATCTCTAAAATTTGCATGTTAATGGCAGTACGCAGAAGGGCAGGGAAGGAATATTAAGGAAAAATCCCAGCTTGGGACAACATGTCCAATAAAAGAGTCTTTTAAAGCTGGTGATAGCTACTCCTTTTGTTCAATGGTGCCAAACAAGAAAACTGAGATACTGATTAACAATTCAGCAAGGTTCTACTGAGTAGTGCACTGTGCTGGAACTTTATATGCATGCCAGCTCCTTTGTGGATCTGGTTAAAGAACAAGCCTTGATTAATGAACAATTATTTTTTTCAATTATTTTAATAAATGGTCCTTCCCCTCTGCCCCCTTTTTCTTTAGCAGTCGCTGGCCTTAGTTCTCCTTTGATTGGCATGTTGTGAGCCGATAGCATTGAGGGAGTACAGAAGAGAACTTTGCAGAAACCATACATCAAAATTGTCAACAGTTTCTGGATAGTCTTTAAGGGGACTCTTTTTTCCAAATTACTTTCAGTGACAAAGAGGGGTATTTTTTGTTTCCCACAATTTATTTTCCTACTATAATGACTTAAGCTACAAAATTCAAAATATATGGGGCCAAGCTGTCTGGTATGAATTGGTTGTGTATATCTTTCAAAGGACTTGAAATATGGCATCTCTATTTTGTTTGACATCTTGGATAAAATAGGTCTAAAAATAGTACTTACGCTGCCAGATTATGTCTGGAAGGACATGACTTGGTTTTAAAAAGAAAAGAACAATTTCCAAGGGTGTCATTGTGTAGTGGTAAATTCACTGTGAGCAGAGTCGGGGAAGAACTTATTGGGTAAAAGCCATGCATTTCAATGTCATTATGACAGTGGTTTTTTGCCTCTGTATAAGGACTTAATGGAAGAATGTCTCCTGGGGGTTGCTTTGACCTTAGGGTGTGTTCAGCTTCTGAACATGAATGTGGCAAAAAGTCCATCTTCAGTGTCTATAGTACATAAGATTCTAAATATGAATATAATAAATATGAAGTTCTGATGATTGTTGAGTAAAGTGCCAGACTAGCTGAGATCTTCAGAAATAGTCCTAGATGTAGGTGGTCTAATTTGAATCTAAATCTTGCTGTTGGCATTTCTTTCTAACTAGATCTGCCCTCCATCTACTAGAGCACTACATCTAATAATTGGAATTAGGCCTATTGATTTTTTTTTTTTAAAATAGGTTTTGATCTACCCCAAGCAACTCTGAGAACATCAGTTAAATTAGAGAGCTTTCTTCAACTATCATTTGTACTAATCATATTATTCACACTGAAACTATATCAATATGCATCTGGCTGGTTGAGTGGCTTGCTAGTTGTATGTCTCAAGCTCTTCATCTGTCAGTAAGTTCTAAGAACTGTACAATAGAGAAGTATTGCATTATTGTTCATCCCACATAATAAAATAATGATATCTAAGAGTTGTTATGTGCTGCCTTCCAGCATCTTTGTGATTTACAATCTTTTCTCAGCAGGCTTATCCCAAGTGAGCTAGGACTAGGAATACCAGTATGCTTAAGAGGCATTGTTTGATTAATGGACACCTATTCTGAGTTACGCATTAGACTTCCTGCCTTTGAGACTGTCTTAATTAGCTAAATGCAAAGGCTCTCCTATCAGTACACAAACAGATTGTGATATTTTAAAATCAAAAATATGATAAAAAGGATGTTAATCATGTTCAAATAACTAGCAAAAGGATGGCAGATTGTTCAGGGTGTTACTCTTTGGGGACTTTTTGTTCCACATAGCTCTGCTTTTTTGCATAGCTTATGTGTAAGAGAGGTTAGACATGGTACAGTGTTTGATGTATTTGAAGCATGTCCTAGAAGGCTGGTGGAAAAAATGGGGTGTACTTGAAATGCACGGGAGTTTCCCAAAGGTGGGAGAAAATCTTAAATCCTAACCTGAAATCCTAATCACAGACAGGTGAATCTGACAGTGAGTACTCAGTATTACTATGCTTTTTAATATTGTCAGTAGTGTGAAGGGAATCAAAAACCATTCTAGCTGGTAACAACTTTATAAGAAAGATCAGGGCTGCTTTGGCATTAGACAATTTCATTTGCTAACTTAGTTTGATTATGAATCTAGTCTCTAGTTCTTTTAAATAGGGCAAAGTAATTTTTATTTTATGTTAACTGCTCTGTGCGCTTTTCATGTTGAGGGCAGAAGTTAATTCTCTTTCCTAATGTGCAAGTGAAAATGTGCAGGAATTTTGAAGTGTCCCAGCATTTCTAGAGTCATCCTACACGATTCTGGTAGCAAACCAGGAGTATTTGGGCAGCAATTCATGCCAAACTGATTTCCAGGCATTCACAAGAATGTGTGCATCTTCATGTAAGCCTTTATCTGCTAGAAGAACTGTTCACCTTGACCCTGGGTTTTTTTTGCTTTGTTTTGTTATACATACATATTATGAAAAGTCTTTGTATTGAAGAATCTTTAGTTCACTGCAGCTCAAACATTGCTCACTATTCCCTCTGTCACATTTCATTTTTCTAATGTAGCAGGTTTGAGCTCCATCAATCAAAGTGTCATGGACATTTCAAACGTGTCCAGTATTTTAGTAGTTGCTAAAAGTGGTACAAAACATGAATATTCCTCTTTACTCAGATTAGTTTTCTGTTGTGAATGTAAGTATGCCAGAAACCTGAATAATGCTTCTGATAAGCTTACAATTTATAACTGCAGTTGATCACTTTTCTGATATCGAAGGCTTTGAAATCATTATCATCAGAATTGAGAGCGAAGCATTTCCTGCTTTGCTCTTCATTAGACTGAAGGAGCTAATCTCCTTTTAATGACTTATCTCCTTGGTTTGATCTTTATTTGAAGCTGGAAGAAAGCTAACCTATTAGATTTTTGAGGTGTTATCCACCACCTTTCTACCAGTAATGTTGCAAAAATAGTTTGGTTCTTGGCTGTACTAAATATGCTTAGAAGAAGAGCAGGGAACTTCCATTTCAGCTTTTTTATATTACTTGCATTGAAGTGCTAAATATATACGTTCTAGAAATATTTTAACAGTCTCTAGAATAGTTAAGCAGGGGAGTGAAGGAGGAGCTATGAGGCATTCAAAATCAAGCTTCAGTTTTCCATTACAAATAATAAAAAATCCTGATGAAACCAGCTTTAATCTGGACTAGTAAAACATTACAGCTCACAGAAATGTGTTGATAGTTATAAACATGCACTGATAAGGTCTTGCATCTTCAATGTTGTTTTTTTGGCTCCAGTGAATTCCTAACGAAAAGAATAACATTGCTTTTAATTGGAGAGGCTTCCGATTCAATATTTCTATTTTTATAGAATAAGTATTAGGATTTTCAGCCTGATGAATGTTTCTATCCAAAGTATGTCCAAACCTGGCTTCCTCAATTGCTTCTTACTCATAAAATGCTTGCTTGCTTGTTTGATGATTTTTAGGTTAGGTGCTGAGAGCCCTGTCTCAGTGTGTGCTCTGCACATCTCAATATGTTGCTAATGTCTAAATTCAAAAAGAATCAAGAAACTCATCCCAAGCCTTCAGAGAGAGTTTGTCTGCCTTGTCTTGTGCTGCACAGGAGCACTCCAATAGTATTCATCTTTCTATAAACTGGAGAGTGCTGAGTTGTGGAAAATACACTTCTGAGGTGAGGAAGGATTTGAAGAGGAGCAATCCACTGCCTGGTCAAGGGCTCTGACCTTTAACTTGCTTCACAGGTGGTGGAGGGGAAGCATCAACATCTCACTGTATTGTTTGCCATCCTGTGAGAGAAATTTAACCCTGTTTGGCTCCTTTAAAAAGCCCATTTCTATAGCCAATTTGCAGGCTTTCTTGAATGGATAGTGGTGCATCTTCTCAGGCTGAAGAACTAGAAAACATTTTATACATTTCTGGTATTTAAGTTGCTTGCAAAGACTGTAAATTTTTTAGTTTATGAGTTTCCTGGGGTACAACTTTGAGGAGTATATCCTTTTTTATTATTACTTATTTCTGTTTCTGTTAGGTACGGCTACCTTTTTTAGAACTATGGAAAATACAGAACAGTAGGTACAATGTGCTTACCTACATGTAAAGCACCATGCAGTAAATATAGTCCAGGCTTGATTATCAGAATTTGAAGTCTTGCCTATACTGGAGTTTTGGGTTATCTAAATGAAAAAAATCTTAACTGGTCTCTCTTTACCTTGCTGTTCCATCAGTTCTTCAATGCCGAACAAAAAAACCCAACTGTAACCTCAGAACTTTTTTTGCGGAAATTTTGAATCCTTATCACTATGATAATGCTAATTATGTGGTGCTGATAGCTGCCCTTGGTGACCACAGTAACTGTCAGGCAGTCTGGGTAAGCTCGTTTCTGTTTTCCGAGTCTCTCCCTGTGTGAGGAAAGATGACATGAATAATGAACTGAATTGCACCTTTCCTCTCTTATTTTATAGTATGGGTTTTGATCTGCTACAGTTAAGAGTGTAAGGAGTCTGTGTCATGTTAATTTAGAAATTCAGAAATACTTCAGGTGAACAACAGTACAGCGCTCTGAAGCTATTTTTTTAAAGTGTGCTCTTTAAAGAGAAAACACGCAAAACACTTTAAATTTTTATCTCATTCTTATGACATAATAAGGAAAGAAATGTTTTGGATGGGATATTGAATTAGTTTCCTATTAAAACTCTTGATCCCGAATACTTTTGTTCTGGCTGTTTGAGAAGTGGAAGAAAATCTTCCATTTCTTAGATTCATGCTGTATTTGCCATCTCAGTTAATAATTTCTCAATGTTCCTAACACTATGCTGGGTAACCATGGCAGTTGCTCACCAGTCCTCGTACATTTTACATTGTAATGGGTCTGTTACCCTCAAGTATTAATTTGCATTCGGAAACCTGGCTACATCTTATTTTCGTTTTCCTTTGATGCGGTACAGTGCTAATGAAAATCAGATCATCAGGTGGATTTACGAACCAACAGCTCTGTCTCTTAAGGCCAGAAAGAAATCTTTTCACTTGCTCTTTTGAAACTGGTTCTCTTTGAGCAATTTGAGTACACTCAACTAACACTAGCAATGGAGATGACTGGTCATCAAGCTTCTGGTTTAATTTTGGAGGTTGTTACTGAAGTAATAAAAATGGATTGATACCTGAGAAAGCATTTCAGTACTCCGTTGCTAATACAGCAGTTATTTAAGTAAAATTTCATGGTGGCAGCTTTCAATAAATGAACTACTCCTACATCTATATTTATTTTAAATGAGTTGAAGGTCTTGTCCAAAGCACAAAAAAAGTTTAAGAAAAGGAAGCTTATTTTCCCCATGTGTAGTTAGTCCTCAGCACATCATGAGTAACAGACCAAACTTTGTTAGTTACTAAAGGAGTAAAGATGCAAGTGTTTAGGAGGACTGCATGCTGAACATGAGTCCTTCAAATGTGTCATAGGAGGGATCTTAGTGTAAGAAGAAAAAAAAAATCATCTTGCCCGCTTACATGCATTTGCCAGTGGAAGAGCTGAGTCCATAAGGAGTTCTCCTACATGACTCTTCTGTGCTAGACATTCTGGTGGAATTTTACCGAAAAGCTACTTGTTTTACAGGTTGTCAACAATATAAGCTAGCCTAAAGTTGACGCAATTCTGAATAAATAGCTGCATAAATTAGGCACTGATCTAACTATATACAGATGGCAAAGGATACCGGAGACATATTTGCATTATAGATACTGGTCCATGGACAATCTGGATTCATGTGCAGTCAGCCATGAAGACAAAATTAGAGTTTTCTTCTTAAGTTCTTCAACATTAAGATTAAATTTTATATTTCTTGAAATACCACAGGTATGCATGCCAAAACAGACTTTATTTAGATGTTATAGAGGAAAGGCAGGATTGCAAGGAGATGTTTGTCTGTTTGTAATAAGCAGTGGCAGTGGCTTGCGAATTAAGTTGTCACTGGGCGCTGAATTCACAGCTGGATTCTTAACCCCTGTGCAGCAGGCTGATGACAATGCTTCTGAAATATTGCCTTTGCTACTAGTAAAATGTCTTGCTAAAGTCAAGTTTTCCACACGTAAGAGTAGAAAGATTTGTGTGATAACTTAGCAAAAAAAAACCCCAAAAAAGTTAGCCATAGACAGACTGAAAAAGCTCCTAGTATCCTTATACATTCGATTTCTGAGGAGAGTAGCAACAGTTATCTAGGCTGTAAGGAAATTAAGTGACTGGGGTTGTCTGTCTGCTTTTTGCTTACCAATGCATTTAAAGAAGTAACTGCAAGATGAAGATAATTGGATGGCATGGCAATGATATTCATACAGACACCTGACAGATCAGAACATGTAGTAAATACTATAGACCTGATATTTATCACCTGATCTGGTAAGCAGATCACTGACTCTTTTGAACACTATTCTGATTTAATGTGGCCATTATCGTAAATAAGATGAGGATGGAATTATTACCACCACCAATTTAAAAGATGCATCATGGACTATTACAGCTGTCTATGTTATTTTGGTTTTTTTCCTATCTTCTCAAAGTTACAGAAAATCTTAATTTATTTCAAAATTCAGCTAAACTGAAAATATATGCTAACATCAGTCTAAGGTAAGTTAATGGACTGATATCATCCTATTTCTGTAAGGAAGGCAAATATGCAGTATGATATCAGACAGAATCCAACATTAATGATGGAATTACTCCATATAAAAACTGTTGCTTCTATTTAGAAAGACTCTGCACCCGAATAAGACAAATGACTCACACTGACATCGTGAGAAGTCTATGCCTAATCAAACATAAAACAACATAAAACCTGGATATGCCAGTTTTTGCATGTAGAAGAGAGTGGCTTTTATAAAAGGATCTTTACAGGATCTGAGAGAAATTATTAAATTGCAACCTGGGTGTTATAAAGGTCTATTCTCTAGGTATTAACAGTTATAATATTACACAAGGAAAGTAGCCCTACACCTTACTCTATCACTTGAGTCTTTATGTAATACACCAGCAAGTATTGTGGTGCTTCTTGCAAAAGAATCCATGCAGAATTGATGAAAATTGGTGCAAAAATGGGAAATTTAGCTTATTGGGTTAATTTAAAATAATGTAGGATTGATGTATAGCGCTTCCTTTTTTTTTTTTTTGAGGTGAAATGCTGTTATTAATAAAATAATGAACAAAGAATGGACAGTCCAAGCAATTGAAAGGAATTTGTGAGAACCACTATTTCATGGTGCATCTTTAATGCATGAACGTTATGAGCCACGTTACTGACATGGTCACTAACAACAAATGGCAGAAAGCTGCTTGGAGCATAAGGTAAAGTGATGTTCCAACCAATATCAAGTGACTCTTGAGTTCTTCAAAAACGCTTTCATTGTTTCTCCAATACTTAAATAACTATGAACCAATAAGGTTGAAGGAGGAAAGCAGAACTAAGTGATGTATCCACTTCACAGATGGATAGGCAGAGCACTAAAGAGTAAGTGATGTACTGGAGAACCCTGTACAAGCTGGTACCCAGACAAAGTTGTTATGCTTGGGTTGCTAAACACGCTGCATCTCAGAACTACTTGTTCCCAGCATGGAGTGTGGGTTGGTTCTTTGCATGTTTTTTGTTTTAAAAATGATAATGATCTTCCAGTCTTTCCTAAATAGTTGTAGCAGCATTATACCCTCTAACTTTTCTTCACAGTGACTTATTATCCGTATTAGCTATTCATTATTGCTAGCTGTCAGTGTTGGTTTTTTTTTTTCCATGTAGCTATTACACTAGGAATGTGGCATGGTGTAGGAGCTTTAGATCCTATTATTTTTATGCTGCAGTATGTAGATTTGGTGTCATGTATTGTACTTAATATTTGTTATTGACTCTGTCTTAAAAAAAAATCCTAAAATTATTATCTGTATAACTATATATAAAAGACTGTATTAAAATTCAAGTGTAATAAAACCTGGCAATTCAGTCCTTCTTCCCGACTGAAATACTTTATCAAATTATCTGTAAGAGAAATAAATATCATCCTCTTGTTCCTGCACTGTGTACTGAGGGAGGAATGACTAAAACTGGGAATGTCTAAGGGTGGTTTTGCCAGCACAAAGTACTCGTTTGCTGTGATGGTAGCTATTGCATGCAGTGCAAGGTACTTGAAAGAAACGGTAAGAAATGTACTATACAGTGTTGTATAAGTTTGCTCTTAAAAGCAGCTTGATGCTTCTTAGGGAACTGTACTGCAAAAGTGGCTTCTGTCAACAGAAATGAAGCAAAGCTGAGGGACAAATGTGGGCCCAAGTATCATCAAGCAAAGGTCCTGGCTATAGCTGAAAGTGGTGTAAGGTGGCCCTTGTGCTTAACTGCTGTGCTTTTGTGTAGCTAGCAGCTCCTCTTTTTGATGGATAGTCATGGGTCAGTCTTGCAATAGGTGATTGCAGCAGAACTACAGTAAATGAAAGCATGAGCAGTATCTGTCGTGTTGGAAAATCGATCCAACTAGGATGAAAGTCTGTGGGTTCAAGGAAGCCCTGGAAAAGCTGTTGAAAGAGAAATCCAGTGAGGGCTGTGTAAAGACCTAGGAGGTCTGTTCTTCCCAGCTTTCAGTGGCTTGCACTTCAATTGGGGGAAGTTCTTAAGTGGTCCTTCTTCAGATGCCCATTTCCAATCGCTGTCAGAAGCAGGGATGGTCTACGTGTCTGTGGAACTATTCTTATGTCCTCATGACTTGTTTCGTATGCTGGATTACTGTGTTGTTTAACAAAAAATGAAAGCAAAACCTACCCCCCCTAATACTGAACAGAGTAACTCATGGAAATGTAGAAACAATTTAAATCCATGAAAAGGCAATTAGTCTAATGATTGCAGTACTGAAGTAGGAGTGAAACTACCTTTGGATTTAATGGAAGGGAAATTAATATTTTTTTTTAATCAGACAGTGTAATGAAGTTATTTATAGCAATTTTGCAAGAGTTAATAGTTTTCATCTACTGTGTTGTACACTAAAGTTTTTTTGGAGAAAATGAGTAAATCTAGATAGTGTATATTTAACTATACACTAACTATATATATTTAACTTGATTTACACTTTAAACACTCCATACAAACATGCCAGAAGTAGTCATGCTTTCTATTGTTACAAAAGTTTCTTTGCTTTGTTTGGCTTTAATAAAGTGAAGTCCTCTATACAATTCCTTGATCGACACAACTTACCAAGTTGTGATCTTAAATGACACCATTAGTAAATCAGACATTTCTCTGTAGTGAAGAACAATTC
Organism: Gymnogyps californianus; assembly: GCF_018139145.2. NCBI lineage: Eukaryota > Metazoa > Chordata > Aves > Accipitriformes > Cathartidae > Gymnogyps > Gymnogyps californianus. Next base: position 6,025,386 of record NC_059475.1, read on the forward strand.
GGCTTTTTTTAATGACAGAAAAAAACCTTCCTCTGAGTTGCGGAAGAGGTCATTAATGCATTGTCCTGGTTCCGGCTGGGATAGAGTTAATTTTCTTCTTAGTGGCTGGTACAGTGCTGTGTTTTGGATTTAGGGTGACAATAATGTCCATAACACGCTGATGTTTTAGTTGTTGCTAAGTAGCGCTTATCTTAAGTTAAAGACTTTTCAGTTTCCCGTGCTCTGCCAGCAAGCAGGTGTGCAAGAAGCTGGGAGGGAGCAGAGCCGGGGCAGCTGACCCGAACTAGCCAAAGGGGTATTCCATACCATGGAACATCATGCCCAGTATATAAACAGGGGCGAGTTGGCCGGGAGGGGCGGATTGCTGCTCGGGCATCGGTCAGCGGGTGGTGAGCAATGACATTGTGCATCACTTGCCTTTTCTTGGCTTTTATTTCTCTCTTTTTTTGATTATTCCTTTTCATTATGACTATTATTATATTTTTATTAGTAGTAGTTAATATTATATTTTATTTTACTTTAGTTATTAAACTGCTCTTATCTGAATCCACGAGGTTTACTTTTTTTTCCCGATCCTCCTCCCCATCCCATGGAGAGGGGTAAGTGGCTCTGTGCTGCTTAGTTGCTGGCTGGGGTTAAACCACGACATGTATCTGTGCACTATAGAATCGGCTAAAAGCACAAATTTGATACGCACTCTCTTATCAACTGACATAGTATACAACAGATAAGTTGATGAACAGTACAGGGGTTGATTTTTTTGGGGGGGAGGGGTGTTGAACTTTTTATTTCTTCTCATATTATTGAATATATAAGTTTTTCCCTTGTATTTTGTTGGGTTTTAACTATATCTAATTTAATTAGATTTGAATAAAAGTTACAACTAAACCATTCACACTTTTTGAAAAATTGTCAATGAAAATTTATAACTTGTTTCTAGTTTAGTGGAAAATTTTTGTCATGGACTGAAATAGTGAAGGAAAGACATTTAAATTCTTACTGTCATATTAGGAATAGGAAATTTGTTTCCAAGCCAGCTGTACTGAAGTACACTATAATAATATTTCTCAGAAGTATGAGTAAAAGAGGATGACTAAAGTGGCAAAATTATAGCATTTTTAATGCATAGATCTCAAAGGTCTATAAAGAAATCTGCTTTAAAAGAATTTAAATGGAAAACAAGGCTTGCCCAAAGCTATACAGGAAGGAAATTCTCTGCTATTCTCAGTCTCACTGAGTCTCTGTTGAATTAACTCTCGAAAGGACTTGATTCTGCACACAGACTCTTACCATACCGAGATACTGCCCAGTAATTTGAATTAAGTGTGGTCCCTGTTCTATGCAAGTTTGCGACTTACACATCTGATGACTCATCTACACTACTTGGAATGATGCATCTGACGATGCATGCATCCGATGACTTAGTCACATCACTTGAGTGTCTCCATTGTGCACTAGCAGACTTTATGTGAATGCCTCCGGCTGTAGAATTTTGGAGTTTCAAATTCCCTAAGCATCCTGATGATGATTCATGCAGTTAATGTTTGTACCCTCTTATAGAACTTCATTTCTAGCGTCTAGCTGACTAATATATATATCACTGGGGGGGGTGTGTGGATAAAATTGCAACACCTTGTTTTATATCAAGTCTTCAAACATAAAGAACAGTCCCTTTCCTGAAAACTTGACATAAGGGAAGTTTTAGACTTTTTGTGTCAACCTCAGTTCTCTCAAGGCAAGCTCATCCTTGTTTTATTTGTGGATTAGTCAGCAGGGATTTTTATTCAAGATCTGCCACCTAGTTACATGAAATAAAAGATACGAAGTGCCAGAACTGAAGAAACAAATGTTTTACTTTTCCTTTCCTTCTCTGTGGAAATAGTAAAGAGATTAAGGCTATGAAGTGAAGAGAACACATTGAAACTAGCATTTAATTTTTTTTCCATTTTTTTCTTGTGAAAAAGCTGACTATTGTACCTTTAAATTGCAGTTTGCAGAGCTTTAAGTTGTAGAAAGCTTATGAGATTTGCACAGGAAGTTAGCATTGTCACACATGGTTCACACTGTTGTAAATTAAATAGACTTCAGGTTTGTAGTCATCAGCAATTTGATCTAGTTCCCATGGCAGGTAAAGTACATGAGCAGAGATTCAAAGTATTTTTGTTGGCACTACTTCAATCTGATCCTGAATAACTTTAACAAAAAATAAGATACTGAAACAAAAAAATCTAAGGAAGTATCAGCTTGGAGCAAGTGCTCCCTTAAGCAAGGAGGTTCTTTTGAACAACTCCCCATGGCCCCCACCCTTTTTTAGAAAGGCAATGATAAATTTCAAAACATCCAAACCCACTTTAACTTTAGATTATCTCCTACCTTTTGGAATATGAATATCCTGAGTAACAACTGCTTCTGCAAGTCTCTTAACTGCTGGCAATTTCCTTAGGCTGATTAAAGTTCCGTGATTTTTATTTATTTATTTATATTTTTGTTTTATTTTTTTTACCTGATGACTGGAATTCCTCCCCGAGAAGAGGGATACGTAGAAGGAGAAAGAGGAAGAGCTTACTTAGAGCAAAGAAATTTCTTTGTGGTGTTTTAGGATACATGATAATTGAACCAGCAATGTGTATTTATTTTCAGGATAGTAATTCAGGTGTAATTGATCTCCCAAACATCCATCCTGAATATTGGAGAACAATTCAAAGTTTGCAGTTCTTTCTGGTGACTTATTCAGCATTCGTGTTAGCTGTTTGCAAGAGAGTGACAACTGCTGGAGCAGTCGAGAGCCTGTTCCTTAATTGCTTGACTGCACATTAGAAAAATTCGTCACTAACTTGAACAAACTGCTTTTGGAAAAGAAGCTGCTTATCATGTCTCGTTGTGCAACAACACAGCAGCACTAAGAGTAATCAATAGTGAAATACACTGTTAAATAAAGCCAATTAGAACCCATTAAAATATCATTTTATGAGGAAAATCCTATCAGTATTTAAGTGACAGTTGAAGGTTCCTTTCTTAACTGGAGCATTATTATTCAGAAGGAACAGAAATGTATGAACATAGTTCCCTTTAAAGCCTTCAACACATGCACACAGAAAACACTTGCCTGTACTGGAATGGAGGTGTAGAGTTTTACACACTAATCTACTGAACATTTCTATTATACAGATAAACAACAGTATCACATAAATGAACCTGTAAATTGGTTGGCTTTCAAAGCCTTGCAGAGAACTTGATTTCTGCTGAGTCTTCAGGCTATATGACTTGCATTAGAAGCTGCATGCTGCATGGAGGTTCAGGTCACCTGGGGGTGGTGGTGTGCAGGATATTTCAGTGTGGCAGAGGAATATTTCAGGTAGTTTGATGCAAAACAAGGAATCTGGCATAGAGAGACATGCTTCTAAGAGTGGTATGTACTGCTACAGCAAGATAGATTTTGCACCGTAGCTTGCTTACACAGACTGCTCTGCAGGTAGATCTGAATAGATTTGATACTGAACCTAGTTACAGGTGAAAGTTTTGGAGACTGTGGAACATGTCAATTGGTATGTTTGTGTATGTTCTGAAAGTTAAACTTCCCACAGACATTTGAAAAATCTCAGTTTTGGGAGTGGAGTGCCTCTACTGTGATCTAAACCTAAGTGGTCTTGTCTAACCGCTCCTCAACAATACATCACCGAGAATCTTTCAACTGCAGACAGTGTGTAGTTAGTCTTCTACTCTCTCCTCTCCATGAGGAGATGAGTAATGACATATATTTGTCACAGTGAATATTCTAGTAATTGCAGAGGCTAAGTGGCTGAATGCTTTAGCCAATGAGTATTACTTCAAGATAAGTTAACTGAGGTGCATGCAACGTCCTTCTGTGGATAAAATTTAGTGAGTGTTTTTGTGATGCTGTGGCTTTGTTCTGGCCTGCTGCTGAAAAATTTGTATATTTAGAGTTGGAAAATAGAGTACCCTTTCCAGTAAACATTAGTGATTCCATCAAACAGACATAAATACTCATATGTAAAGAATAAAAAACTTAAAATGAATGAATAAATTACCCAGCCTCATCATGAGAGGAAGTAATTCCTTATTTTTCCTTTGTTGTTGTTGTGTCTGATTTGTGGTTGATTGGAGGTGTAACGCTTGCCTGTTTTGACAGGTAGACCTGAACTTACCTCCTCAAATGGTGAAAAATGAGAAATAGGAATGTACTTTTGCTCTATATATGCATGCATTTCTACCTATAGATAAAAATGTAGACACATTAAGAAAAAATTCGGAGATATCACCCAACTATTCTTTCAAAAATAATCCCATTTTCTTAGGGTTAATAGGCATGTACTGCAACACCTTAAAGAGAAATAGAAGCTAGAAAATGGTTTCATATACCTGTAACATAACAGATCAGTAAGTTTGTGAATTAAAGTATAGTTGAAGCAGAAAGTACGTTAATAATCAGAGCAATTGTCATTATTGATTGATCTTATAATTGTAATTTCATAAAGAGATTTGGTAAAGATTTTATGAATTAACTTCAGGAGACCAGACAGATTGTTGGTCTCAGTTAACCAAAGAATTTGGAAATACTAGCTTTGTTTTACACAAGATGTCTGAGACTGATAAAGTATGAAGAAAAAAATATATCCCTAGGTGTCAAGGGACTTGAAAATTAATGAAGATGAAATAAAAAGTACAAAAATTATAATGTACTGAAACTGAAGCATGACAGCAAACCCACGGTGGTTTATGTAGCCATGGAAGAAATATACTGGCTGTTAGAATCCTCATTCCTTTAGGAAAAAAAAGGTGGTATGAAATAGATAAGTCACTGATAAGCTAAGAAGTTTGCAGTTGCTTTCCATCTACCTTTGTGAAGTCCACTCGATTCCCATATAGGAATTTAGACAGAAAGATATCTCAGAAAGCTAAGTTTCAGAGGTTCTTTGTTTATTTGACACTTGAGTTATTTCCTCTATAGAATGGATGTTGGGTTACTGTGTTCTTTTTAGCTGTGTAGGTGAATAATATAGACTAAGTCAATGATAATATTTACATTTGTTATGATTCTGGCTCACAGTAGCTTTTCTCCATTGGGTGTCAGAGAAGCCAATGCAGTGCACCTACAGGGCCTTTCAATCCTGTAAGAAAATCCAAATCAAGGATGAAATAAATTGATGGAGTGGTACTGCTGAGCTTAGTCTGATGTTCTCTATGCTTAACCTTATGAATAGGTAGCAGAAAGTATTTTTGAGAGCAAGGCCAAACATTTGAAAACTAGAGACCAAAGATTAATTTTCTATAGAGACTCCCCCCCCCTCACAAGTTCCCTTTGGGTTATGAGCACAATTCTCCACTAATTTCTGAAGGCTTAGCTTCTTAGGGCTGCCTTCTGCCTTGTTTTCCTTTTTAGTAGCTTCCTAGCTAAGAAATACAAGACTTATTGGTTACCATTGTGCTCAAAAAAACCTTCACTTGGGATCCTGGCATTAATCATATATTTAAAAAGAAGACTTTACTGAAAATCATGTTTACAAAATCTTTACAAAATATTTTAATTTGAGACTAAAGCTACTGAAATATTACTATGAAGATTTTTCTCCTTTCTCAGGCAATTTATTGTTGAAAGAAATAAAGGTTGAGGTTTTCAAGTGAGCTTTAAGGTAGGTACTTCCTTTAACCTAAATTTTAGTATGATTGGAGCAATCGACTCTCTAAAGTGTCAACAACGTCCTAGTGTAAACATAAATGATGAGACTCTTAAGCCCTCAGAAAGTCTGCCCTGGACTAGGACGATAGATTTTCAGGGGTGGGGTGAAGCCAGCTACTCTGTGGCATTAGTAGCATGGAGTGCAACAGGATGGTAACAAAAAAGCACTTAACCTGTTTTCCTGAAATTGTTTCTTGTAAGGCCAAGCACTGTGTTGGTCCAAGCTAGCTAAATTACAGTTATCGTAAATGTGTCCTTTACCAGCATTCACTGACTGAACGTAGCAGGCTGGCTACCTCCCCAGCTGCAGGCATCCCAAAAAAATAAGCAGACTCACCACAAACTAAACCAGAAATTTTGGTCCAAAGTACTCCAGAGTGTTTTAGGGGCAGCAGCCTTCCCCTCCCATCTTTGAAATTCAAGATGAATGTTTCTTTCAGACATAAATGACTAGTTTCTACTTCCTGTTATTATCTTTTCACATGCGCATAAAGCGAGGCTGTCTACTTAGGTTTCCAACCAGCAGAAGACAAGAGGGGGTTTTTTGTTTGGTTTTGGGTTTTTTTTTGTGTGTGTCGTTTTGGGTTTGTTTTGTTTTGTTTTTTGCTTCCCTGCTTTCTGGCAAATCCATGGGAAAGATTCCCCAGCACTCGTCTTTGCAGCATGATGGTAATAGGTATAAGTAAGACCCATCAAATGGTGATCAAAGTTGTACTTTTAATGCCTGAAATACGAAACATTCTCTGCAGTGTGCCAGTCTGTGCTTGAAAAACACATACCTAATCATTAAATCTAATAAAATGTGTAATGATTATGTTTGTATTGTGCGACAAGGATCAAACTAGCCTGTGAATGTGTGAGCTTGCCAGAAATAATAACCAATTAAATTCTCTATAACGTCTTGTAGATGAAGCATGTTGAACTAATAATAAAATTAAGTTAATAAAAGAAGCCTTCCTAGTTCAAAAATAGTGGGTATCTTTCTCTGTAAACGTTAGTCATATTAACCCTGTAATTCACATGTTGTGAATTCCATGCTGTGAATTACTGATCTTTTGTCCCTGTATCTAAGAATGGGAAAATTATTTTATTATTGGGTTTTAGAATTGCTAGAATAATCAAGAAAATACCTTTTCCCATCTCTTGATGACTTAAGGTGGACTGAGAATCAAGGTTACGGAAGTGTCAGGGATGAACTCATCCTACTCTTCTTTCACTGAATAGCTGTGGGTTATGAATACAGACGTGACTTACGCTACTGGAATCTGTTATCTTGTGAAGCTAAATATCCAGCACTGCTTCTAGTCACCGCAACTTCATGAAATCCTGATGTATGCTTCTACAAAGAAGAATGCCCTTAACCTCAAAAGCTGTGTTTTGAATTAATTTCCAGGGTTTTTCAGTATTAGAAAGTTAGGAATATTTTATAATTAGGTTTTTTTGTCTTGCATTTATAGGAAGGCATTTGCAAATCCTGATATGATAATTCACGCTGGGATACAAGGGTGAAATTTTGTATGGTAGTCAGTCTAGGAATTTTAAGTTGTGTCACCTTTCGGGGGCTATTTTTTATGTGGCTCAAGGACTCTGATCCTTGAGGTCCAATATAAAGGTTGGTCATAACCAGAAGCAGCACTTTGAAGATAGAGGCAGATTTCCCTCTTCCTCCCAGCCCCTCTTGCAGCTGATGCAGAGAACATGGCCACGATGATCTGCCTCAGCCCTAGCTCTTGAGTTCCTTAGAATTACGTTAGTTTAGCCTCAGGATCAGTAGGTGGAGAAGTCATCTTGGCATTCTCCCCCTGTCCTGGGCCACTCTGTATATTGCTCAGCCACAGCATTAAGCAAGCATCTCTATTAAAAAAAAAGAATTAAAAAAAATTAGATAAAGTAGAAGATAAATAATATCTCAATTTCTTAAAAGCCTTGGCAAAATCCCTCTAAGTGGCTTTAAAGGGAGAAAAAAATAAATTGACTTTATGTGAGTGGTAGGTAACTTTCATGGATCAAAAACAAGCTAAGAGAAAAAGACTTTAAAAAACTAAACAGTTGGTTACAGCATGGGAAAAAACATTTTGGAATAGGACTTAGAGCACAAAGATAGATTTATTAATGATTGAAGAAGGTTTATTAATCGGTGGTAGAAAAATTGTCACAGTAGGTGACAGACCATTTGGAAAGAACAGGGAAGCTATTCCAGAAGAAGTCAACAGAAGCAGATGTCTGGCAGATTTAGGGTTGACAAATGGAGATCAAAATCTGCATATTAAAATTTTATAAACTTATAACTGGTAGGTCTGAAACTAACTACAGGAAAAGTACTTACTGCTACTGTAAGAGAGCAGTAATCATCTCAACTGCTCACCAATGCCCCCAGAAAACAAGGAATTGGATACAAATGGGAAAAAAAAAATCATTTAAATCATTAAAATTACTTTATAAGAATTATGGTGGGAGTGCACTTATGCTACTCCTTGACATAGCATAAGAATAGTAAATCAAATAAATTGAAAATTAATGAGTTTGAGATGAGTTTTAATACCCATTTAATGAGATTTTTTTCTTATACAACCTTTTTTTAATGGAACTGATTTCTGCAGAATGTCAGATTTTAAGGAATTGACTAGGAAAAAAAAGGTTTGAGCATGAATGAATGTAACTGTTATTAGATTAGCTTAAAAAAAATAAATACAGGTTTTCAAGTTTGTTTAACTTGGACATAATTTCCTTTCTCAGGCTTACTGTTTAACAGTTAACTGAAATTAACCTGCCTAGGAATCCTGCATGGGGATTCCTAAATATTCTTCTGAAATAATCCAAACAAGCAACTATCCAAAGATTATTCTATAGCAGTCTTACCTAAATGATGTTTTTATGTTCCTGTATTAGGAACTGTTATCTTCTAGTTTCTGGCTTTGAGAATATGTATGAAAGACGAAGCTCTGAAATGAAGTGTATTGCCTCTGGGACCAGTCCATATTTGAGGCCAAGCATGTTTCTAAATATATGCTGCAGTGATACCTATGTTTTTAAGCTCTATTATGACAGATTATGCTCTACTACAATTTCAAGCTTGCAAAATCCTGGAATAATTGGTACAATTTGGTTTTCATCTTGCATGTGTTAATGTTTGGCTATTGTAAAGTGCTGAAGTCGAGATGACATATAGCATTAGATCTTTTAGATTTATATATAGAATATATTTATATATATATGTGGAAGTCTCACTAATGGTTACTTTCTATGTTTTTACAAAGTAATAAATAGAATCATAGAATCACAGAATGGTTTGGGTTGGAAGGGACCTTAAAGATCATCTAGTTCCAACCCCCCTGGCACGGGCAGGCACACCTTCCACTAGATCAGGTTGCTCAAAGCCCCATCCAGCCTGGCCTTGAACATTTCCAGGGAGGAGGCATCCACAACCTCTCTGGGCAACCTGTTCCAGTGCCTCACCACCCTCACAGTGAAGAACTTCTTCCTTACATCTAATCTAACTCTACCCTCTTTCAGTTTAAAGCCATTACCACTTGTCCTATCACTACATGCCCTTGTAAAAAGTCTTTCTCCAGTTTTCTTGTAGGCCCCCTTTAGACTTCATAAATATTTTCTGTACATGTTCTAAGATTATCAAGGAAATGTGTTCTTTGCAAAAATCGTCTTGAGAATTATTTATCTGCTGGGGAAGGGGTGGGGGTGGAACAGGACACACTTGGACAGAATGAATGGAAGAGGAGGAGGAGAGAAGAATTGACAGGCAATTACATTGATGTTTGATGGAGCTGTATTTGTGTTAGTACAGCCTAAAAAAAGCTAAATTGGAGTTGGGGAGGAGACAAAACCTGTATGTTACCCTGGTAGTCTAGTTACACTAAAACATCTGTCGCTTGCTTAGATGCTATTTACAATGAGATTTTTGTGCAGATGACTGGTACAGAGCTGTGCCTCTTCTGAGGAAGTTACGAGGCAGTGTTTATTCATTATGACCTGCTACTTTGTGAGCAGCAAGACATATAGCTGGTACGTGGCTGAGGAGAATAAATGTCCAAAAAAGAGAATGACTAAAGAAGGGGGAGAAAAAACAGCATAAATCACATACACAGAATTACCTTCTGTCGTCAGTAACTTGTTAGTTGGATTTGGAAGGTATGCTGCAAGGCCGTATGGAAAATATAAGCAGTATCATCTTGTTCAAAATCAGGTTAACTTCTGCGATCTGCATTTCTGTAAAGAGCTTAATAAGTTAAGGCAAACAGTGCAAAGGTTTTAACACATATTTGTTGTGGTTTAACCCCAGGCTGGCAACTAAGCACCACGCAGCTGCTCACTCACTCCCCCCACCCAGTGGGATGGGGGAGAGAATCGAAAAAAAAAAAAAGCCCACCTTGTGGGTTGAGATAAAGACAGTTTAATAGGACAGAAAGGAAGGAAAAATAATGACAATGATGATAATAATAATAAAATGACAATAATAATACTAAAAGAATTAGAATATACAAAACAAGTGACGCACAATGCAATTGCTCACCACTCGCCAACCGATGCCCAGTTAGTTCCCGAGCAGCAATCCCCCCTCCCAGCCAACTCCCCCAGTTTATATACTGGGCATGACGTCACATGGTGTGGAACATCCCTTTGGCCAGTTTGGGTCAGCTGTCCCAGCTGTGTCCCCTCCCAGCTTCTTGTGCCCCTCCAGCCTTCTGGCTGGGCATGAGAAACTGAAAAATCCTTGACTTAGTAGAAACACTACTTAGCAACAACTAAAAACATCAGTGTGTTATCAACATTATTTTCCTACTAAATCCAAAACACAGCACTATACCAGCTACTGGGAAGAAAATTAACTCTGTCCTAGCTGAAACCAGGACAATAATTTAACAATGGTTACATATGGAGATCACTGGGCTTCTCCATAGGTTGTTTGGTCTTTTTTGTTTTTTTTTTTTTTAAGGCTTTACTTCAAAATTTATTCCTTTCTTCAAGTCTTCTTTTGTGCCCTTGCTGTCGCCCCCCCTCCACCTCACTCCCCCCTCCCCCCCCCCCCATTAGATAGCTTCTGATCTTTGGAAAAGCTGATACACTCTTATTACAAGAGAGATACTGTTAAAATTGTTCATGAGTCTGATACGTGGCATAATCCTGCCAATTGTTTTGTTTGGGATTGGGGCTGCTGGTTCAATGAATGCCGCATGGTACCATTTTTCTAAGTAAAGAACATGTAGGTATGCAGCATCTAAAGCATGTATCAGACTTTGGATATTGTTTAGCTCTGTCTGCTTCTAACAAGAGCTGTAGACTGAAATGCAGCATGAGTACCTGAAGTCCGACAAGGTACTATTCTGCATATGATGGAAAATAATGTTTAGAAAACCTCAATCTGTAGAAACTTGAGCAAAGTGGATAGGCGATTTCAGAAAGGACTTTCAAACTGGATAAAAGTATGCAGGGATATCAAACCTAAATTACAAACACTTGTGTTATAAGCAATGTTCATCTCTGTGTTCTGTGCATGACTTCTTTGCAAAGGGCTAGATCACTTGTCACTGTAGATAGGCTTCGAGGTTAGAAATAGTCAAACCACTCAGGAGATCAAAGAGCTACCCAATGGAGCTTAGTTTATTGCATTTTTACATTAGTTTATTTTTCTCGCTTGCTTCATAAGAAAAATAGTGAGTTTAATGCACAAAATGTGACTTTTTATTGGAGTGGAATTAAGTGCCTCTCTAAGGTAGAATAGCATAATAGCAGGGTTGAGCTGTTTTGTTTTTAAGACATTGTAATTATCCTTAGTGTGAGTATATTTAAATAGATAGAATGGAAAAATGGAATGAGTACACTAGTTCAGTCTCCTGTTACATAAAAGCCACTGTGGTTACCTAAGCTATCTAATATTTGCGTGCCTCAGAATGTTTCTGCAATCAGGCTCAGTCAAGCCTGCTGAAATTATAGTTCTAAAGGTTTGCCCAAGGTTGGGGAGAAACAACGTAGTATTGTGTATTGAAGATAATCTGTAACTGTAAAAATATGGTTTGAAGACTTTTGTGTTCAATACTATTAACGATTCTGAAGCAGGCTGAGTCGTTCCTTGTGTGGAATGATGCAAAAGGGGAGAAGTCCGTGATGGCTTTGAAGAGTTTAAAGGTCAGTACAGTGATATTTGCAAGACTTTGGTAAAGGAAGGCATCTTCCCCAGAGGACAGCAAACAACAAAACAGAAGCTAACTGCCCTAAATCCTATGTATTATGGTTCTCACTGTTGAGTAGAGAGATGTTACTCTCATCTCTCTAGTCTGTTATCAAATTAACTTTTTGGTGGGCTTCACCTTGTCACTTACAGTGCTATACCAGATTGTGCAATTAACATTTTTGTGTGACAGGCAGTTGCCAGACAGCTGGGGATGGTAGGGAAAAGCAGATGATTATATGTCTGGTTTGTGACCTGCAAAACCTCTTCTTTCTGTTAAAATCTATGACAGAATCAAGCCCAAATTAAGGAACTACAACGGGAAAGTCTTGAACCATCAAACATTAAAGGTCATTGAGTACAAAAGCGTAAAGTTCAAAGAAAATACAGGAAAGTTGGTTGTAGAGGATTTAACTATTTAATGTGGAATGTTATAAGTTGTGATGTTTCTTAAGGGAATGAGTAAACTAAAGAAGAACACAAAGTATTAATTCGCATTTTGTAGATACATACCAATTTTTAAAGTTATTCCTAGTATTTATGGAACTTTCCATGGTTAAATATTGATTTTAAAAAATTAGCACTTTTATACATTAGCCTTCACTAGCTAATGAAAACTGATTAGCTGAAGGATTATATGAAAAATTCTTCATAAACTAAGATGTAATTTAATAGATTTCACAGGGTAGCCAGGGTGAAGATTTAAAATGTCATGGTTTGTCCTAGATTAATAACAAATCTCAGTAGAAATGCTCAAATGATGTATTGAGCGAGTTAATCTTTCAGTCATGCCTGTTCTGTTATGGGTAAAAATCACCAGCCAAGAAAGTCCCTGTACAATATGAGTTGCATGCTGATAATTCTTTTAACTTCAGAAATGGTAAACAAACCCTTTCTTCACTTCCTATCCCTTTATTGGACGATATTAAATACTAATATACTGCTGCATACTTTGATTTGCATGATCTTGGTAATAGACTTACCCTTTGGAGAGTCACAAAATAAAAATCAGTATTGATGACAATTTAGCTATAAATTCGATATTTGAGAAGGGATAGAGAGACTGTACTATTTAATTTTAAGGCTACAGTAACATGATACTTCAACCTTACTCTCCAAGAATCTCAGCCATCTCCTTCCCTAACTGCTGCTTTATTTAAAAAACAAAACAAAACACTCCATTATACCTTCCAGCATAGACAGAATACAAGACTAGAAGATGAGCAGAAATATGTCAGAATAGGTTTGCACACAATGTGGTCTTCTACTTTTTTTTTTTTTTAATAAAATCTTTAAAAAATCAGTTACTGTTGGGTTTTTTTTCCTGCTTTCCTTAATTTAATTTTCCCATTTCAGTCTTCTTCATATAGGCCGGCCTTATGCTGGGTACCTTGGCTACAAAAAATGAGCTCCATTTGAAGTATGCCTCTTGCTTTACCAATCTCTCAGCAGCTTATTTAAAAATATGAAACAATGTACTGCCTTAAATTCAGAGTGATCTGCCCTCTGAGAAAGACGCAGAATACAACTTCAGAAAGATGGAGCTAGAAATGTCAGAGAAACGCTTGGTTTCTTTTGGTGTCTTCTTAGTGAAGGTGATGTTTGAAGGTGAATATAACCACAAATTCAGGTGAAAACATAGGAGCAGATGGTTTTGAATACATGATTTCATAATTGTATATTATGTATTTAACATGTATATTATGTATTTAAAATGTGCAGAAGCTGAAATGTGTCTTTAAGCAGACCTTTAGGAAGCTCAGTATCAGTGGGTTTAGCAACGTATTGTCACCTTTGCAGTTCTGCCTGAATGCGTTTCGTCTCTATTTTAAACAGAGGTGGCTTAAAAGTCTCAAGTGCCCTTAATGTATAGTGCTCTATATCATGGTAGGTACTCACTAGTTTTTCTCAGCTTAGGCCAGAACGAAGACTCAGTTTTTCCAGTGAATTACACTGTAAAGCACTTTTTCTAGAGGGTTTTATTGAAATGCCAGTGTACTTGGGGCCAAATCATCCTACCTCATGCAGAGTTCAAATAAATGACTTTTCCACAGAACCTATTGTGGTTAAAGAATGGGATTTGAAAGCTGCATAGTTACGTGTGTAGATGCCATGTTGCATGGTTTGCTTGAATGCCAACGTTCTTTGCATGAGCTTTTTGTGACCCAG